>NW_028301726.1:0-364263 GCF_037042655.1 Diuraphis noxia | reverse complement strand
TAACCTAACCTAACCTAACCTAACCTAACCTAACCTAACCTAACCTAACCTAACCTAACCTAACCTAACCTAACCTAACCTAACCTAACCTAACCTAACCTAACCTAACCTAACCTAACCTAACCTAACCTAACCTAACCTAACCTAACCTAACCTAACCTAACCTAACCTAACCTAACCTAACCTAACCTAACCTAACCTAACCTAACCTAACCTAACCTAACCTAACCTAACCTAACCTAACCTAACCTAACCTAACCTAACCTAACCTAACCTAACCTAACCTAACCTAACCTAACCTAACCTAACCTAACCTAACCTAACCTAACCTAACCTAACCTAACCTAACCTAACCTAACCTAACCTAACCTAACCTAACCGTTTTTTTTTTCTGTTTGAACCGACGACGCCGCGGGAACTGCTCTCGCATTGCTTCCGCGACGCCGCCATCGTTTATTGAAAAACAATATTATACATACATACGTGAGGGGTAGACGGGACAATACCCCAACTTACCCCTCGGACATGATACATTTATTTATGACATATAATTCTCAGGGCTTCCCGAGCCGACCGAAGTCCACCGCTCTGGAGTCTCGTTCGTACTGACGATGCGGTGATCGTCGTCCCTCCCGTGGTGTCATCGTGATGGGATGAAGAGCGTGGTCGGTGACACCTCCGACGGTTTGCGTGGATCGTTGACCTTCATCGGTGAAACGCCTCGTCTTCTCGTTCGTCTTCCTCCTTGGTCGACATGATGGCTTCTATCATCGCTACCAGATGGTCGCGGTTCTTCATGGCCTGGACCAACAGCCGGTTTCTGGTGGTGACGTCTTCAGGCAAGTCCTCTGGAGAGGGGCCACACATTATGTCCTCGACGTCGCCGGCGTTCGGAGGTCTCCTAAGAATCTCTGTCAACCGGGCGCGATCGTCTTCCCATCTAGGACACACAAACACCGTGTGCTCGGCTGTGTCGTCAGGGTCCATACAGTAGACGCAATAGCTGTCGTCGGCTCTGTTGATTCTTGAAAGGTAGCTGCGAAAACAGCCGTGACCAGATAGGATCTGGGTGAGGTGGAAAGTCATATCGAGTTTCGGCCTTGACAGCCAGCGGCTCACGTTTGGGATTATTCTGTGCGTCCATCTGGCGCACTCTGAACGGTCCCATCGCGCCTGCCAGGCTGCAATGCTTATTCTCCTTTCTTCGTGTTTAACGTTTTGTTTGGACGTTGCGTCGTCCTGGTCATCTAGGCGCCGGCGGATTCTGGCCCTCTCGTTGGCTAGCAGATCGGCCGGAACCATCGAAGAGATCAGGAACGAACCGTCCGCGGAGACCGTGTGGTAAGCTCTGATCGTGCGCATTGCGACGGTCCGCTGAGCCCTCGCCATCTGGTTCCTGTTTTTCGCCGTTTTGGTGCCTTGATTTGCCCACGTTGACGCAGCGTAAAGCAACTTGCTGTTGGCGACCGATCCAAGAAGTGCTCTCTTGCGCTGAGATGGTCCACCGACGTTTGGCATCAGTCTTGAGATCGCTCGTGCAGACTCCGATGCCTTCTGCGAGGCTTGTTGGACGTGCTTGGTGAACAGCAGCCGGGTATCGAGTTCAACGCCGAGGTATCGCATTGATTGTTTGACTGGGATTGGGTACCCTTCGATTAGCAGCTCTGGTTCGCTGTAAATGTTCTTCCGAGTCAGGACTATCGCCTCGGATTTGGCCGGGGCTAGCCTGAGGCCGTTGGTGTTCATCCAGTTGGCGACTGCTTCGAGGACGGGGTTGAGAAGGGCGGTCGCAGCCTCGCCGGTCCTCGCAATCCCCAGGACGCAGACGTCGTCCGCGAACCCAACGAGTTGAACACCTGGTGGCATTTCTGTGTTGAGGAGACCGTCGTAGAACACGTTCCAGAGCGAAGGACCGAGTACCGAGCCCTGCGGTACTCCGCATGTCACGCTCCGCCGGTGCAGTGACTCACCGACGAGAAGGTTTCTTCCATCCATGTAAGAGCGTATTAGGGTGTTCAGATAGGCCGGTGTGCGGCTGGATCGAAGTGCGGCGTCGATGTTGCGCCACGGTGCCGAGTTGAACGCGTTTCTCACGTCTAGTGAAACGGCAACGCATATGTCCCTGTGTTGAACGGCACCGATCGCCGCTCCGCGTGCGGCTTGCAGGACGCGTTCGATGGCGTCGGTTGTCGACCTGCCGGTCCTGAAACCGTATTGATTATCGGATCGCTGTCCCGTGCGGTCGAGATGATCGTTCAGTCTTCCGAGTATTAGGCGCTCTAGGAGTTTCCCAGCTGAGTCGAGCATGCACAAGGGTCTGAAGCTGGATGGATCGTCTACTGGTTTCGAGGGTCCCTTGTGCAGGAGCACCAATCTTGCCGTCTTCCATCTGTCCGGAAACGATCTTCGTTTTAGGCAGACGTTGAATGCGTCTAGCAGGACCTGCGGCTTCCAGAGCGAGACGAGTTTCAGGACCTCGTTTGGAACCCCGTCGGGTCCTGTGGCCTTTCCGGCGGGTAGTCTCTTGCAGGCTACGGCTAGTTCTACCGGTGAGAACGTTTGGTGTTCATGATTTACGTCGTCGTTCTGGGGTCGAGGTTCCTGCAACCAGTCAGTTGCTGGAGGATGCGGAAACAAGTGGTCGGCGATCGACGATTCCATGCCTCGTGCTTCGATGCCTGGCCGCTTGCGGCCAATCTTTTTCGTGACGACCCTGTAAGGTAGACCCCAAGGGTCAGAGTCCACGGCTTTGCAAAGTAAGGACCAGCTCTTATCCTGCGCAGCGCGTATGGCGTTGCGTAGCTCCTTCCTGTTTTTTGTGTAAGCCTCGCGGTGGGCATGTATGACGTCTGGTTGGTCGTGCCTCCGGGCAGACCGTTGATGCGATCTCCGTAGCTTGTTGGTCGTCTCCCGGAGCGAAGCCAAGTCCTTCGACCACCAGTGTACTTGTGTTCTGCCTGGTCTGTGTGAGGCTCTAGGGGGCATGCAGGAGTCGCAGGCTGCTTCCAGGTACTTGTTGAGTTGTTCGGCTGCCTGCGATGCCGTGGTGTCTTCCTCGAAGTTGGGCTGGGCCGTGTTCGCCAGGTGCGCGGCCAAGGCTGCAGGGTTCAGCTGACGATATGACCAGCCCCTTGAAGGGTTATCACCTAAGTCGTCCGCGCCCGGCGTCGGGTCTGCCGAATATTGGATGTAGCGGTGATCGCTGGCGGACTCGACTTCGGCAAGCACACTCCAACCGAGGATGGCTCCCGGTGGGTTGAGGCGTGAGAATGTGATGTCGATTACTGATTCGGCGTTGACTCTGCTGTAGGTGGGAGTGGTGCCTACGTTAGCGACGAGGAGGTCCAGGCTGGCTGCCAGGTCTGCCAGTCGGTCGCCTCTTGCATCGTTCCGAGCTGAACCCCACTCCTGTGACCAGGCGTTAAAGTCGCCTCCTACCACTATGTTGAGCTGTGGGTCGGCTGAGCGGACGGAATGTTGGATGTCCGAGAGGAAGGCTTGGAAGTTTGTTTCGGAGTCGTTCCTGGAGGTATAGCAGCTGTATATCCTGAAGTCTTGAGTCTGGATCCATGCGTAACCTCGACCGGACCCCGTTAACACGGGTGTGAAGTCTGCAGACGCCGTGAGGGCGACTGCGCAGGAGAGGTCGTCACTGACTACCCATCTGTCGCTGTGTGCAGGGCTCCAGTTGTATTCCGATAAAAGAAGTACGTGGGCGTCAGTAACTGCGGAGGTCTGCTGGAGCAAACTCTGCGCTGTGGCGCTCCGCTGGAGATTAATCTGTAGGAACCTGATCATTTTTGTCTATTCGCGTTCATCTCGGAGATGGCCTTCCTTCGGGCGGCGCAAGCTCCGGATCCGGGCTTGTGTGGGATGCGAGTCGCTTTGATTCTGTCGCAAGCCACGCAGTGATCTTCAGACGCCGAACAGGTGGCCTGGGTGTGTCCGTTTTCTCCACATCTCCTGCAGGCGAAAGAGAGGTCCGGGCCGGTGCACCGCGATGTCGAGTGGCCGAACCCGTGGCACCTGTAACATCGAGCTGGTTCTGGCCTGCGCGGGCGAACCCGGCACTGAGTCCATCCGACTCGGATAGAGGTAAGCTTGTGGCTGAGCGTGACTGGAACGGTGGCGGTGGCCATTTGACGACCTTCGCGGGTGGTCCACAGGCCGGTTACTCTCACTTCATCTTCGGAAGGCGGATCGTCGTCGTTGTGTATGGCCTTGCGAATGGCCGCCAAGACTTCATCTTTAGTGGTCACCTCGTCAAGGTCCGTTATCTCTACTTCTGCAGTGTTTCTGAGCCTGGTGACGACTGAGCCTACGATGTTTTCGGCCAGTTTGTCCCGGATGACGGAGGTAGCTGCTATGGCCTTTGCGCCTTTTGTGAGCTCCACGAGGAGGTCGCCCTTGAACGTCTTTCTCATTGACGTGACGTGCGTCCCCATGGCCTCAAAGTCCATTTCCGTGGCCCTAACGGCGCGCAGGATTTCAGCGTAGGATTTGCCGTCGGCGACCTTGACCAGAACTGCTGCAGGTCTCTGCACGGTTTTCCTGGTCGTTTTGGGTCTGTGGACGTCGGCCTTCTTGATTGGCTTGGTCACCAGTGTGAAAGGCTCTTCGTCGGGATTGGGTTCGTTCTTTTCAGTCTTTTTTGCTGCTACCGACTTAGGTGCAGGCTCCGCCTTCGTGGAAGCGTTGTCAGCAGGAGTCCTATTGTCGGGCCTTGGTTTACCGGTCCTTCTTCTTCTGGTGTTGTTGCTAGGTGCTTGCTGGTTACTTTTCCTTGGTTCGACGGAGGAATTCGCTGTCTTGGATTCCTGGGCGATGGATGGATTGTCGAGCTTCGGGTTGGACGGTTGATCGAGTGAGTCTGTACTGGTGGCGACGTCTGCTTTTGTTTGCTGACCGCTGGCAGCGGCGGTGTCTCGCTCCCTGGAGAGGTGAGACAGTGCCTTGCATACCTGCTCAAGGGCCTTGACGACTTTGGACAGGCAAGGGCCTATGTGCTCTTCGGAGAAGTACTCGTCGGCGAGACCTTGGACCAGATCGCAAGCGTATTTGGTCGCCTCGGTTGCGGTGCGGAGAGAGCCAGCATTGTCCGTGGTGGTAGGTACTTTCGGTATTTTCGGTGATTTTTTATTTGCGATGTAGTCCAGGGGAGGAGAACTGGGTTGTTTCCTCTTGTGCTGGACGTTTTTTGTCGGGTCCTTTTCCATGTCCACTTCAGTATCGGCATCGTCCCATTGATCGGGAACAGCTGACGGCTGCATGGCTACCTATGCTGGAAAAGCGGGGTCGCGTGGGCCAGGAAGGGAGAAGAAAAAAAAAAAAAAAAAAAAAAAAAAAAAAAAAAAAATTAAATTAATTTTGTTGGGGTGACCTTGTTGGGGAGGTGTTGTTGATCGTTGGGCCCTTGGTCCGGGGGTCGTAGGTTGGATTCCGCCGGAGTTATCGGGGTTTTAAGAAACGGGGTGAGGGGGAGTTTCCGCGTGGAGGTAGAGGCCGTTGCCTCCAACCCGTGCGTTTTTTCCGCAGCTCGATCGGAGCGCTGGTTGTAGCGTGCCGTCGATTTAAAATCCGATTTTTTTTTTTTTTTTTCCGACCGTCGCGATCGCGGTGGCAACTGTTAGCAGTCGCCACGGGTATCGCGGTTTTCGCGACCGACGCGATGGCAGTGGCGGTTTCCGGGCGGCCGTGTTATTCTAGAGAGTATGAGATTAACTGCACTTACCCTCGTCGGAAAATTTTTCTGTTGGACTTACAGGCCCGCTGAGTACACCAATCGATCCGTGCTGTTGTCGCGGATTTTTTGGTGTGCCGAACGGGATTGTTGGAAGTCTGGTTTGCCGGAAATCAGCGGTTTTGTGATGGCCGTGCGAGCGGGTGGCCGGCCGCAGAGCACTTAACTCGACGTTGCGCACTGAGTTTTGGACCCGCGTTCGCGCGCGATGTCTCTTTTTCTTAGTTAGCCGCAGCTGAAGAGTTTGAGACTTCGAGCGCGCAAATCGGAGTCGCTTTACGAACGAACTTTTTTTTTGGCAGGGCGGCGGATTTCGGATCACTGATTTCGCGATTTCTCGGAAGGAACTTAGCCAAATTCGGCGCGCGATGTCTTGGATTGACAGCGGTGACGAGACGGATCGTTGGGTACCAGTTTCGCTCTGATCGGTTGTGAATTTTCGGAGAAAATAAAAAACTTCTCGGGAGCGATACGCTGGTGCGTGTTGACGGTTTGGTGTTCGGCACCGGACTAAAACCTAACCTAACCTAACCTAACCTAACCTAACCTAACCTAACCTTACGTGTTGCCCTAACGTTAATGATTTCCACGAGATGCTTTCTCTCTTATAATTACAAAGTTGGTCGCATCCTACCCTATCTTGGTTCGGCTGGTACCTAGTTGACCGTGAACTAGACAATGCGGGACGCTAGTCCATAGCAGTATTGTACAGACTTGTTTTAAATGTACTAAATGTGAACTTAACGATAAAAATATAAAAAAGAATGATTAGTTTAATAGAAATGAATTAAGACGATATTTAGCGGATTCATCACCTGTTTTTCAAAATTTTTTTACGACCTTTTATTTTCACCAAATGTATTGTAAAGATGTGTTTTAGATGAAAAATAATGTGAACTTAACGATAAAAAAAATATAAAAAGTATGATTAGTTTAATAGAAATAACTTAAGACGATATTTAGCGGATTCATCACCTGTTTATCAAAATTTTTTTACGACCATTTATATTCACCAAAATGTATTGTAAAGATGTGTTTTAGATGTAAAATAATGTGAACTATACGTTAAAAATATAAAAAGTATGATTAGTTCAATACGAATGACTTTAGACGATATTTAGCGGAAATATCACCTGTTTTAAAAAAATTTTTTACGACCTTTTATATTCACCAAAATGTATTTTAAAGACGTGTTTTAGATGTAAAATAATGTAAACTCAACGATAAAAATATAAAAAGTATGATTAGTTTAACAGAAATGACTTAAGATGATAATTAGCGGACTCAACACAATTTTTAATCAAATTTTTTCAGAAATTTTTTTACGACATTTTATATTCAATCAAATGTATTGTAGAGACGTGTTTTAGATGTCAAAGAATGTCAAATTAACGTTAAAAATATAAAAAGTATGATTATTTTAATAGAAATGACTTAAGACGATATTTAGCGGATTCATCATCTGTTTTTCAAAATTGTATTACGACCTTTTAAATTCACCCAACTGTATTGTAAAGAAGTGTTTTAGATGTAAAACAATGTGAACTTAACGATAAAAATATAAAAAGTATGATTATTTTAATAGAAATGACTTAAGACGACATTTAGCGGATTAATCACCTGTTTTTCAAAATTTTTTTACGACCTTTTATATTCTCCCAAATGTATTGTAAAGACGTTTTTTTGATGTAAAATAATATGAACTAAACGTTAAAAAAATAAAAAGTATGATTAGTTTAATAGAAATAACTTAAGACGATATTTAGCGGATTCATCACCTGTTTATCAAAATTTTTTGACGACCCTTTATATTCACCAAAATGTATTTTAATGCCGTGTTTTAGATGTAAAATAATGTGAACTTAACGACAAAAATATAAAAAGTATGATTAGTTCAATACAAATGACCTTAGACGATATTAAGCGGAATTATCACCATTTTTTACCAAATTTTTTCCCAAATTTTTTTTCTATTTTTTTATTCACCCAAATGTATTGTAAAGACGTTTTTTTGATGTAAAATAATGTGAACTAAACGTTAAAAATATAAAAAGTATGTTTAGTTTAATAGAATTAACTTAAGACAATATTTAGCGGATTTATCACCTGTTTATCAAAATTTTTTGACGACCTTTTATATTCACCAAAATGTATTGTAAAGATGTGTTTTAGATGTAAAATTATGTGAACTTAACGTAAAAATATAAAAAGTATGATTAGTTTAATAGAAATAACTTAAGACGATATTTAGCGGATTCATCACCTGTTTTTCAAAATTTTTTTACTACCTTTTAAATTCACCCAAATGTATTTTAAAGATGTGTTTTAGATGTAAAATAATGTAAAATCAACGATAAAAATATAAAAAGTATGATTAGTTTAAAGAAATGACTTAAGACGATATTTAGCGGACTCAACACAATTTTTAATCAAATTTTTTCACAAATTTTTTTACGATATTTTATATTCAACCAAATGTATTGCAGAGACGTGTTTTAAATGTCAAAGAATGTGAAATTAATGTTAAAAATATAAAAAGTATGATTAGTTTAATAGAAATGACTTAAGACGATATTTAGCGTATTCATCACCTGTTTATCAAAATTTTTTTACGACCTTTTATATTCACCAAAATGTATTGTAAAGATGTGATTTAGATGTAAAATAATGTGAACTATACGTTAAAAATATAAAAAGTATGATTAGTTTAATAGAAATGACTTAAGACGATATTTAGTGGATTCATCACCTGTTTTTCAAAATTTATTTACGACCTTTTATATTCAACCAAATGTATTGTAGAGACGTGATTTAGATGTCAAAGAATGTGAAATTAACGTTAAAAATATAAAAAGTATGATTATTTTAATAGAAATGACTTAAGACGATATTTAGCGGATTCATCAGCTGTTTATCAAAATTTTTTGACGACCTTTTATATTCACCAAAATGTATTGTAAAGATGTGTTTTAGATGTAAAATAATGTGAACTATACGTTAAAAATATAAAAAGTATGATTAGTTTAATAGAAATAACTTAAGACGATATTTAGCGTATTCATCACCTGTTTATCAAAATTTTTTTGATGCATTCTAAAGACGTGTTTAAGATGTAAAATTATGTGAACTTAACGTAAAAATATAAAAAGTATGATTAGTTTAATAGAAATAACTTAAGACGATATTTAGCGGATTCATCACCTGTAATTCAAAATTTTTTTACGACCTTTTATATTCACCCAAATGCATTGTAAAGACGTGTTTTAGATGTCAAATTATGTGAACTTAACGATAAAAATTTTAAAAGTATGATTAGTTCAATATAAATGACCTTAGACGATATTTAGCGGAATTATCACCATTTTTTACCAAATTTTTTCCCAAATTTTTTTTCTATTTTTTTATTCACCCAAATGTATTGTAGAGACGTGTTTTAGATGTCAAAGAATGTGAAATTAATGTTCAAAATATAAAAAGTATGATTAGTTTAATAGAAGTAACTTAAGACGATATTTAGCGTATTCATCACCTGTTTATCAAAATTTTTTTACAACCTTTTATATTCACCAAAATGTATTGTAAAGACGTGTTTTAGATGTCAAATTATGTGCAGTTAACGATAAAAATATATAAAGTATGATTAGTTTAATAGAAATGACTTAAGACGATATTTAGCGGATTCATCATCTGTTTTTCAAAATTGTATTACGACCTTTTAAATTCACCCAACTGTATTGTAAAGAAGTGTTTTAGATGTAAAATAATGTGAACTTAACGATAAAAATTTAAAAAATATGAATATTTTAATAGAAATGACTTAAGACGACATTTAGCGGATTCATCACCTGTTTTTCAAAATTTTTTTCGACCTTTTATATTCTCCCAAATGTATTGTAAAGACGTTTTTTTGGTGTAAAATAATGTGAACTAAACGTTAAAAATATAAAAAGTATGATTAGTTTAATAGAAATAACTTAAGATAATATTTAGCGGATTCATCACCTGTTTATCAAAATTTTTTGACGACCTTTTATATTCAACAAAATGTATTGTAAAGATGTGCTTTAGATGTAAAATAATGTGAACTATACGTTAAAAATATAAAAAGTATGATTAGTTTAATAGAAATAACTTAAGACGATATTTAGCGGATTCATCACCTGTTTATCAAAATTTTTTTACGACCTTTTATATTCACCAAAATGTATTGTAAAGATGTGTTTTAAATGTAAAATAATGTGAACTATACGTTAAAAAAATAAAAAGTATGATACGATATTTAGCGGATTCATCACCTGTATTTCAAAATTTTTTTACGACCTTTTATATTCACCCAAATGTATTGTAAAGACGTGTTTTAGATGTAAAATTATGTGAACTTAACGAAAAAATATAAAAACTATGATTAGTTCAATACAAATGACTTTAAACGATATTTAGCGGAATTATCACCATTTTTTACCAAATTTTTTCCCAAATTTTTTTTCTATTTTTTGTACTCACCCAAATGTATTGTAAATACGTGTTTTAGATGTAAAATAATGTGAACGTAACGTTAAAAATATAAAAAGTATGATTAGTTTAATAGAAATGACTTAAGACGATATTTAGCGGATTCATCACCTGTATTTCAAAATTTTTTTACGACCTTTTATATTAACTCAAATGTATTGTAAAGACGTGTTTTAGATGTAAATTAATGTGAACTTAACGTTAAAAATATAAAAAGTATGATTAGTTTAATAGAAATGACTTAAGACGATTTTTAGCGGATTCATCACCTGTATTTCAAAATTTTTTTACGACCTTTTATATTCACCCAAATGTATTGTAAAGACGTGTTTTAGATGTAAAATAATGTGAACTTAACGTTAAAACTATAAAAAGTATGATTAGTTTAATAGAAATGACTTAAGATGATATTTAGCGGATTCATCACCTGTATTTCAAAATTTTTTTACGACCTTTTATATTCACCCAAATGTATTGTAAAGACGTGTTTTAGATGTAAAATAATGTGAACTTAACGTTAAAAATATAAAAAGTATGATTAGTTTAATAGAAATGACTTAAGACGATATTTAGCGGATTCATCATCTGTTTTTCAAAATTGTATTACGACCTTTTAAATTCACCCAACTGTATTGTAAAGAAGTGTTTTAGATGTAAAATAATGTGAACTTAACGATAAAAATTTAAAAAATATGAATATTTTAATAGAAATGACTTAAGACGACATTTAGCGGATTCATCACCTGTTTTTCAAAATTTTTTTCGACCTTTTATATTCTCCCAAATGTATTGTAAAGACGTTTTTTTGGTGTAAAATAATGTGAACTAAACGTTAAAAATATAAAAAGTATGATTAGTTTAATAGAAATAACTTAAGATAATATTTAGCGGATTCATCACCTGTTTATCAAAATTTTTTGACGACCTTTTATATTCAACAAAATGTATTGTAAAGATGTGCTTTAGATGTAAAATAATGTGAACTATACGTTAAAAAAATAAAAAGTATGATTAGTTTAATAGAAATAACTTAAGACGATATTTAGCGGATTCATCACCTGTTTATCAAAATTTTTTTACGACCTTTTATATTCACCAAAATGTATTGTAAAGATGTGTTTTAAATGTAAAATAATGTGAACTATACGTTAAAAAAATAAAAAGTATGATACGATATTTAGCGGATTCATCACCTGTATTTCAAAATTTTTTTACGACCTTTTATATTCACCCAAATGTATTGTAAAGACGTGTTTTAGATGTAAAATTATGTGATCTTAACGATAAAAATATAAAAAGTATGATTAGTTCAATACAAATGACTTTAAACGATATTTAGCGGAATTATCACCAATTTTTTACCCAATTTTTTCCCAAATTTTTTTTCTATTTTTTGTATTCACCCAAATGTATTGTAAACACGTGTTTTAGATGTAAAATAATGTGAACTTAACGTTAAAAATATAAAAAGTATGATTAGTTTAATAGAAATGACTTAAGACGATATTTAGCGGATTCATCACCTGTATTTCAAAATTTTTTTACGACCTTTTATATTCACCCAAATGTATTGTAAAGACGTGTTTTAGATGTAAAATTATGTGAACTTAACGATAAAAATAAAAAAACTATGATTAGTTCAATACAAATGACTTTAAACGATATTTAGCGGAATTATCACCATTTTTTACCAAATTTTGTCCCAAATTTTTTTTCTATTTTTTGTACTCACCCAAATGTATTGTAAATACGTGTTTTAGATGTAAAATAATGTGAACTTAACGATAATAATATAAAAAGTATGATTAGTTCAATACAAATGACTTTAATCGATATTTAGCGAAATTATCACCATTTTTTCTCAAATTTTTTTTTCTGTTTTTTGTATTCACCCAAATGTATTGTAAACACGTGTTTCAGATGTAAAATAATGTGAACTTAACGTTAAAAATATAAAAAGTATGATTAGTTTAATAGAAATGACTTAAGACGATATTTAGCGAATTCATCACCTGTATTTCAAAATTTTTTTACGACCTTTTATATTAACTCAAATGTATTGTAAAGACGTGTTTTAGATGTAAATTAATGTAAACTTAACGTTAAAAATATAAAAAGTATGATTAGTTTAATAGAAATGACTTAAGACGATTTTTAGCGGATTCATCACCTGTATTTCAAAATTTTTTTACGACCTTTTATATTCACCCAAATGTATTGTAAAGACGTGTTTTAGATGTAAAATAATGTGAACTTAACGTTAAAAATATAAAAAGTATGATTAGTTTAATAGAAATGACTTAAGACGATATTTAGCGGATTCATCACCTGTATTTCAAAATTTTTTTACGACCTTTTATATTAACTCAAATGTATTGTAAAGACGTGTTTTAGATGTAAATTAATGTGAACTTAACGTTAAAATTATAAAAAGTATGATTAGTTTAATAGAAATGACTTAAGACGATTTTTAGCGGATTCATCACCTGTATTTCAAAATTTTTTTACGACCTTTTATATTCACCCAAATGTATTGTAAAGACGTGTTTTAGATGTAAAATAATGTGAACTTAACGATAAAAATATAAAAACTATGATTAGTTCAATACAAATGACTTCAAACGATATTTAGCGGAATTATCACCATTTTTTACCAAATTTTTTTTCTATTTTTTGTATTCACCCGAATGTTTTGTAAACACGTGTTTTAGATGTAAAATAATGTGATCTTAACGTTAAAAATATAAAAAGTATGATTAGTTTAATAGAAATGACTTAAGACGATATTTAGCGGATTCATCACCTGTATTTCAAAATTTTTTTACGACCATTTTAAATTCACCCAAATGTATTGTAAAGACGTGTTTTAGATGTAAAATTATGTGATCTTAACGATAAAAATATAAAAAGTATGATTAGTTCAATACAAATGACTTTAAACGATATTTAGCGGAATTATCACCAATTTTTTACCCAATTTTTTCCCAAATTTTTTTTCTATTTTTTGTATTCACCCAAATGTATTGTAAACACGTGTTTTAGATGTAAAATAATGTGAACTTAACGTTAAAAATATAAAAAGTATGATTAGTTTAATAGAAATGACTTAAGACGATATTTAGCGGATTCATCACCTGTATTTCAAAATTTTTTTACGACCTTTTATATTCACCCAAATGTATTGTAAAGACGTGTTTTAGATGTAAAATTATGTGAACTTAACGATAAAAATAAAAAAACTATGATTAGTTCAATACAAATGACTTTAAACGATATTTAGCGGAATTATCACCATTTTTTACCAAATTTTGTCCCAAATTTTTTTTCTATTTTTTGTACTCACCCAAATGTATTGTAAATACGTGTTTTAGATGTAAAATAATGTGAACTTAACGATAATAATATAAAAAGTATGATTAGTTCAATACAAATGACTTTAATCGATATTTAGCGAAATTATCACCATTTTTTCTCAAATTTTTTTTTCTGTTTTTTGTATTCACCCAAATGTATTGTAAACACGTGTTTCAGATGTAAAATAATGTGAACTTAACGTTAAAAATATAAAAAGTATGATTAGTTTAATAGAAATGACTTAAGACGATATTTAGCGAATTCATCACCTGTATTTCAAAATTTTTTTACGACCTTTTATATTAACTCAAATGTATTGTAAAGACGTGTTTTAGATGTAAATTAATGTAAACTTAACGTTAAAAATATAAAAAGTATGATTAGTTTAATAGAAATGACTTAAGACGATTTTTAGCGGATTCATCACCTGTATTTCAAAATTTTTTTACGACCTTTTATATTCACCCAAATGTATTGTAAAGACGTGTTTTAGATGTAAAATAATGTGAACTTAACGTTAAAAATATAAAAAGTATGATTAGTTTAATAGAAATGACTTAAGACGATATTTAGCGGATTCATCACCTGTATTTCAAAACTTTTTTACGACCTTTTATATTCACCCAAATGTATTGTAAAGACGTGTTTTAGATGTAAAAATATGTGAACTTAACGATAAAAATATAAAAACTATGATTAGTTCAATACAAATGACTTTAAACGATATTTAGCGGAATTATCACCATTTTTTACCAAATTTTTTCCCAAATTTTTTTTCTATTTTTTGTACTCACCCAAATGTATTGTAAATACGTGTTTTAGATGTAAAATAATGTGAACTTAACGATAAAAATATAAAAAGTATGATTAGTTCAATACAAATGACTTTAATCGACATTTAGCGAAATTATCACCATTTTTTCTCAAATTTTTTTTTCTGTTTTTTGTATTCACCCAAATGTATTGTAAACACGTGTTTTAGATGTAAAATAATGTGAACGTAACGTTAAAAATATAAAAAGTATGATTAGTTTAATAGAAATGACTTAAGACGATTTTTAGCGGATTCATCACCTGTATTTCAAAATTTTTTTACGACCTTTTATATTAACTCAAATGTATTGTAAAGACGTGTTTTAGATGTAAATTAATGTGAACTTAACGTTAAAAATATAAAAAGTATGATTAGTTTAATAGAAATGACTTAAGACGATTTTTAGCGGATTCATCACCTGTATTTCAAAATTTTTTTACGACCTTTTATATTCACCCAAATGTATTGTAAAGACGTGTTTTAGATGTAAAATAGTGTGAACTTAACGTTAAAACTATAAAAAGTATGATTAGTTTAATAGAAATGACTTAAGATGATATTTAGCGGATTCATCACCTGTATTTCAAAATTTTTTTACGACCTTTTATATTCACCCAAATGTATTGTAAAGACGTGTTTTAGATGTAAAATAATGTGAACTTAACGTTAAAAATATAAAAAGTATGATTAGTTTAATAGAAATGACTTAAGACGATATTTAGCGGATTCATCATCTGTTTTTCAAAATTGTATTACGACCTTTTAAATTCACCCAACTGTATTGTAAAGAAGTGTTTTAGATGTAAAATAATGTGAACTTAACGATAAAAATTTAAAAAATATGAATATTTTAATAGAAATGACTTAAGACGACATTTAGCGGATTCATCACCTGTTTTTCAAAATTTTTTTCGACCTTTTATATTCTCCCAAATGTATTGTAAAGACGTTTTTTTGGTGTAAAATAATGTGAACTAAACGTTAAAAATATAAAAAGTATGATTAGTTTAATAGAAATAACTTAAGATAATATTTAGCGGATTCATCACCTGTTTATCAAAATTTTTTGACGACCTTTTATATTCAACAAAATGTATTGTAAAGATGTGCTTTAGATGTAAAATAATGTGAACTATACGTTAAAAATATAAAAAGTATGATTAGTTTAATAGAAATAACTTAAGACGATATTTAGCGGATTCATCACCTGTTTATCAAAATTTTTTTACGACCTTTTATATTCACCAAAATGTATTGTAAAGATGTGTTTTAAATGTAAAATAATGTGAACTATACGTTAAAAAAATAAAAAGTATGATACGATATTTAGCGGATTCATCACCTGTATTTCAAAATTTTTTTACGACCTTTTATATTCACCCAAATGTATTGTAAAGACGTGTTTTAGATGTAAAATTATGTGATCTTACGATAAAAATATAAAAAGTATGATTAGTTCAATACAAATGACTTTAAACGATATTTAGCGGAATTATCACCAATTTTTTACCCAATTTTTTCCCAAATTTTTTTTCTATTTTTTGTATTCACCCAAATGTATTGTAAACACGTGTTTTAGATGTAAAATAATGTGAACTTAACGTTAAAAATATAAAAAGTATGATTAGTTTAATAGAAATGACTTAAGACGATATTTAGCGGATTCATCACCTGTATTTCAAAATTTTTTTACGACCTTTTATATACACCCAAATGTATTGTAAAGACGTGTTTTAGATGTAAAATTATGTGAACTTAACGATAAAAATAAAAAAACTATGATTAGTTCAATACAAATGACTTTAAACGATATTTAGCGGAATTATCACCATTTTTTACCAAATTTTGTCCCAAATTTTTTTTCTATTTTTTGTACTCACCCAAATGTATTGTAAATACGTGTTTTAGATGTAAAATAATGTGAACTTAACGTTAAAAATATAAAAAGTATGATTAGTTTAATAGAAATGACTTAAGACGATATTTAGCGGATTCATCACCTGTATTTCAAAATTTTTTTACGACCTTTTATATTAACTCAAATGTATTGTAAAGACGTGTTTTAGATGTAAATTAATGTGAACTTAACGTTAAAATTATAAAAAGTATGATTAGTTTAATAGAAATGACTTAAGACGATTTTTAGCGGATTCATCACCTGTATTTCAAAATTTTTTTACGACCTTTTATATTCACCCAAATGTATTGTAAAGACGTGTTTTAGATGTAAAATAATGTGAACTTAACGATAAAAATATAAAAACTATGATTAGTTCAATACAAATGACTTCAAACGATATTTAGCGGAATTATCACCATTTTTTACCAAATTTTTTTTCTATTTTTTGTATTCACCCGAATGTTTTGTAAACACGTGTTTTAGATGTAAAATAATGTGATCTTAACGTTAAAAATATAAAAAGTATGATTAGTTTAATAGAAATGACTTAAGACGATATTTAGCGGATTCATCACCTGTATTTCAAAATTTTTTTACGACCATTTTAAATTCACCCAAATGTATTGTAAAGACGTGTTTTAGATGTAAAATTATGTGATCTTAACGATAAAAATATAAAAAGTATGATTAGTTCAATACAAATGACTTTAAACGATATTTAGCGGAATTATCACCAATTTTTTACCCAATTTTTTCCCAAATTTTTTTTCTATTTTTTGTATTCACCCAAATGTATTGTAAACACGTGTTTTAGATGTAAAATAATGTGAACTTAACGTTAAAAATATAAAAAGTATGATTAGTTTAATAGAAATGACTTAAGACGATATTTAGCGGATTCATCACCTGTATTTCAAAACTTTTTTACGACCTTTTATATTCACCCAAATGTATTGTAAAGACGTGTTTTAGATGTAAAAATATGTGAACTTAACGATAAAAATATAAAAACTATGATTAGTTCAATACAAATGACTTTAAACGATATTTAGCGGAATTATCACCATTTTTTACCAAATTTTTTCCCAAATTTTTTTTCTATTTTTTGTACTCACCCAAATGTATTGTAAATACGTGTTTTAGATGTAAAATAATGTGAACTTAACGATAAAAATATAAAAAGTATGATTAGTTCAATACAAATGACTTTAATCGACATTTAGCGAAATTATCACCATTTTTTCTCAAATTTTTTTTTCTGTTTTTTGTATTCACCCAAATGTATTGTAAACACGTGTTTTAGATGTAAAATAATGTGAACTTAACGTTAAAAATATAAAAAGTATGATTAGTTTAATAGAAATGACTTAAGACGATTTTTAGCGGATTCATCACCTGTATTTCAAAATTTTTTTACGACCTTTTATATTCACCCAAATGTATTGTAAAGACGTGTTTTAGATGTAAAATAATGTGAACTTAACGTTAAAACTATAAAAAGTATGATTAGTTTAATAGAAATGACTTAAGATGATATTTAGCGGATTCATCACCTGTATTTCAAAATTTTTTTACGACCTTTTATATTCACCCAAATGTATTGTAAAGACGTGTTTTAGATGTAAAATAATGTGAACTTAACGTTAAAAATATAAAAAGTATGATTAGTTTAATAGAAATGACTTAAGACGATATTTAGCGGATTCATCACCTGTATTTCAAAATTTTTTTACGACCTTTTATATTAACTCAAATGTATTGTAAAGACGTGTTTTAGATGTAAATTAATGTGAACTTAACGTTAAAATTATAAAAAGTATGATTAGTTTAATAGAAATGACTTAAGACGATTTTTAGCGGATTCATCACCTGTATTTCAAAATTTTTTTACGACCTTTTATATTCACCCAAATGTATTGTAAAGACGTGTTTTAGATGTAAAATAATGTGAACTTAACGATAAAAATATAAAAACTATGATTAGTTCAATACAAATGACTTCAAACGATATTTAGCGGAATTATCACCATTTTTTACCAAATTTTTTTTCTATTTTTTGTATTCACCCGAATGTTTTGTAAACACGTGTTTTAGATGTAAAATAATGTGATCTTAACGTTAAAAATATAAAAAGTATGATTAGTTTAATAGAAATGACTTAAGACGATATTTAGCGGATTCATCACCTGTATTTCAAAATTTTTTTACGACCATTTTAAATTCACCCAAATGTATTGTAAAGACGTGTTTTAGATGTAAAATTATGTGATCTTAACGATAAAAATATAAAAAGTATGATTAGTTCAATACAAATGACTTTAAACGATATTTAGCGGAATTATCACCAATTTTTTACCCAATTTTTTCCCAAATTTTTTTTCTATTTTTTGTATTCACCCAAATGTATTGTAAACACGTGTTTTAGATGTAAAATAATGTGAACTTAACGTTAAAAATATAAAAAGTATGATTAGTTTAATAGAAATGACTTAAGACGATATTTAGCGGATTCATCACCTGTATTTCAAAATTTTTTTACGACCTTTTATATTCACCCAAATGTATTGTAAAGACGTGTTTTAGATGTAAAATTATGTGAACTTAACGATAAAAATAAAAAAACTATGATTAGTTCAATACAAATGACTTTAAACGATATTTAGCGGAATTATCACCATTTTTTACCAAATTTTGTCCCAAATTTTTTTTCTATTTTTTGTACTCACCCAAATGTATTGTAAATACGTGTTTTAGATGTAAAATAATGTGAACTTAACGATAATAATATAAAAACTATGATTAGTTCAATACAAATGACTTCAAACGATATTTAGCGGAATTATCACCATTTTTTACCAAATTATTTTTCTATTTTTTGTATTCACCCGAATGTTTTGTAAACACGTGTTTTAGATGTAAAATAATGTGATCTTAACGTTAAAAATATAAAAAGTATGATTAGTTTAATAGAAATGACTTAAGACGATATTTAGCGGATTCATCACCTGTATTTCAAAATTTTTTTACGACCATTTTAAATTCACCCAAATGTATTGTAAAGACGTGTTTTAGATGTAAAATTATGTGATCTTAACGATAAAAATATAAAAAGTATGATTAGTTCAATACAAATGACTTTAAACGATATTTAGCGGAATTATCACCAATTTTTTACCCAATTTTTTCCCAAATTTTTTTTCTATTTTTTGTATTCACCCAAATGTATTGTAAACACGTGTTTTAGATGTAAAATAATGTGAACTTAACGTTAAAAATATAAAAAGTATGATTAGTTTAATAGAAATGACTTAAGACGATATTTAGCGGATTCATCACCTGTATTTCAAAATTTTTTTACGACCTTTTATATTCACCCAAATGTATTGTAAAGACGTGTTTTAGATGTAAAATTATGTGAACTTAACGATAAAAATAAAAAAACTATGATTAGTTCAATACAAATGACTTTAAACGATATTTAGCGGAATTATCACCATTTTTTACCAAATTTTGTCCCAAATTTTTTTTCTATTTTTTGTACTCACCCAAATGTATTGTAAATACGTGTTTTAGATGTAAAATAATGTGAACTTAACGATAATAATATAAAAAGTATGATTAGTTCAATACAAATGACTTTAATCGATATTTAGCGAAATTATCACCATTTTTTCTCAAATTTTTTTTTCTGTTTTTTGTATTCACCCAAATGTATTGTAAACACGTGTTTCAGATGTAAAATAATGTGAACTTAACGTTAAAAATATAAAAAGTATGATTAGTTTAATAGAAATGACTTAAGACGATATTTAGCGAATTCATCACCTGTATTTCAAAATTTTTTTACGACCTTTTATATTAACTCAAATGTATTGTAAAGACGTGTTTTAGATGTAAATTAATGTAAACTTAACGTTAAAAATATAAAAAGTATGATTAGTTTAATAGAAATGACTTAAGACGATTTTTAGCGGATTCATCACCTGTATTTCAAAATTTTTTTACGACCTTTTATATTCACCCAAATGTATTGTTAAGACGTGTTTTAGATGTAAAATAATGTGAACTTAACGTTAAAAATATAAAAAGTATGATTAGTTTAATAGAAATGACTTAAGACGATATTTAGCGGATTCATCACCTGTATTTCAAAACTTTTTTACGACCTTTTATATTCACCCAAATGTATTGTAAAGACGTGTTTTAGATGTAAAAATATGTGAACTTAACGATAAAAATATAAAAACTATGATTAGTTCAATACAAATGACTTTAAACGATATTTAGCGGAATTATCACCATTTTTTACCAAATTTTTTCCCAAATTTTTTTTCTATTTTTTGTACTCACCCAAATGTATTGTAAATACGTGTTTTAGATGTAAAATAATGTGAACTTAACGATAAAAATATAAAAAGTATGATTAGTTCAATACAAATGACTTTAATCGACATTTAGCGAAATTATCACCATTTTTTCTCAAATTTTTTTTTCTGTTTTTTGTATTCACCCAAATGTATTGTAAACACGTGTTTTAGATGTAAAATAATGTGAACTTAACGTTAAAAATATAAAAAGTATGATTAGTTTAATAGAAATGACTTAAGACGATTTTTAGCGGATTCATCACCTGTATTTCAAAATTTTTTTACGACCTTTTATATTCACCCAAATGTATTGTAAAGACGTGTTTTAGATGTAAAATAATGTGAACTTAACGTTAAAACTATAAAAAGTATGATTAGTTTAATAGAAATGACTTAAGATGATATTTAGCGGATTCATCACCTGTATTTCAAAATTTTTTTACGACCTTTTATATTCACCCAAATGTATTGTAAAGACGTGTTTTAGATGTAAAATAATGTGAACTTAACGTTAAAAATATAAAAAGTATGATTAGTTTAATAGAAATGACTTAAGACGATATTTAGCGGATTCATCACCTGTATTTCAAAACTTTTTTACGACCTTTTATATTCACCCAAATGTATTGTAAAGACGTGTTTTAGATGTAAAAATATGTGAACTTAACGATAAAAATATAAAAACTATGATTAGTTCAATACAAATGACTTTAAACGATATTTAGCGGAATTATCACCATTTTTTACCAAATTTTTTCCCAAATTTTTTTTCTATTTTTTGTACTCACCCAAATGTATTTTAAATACGTGTTTTAGATGTAAAATAATGTGAACTTAACGTTAAAAATATAAAAAGTATGATTAGTTTAATAGAAATGACTTAAGACGATATTTAGCGGATTCATCACCTGTATTTCAAAATTTTTTTACGACCTTTTATATTAACTCAAATGTATTGTAAAGACGTGTTTTAGATGTAAATTAATGTGAACTTAACGTTAAAAATATAAAAAGTATGATTAGTTTAATAGAAATGACTTAAGACGATTTTTAGCGGATTCATCACCTGTATTTCAAAATTTTTTTACGACCTTTTATATTCACCCAAATGTATTGTAAAGACGTGTTTTAGATGTAAAATAATGTGAACTTAACGTTAAAAATATAAAAAGTATGATTAGTTTAATAGAAATGACTTAAGACGATATTTAGCGGATTCATCACCTGTATTTCAAAATTTTTTTACGACCTTTTATATTAACTCAAATGTATTGTAAAGACGTGTTTTAGATGTAAATTAATGTGAACTTAACGTTAAAAATATAAAAAGTATGATTAGTTTAATAGAAATGACTTAAGACGATTTTTAGCGGATTCATCACCTGTATTTCAAAATTTTTTTACGACCTTTTATATTCACCCAAATGTATTGTAAAGACGTGTTTTAGATGTAAAATAATGTGAACTTAACGTTAAAAATATAAAAAGTATGATTAGTTTAATAGAAATGACTTAAGACGATATTTAGCGGATTCATCACCTGTATTTCAAAATTTTTTTACGACCTTTTATATTAACTCAAATGTATTGTAAAGACGTGTTTTAGATGTAAATTAATGTGAACTTAACGTTAAAAATATAAAAAGTATGATTAGTTTAATAGAAATGACTTAAGACGATTTTTAGCGGATTCATCACCTGTATTTCAAAATTTTTTTACGACCTTTTATATTCACCCAAATGTATTGTAAAGACGTGTTTTAGATGTAAAATAATGTGAACTTAACGTTAAAAATATAAAAAGTATGATTAGTTTAATAGAAATGACTTAAGACGATATTTAGCGGATTCATCACCTGTATTTCAAAACTTTTTTACGACCTTTTATATTCACCCAAATGTATTGTAAAGACGTGTTTTAGATGTAAAAATATGTGAACTTAACGATAAAAATATAAAAACTATGATTAGTTCAATACAAATGACTTTAAACGATATTTAGCGGAATTATCACCATTTTTTACCAAATTTTTTCCCAAATTTTTTTTCTATTTTTTGTACTCACCCAAATGTATTGTAAATACGTGTTTTAGATGTAAAATAATGTGAACTTAACGATAAAAATATAAAAAGTATGATTAGTTCAATACAAATGACTTTAATCGACATTTAGCGAAATTATCACCATTTTTTCTCAAATTTTTTTTTCTGTTTTTTGTATTCACCCAAATGTATTGTAAACACGTGTTTTAGATGTAAAATAATGTGAACTTAACGTTAAAAATATAAAAAGTATGATTAGTTTAATAGAAATGACTTAAGACGATATTTAGCGGATTCATCACCTGTATTTCAAAATTTTTTTACGACCTTTTATATTAACTCAAATGTATTGTAAAGACGTGTTTTAGATGTAAATTAATGTGAACTTAACGTTAAAAATATAAAAAGTATGATTAGTTTAATAGAAATGACTTAAGACGATTTTTAGCGGATTCATCACCTGTATTTCAAAATTTTTTTACGACCTTTTATATTCACCCAAATGTATTGTAAAGACGTGTTTTAGATGTAAAATAGTGTGAACTTAACGTTAAAAATATAAAAAGTATGATTAGTTTAATAGAAATGACTTAAGACGATATTTAGCGGATTCATCACCTGTATTTCAAAACTTTTTTACGACCTTTTATATTCACCCAAATGTATTGTAAAGACGTGTTTTAGATGTAAAAATATGTGAACTTAACGATAAAAATATAAAAACTATGATTAGTTCAATACAAATGACTTTAAACGATATTTAGCGGAATTATCACCATTTTTTACCAAATTTTTTCCCAAATTTTTTTTCTATTTTTTGTACTCACCCAAATGTATTTTAAATACGTGTTTTAGATGTAAAATAATGTGAACTTAACGATAAAAATATAAAAAGTATGATTAGTTCAATACAAATGACTTTAATCGACATTTAGCGAAATTATCACCATTTTTTCTCAAATTTTTTTTTCTGTTTTTTGTATTCACCCAAATGTATTGTAAACACGTGTTTCAGATGTAAAATAATGTGAACTTAACGTTAAAAATATAAAAAGTATGATTAGTTTAATAGAAATGACTTAAGACGATATTTAGCGAATTCATCACCTGTATTTCAAAATTTTTTTACGACCTTTTATATTAACTCAAATGTATTGTAAAGACGTGTTTTAGATGTAAATTAATGTAAACTTAACGTTAAAAATATAAAAAGTATGATTAGTTTAATAGAAATGACTTAAGACGATTTTTAGCGGATTCATCACCTGTATTTCAAAATTTTTTTACGACCTTTTATATTCACCCAAATGTATTGTAAAGACGTGTTTTAGATGTAAAATAATGTGAACTTAACGTTAAAAATATAAAAAGTATGATTAGTTTAATAGAAATGACTTAAGACGATATTTAGCGGATTCATCACCTGTATTTCAAAACTTTTTTACGACCTTTTATATTCACCCAAATGTATTGTAAAGACGTGTTTTAGATGTAAAAATATGTGAACTTAACGATAAAAATATAAAAACTATGATTAGTTCAATACAAATGACTTTAAACGATATTTAGCGGAATTATCACCATTTTTTACCAAATTTTTTCCCAAATTTTTTTTCTATTTTTTGTACTCACCCAAATGTATTGTAAATACGTGTTTTAGATGTAAAATAATGTGAACTTAACGATAAAAATATAAAAAGTATGATTAGTTCAATACAAATGACTTTAATCGACATTTAGCGAAATTATCACCATTTTTTCTCAAATTTTTTTTTCTGTTTTTTGTATTCACCCAAATGTATTGTAAACACGTGTTTTAGATGTAAAATAATGTGAACTTAACGTTAAAAATATAAAAAGTATGATTAGTTTAATAGAAATGACTTAAGACGATTTTTAGCGGATTCATCACCTGTATTTCAAAATTTTTTTACGACCTTTTATATTCACCCAAATGTATTGTAAAGACGTGTTTTAGATGTAAAATAATGTGAACTTAACGTTAAAACTATAAAAAGTATGATTAGTTTAATAGAAATGACTTAAGATGATATTTAGCGGATTCATCACCTGTATTTCAAAATTTTTTTACGACCTTTTATATTCACCCAAATGTATTGTAAAGACGTGTTTTAGATGTAAAATAATGTGAACTTAACGTTAAAAATATAAAAAGTATGATTAGTTTAATAGAAATGACTTAAGACGATATTTAGCGGATTCATCACCTGTATTTCAAAACTTTTTTACGACCTTTTATATTCACCCAAATGTATTGTAAAGACGTGTTTTAGATGTAGAAATATGTGAACTTAACGATAAAAATATAAAAACTATGATTAGTTCAATACAAATGACTTTAAACGATATTTAGCGGAATTATCACCATTTTTTACCAAATTTTTTCCCAAATTTTTTTTCTATTTTTTGTACTGACCCAAATGTATTTTAAATACGTGTTTTAGATGTAAAATAATGTGAACTTAACGATAAAAATATAAAAAGTATGATTAGTTCAATACAAATGACTTTAATCGATATTTAGCGAAATTATCACCATTTTTTCTCAAATTTTTTTTTCTGTTTTTTGTATTCACCCAAATGTATTGTAAAAACGTGTTTTAGATGTAAAATAATGTGAACTTAACGTTAAAAATATAAAAAGTATGATTAGTTTAATAGAAATGACTTAAGACGATATTTAGCGGATTCATCACCTGTATTTCAAAATTTTTTTACGACCTTTTATATTAACTCAAATGTATTGTAAAGACGTGTTTTAGATGTAAATTAATGTGAACTTAACGTTAAAAATATAAAAAGTATGATTAGTTTAATAGAAATGACTTAAGACGATTTTTAGCGGATTCATCACCTGTATTTCAAAATTTTTTTACGACCTTTTATATTCACCCAAATGTATTGTAAAGACGTGTTTTAGATGTAAAATAATGTGAACTTAACGTTAAAAATATAAAAAGTATGATTAGTTTAATAGAAATGACTTAAGACGATATTTAGCGGATTCATCACCTGTATTTCAAAATTTTTTTACGACCTTTTATATTAACTCAAATGTATTGTAAAGACGTGTTTTAAATGTAAAATAATGTGAACTATACGTTAAAAAAATAAAAAGTATGATACGATATTTAGCGGATTCATCACCTGTATTTCAAAATTTTTTTACGACCTTTTATATTCACCCAAATGTATTGTAAAGACGTGTTTTAGATGTAAAATAATGTGAACTTAACGTTAAAAATATAAAAAGTATGATTAGTTTAATAGAAATGACTTAAGACGATATTTAGCGGATTCATCACCTGTATTTCAAAATTTTTTTACGACCTTTTATATTAACTCAAATGTATTGTAAAGACGTGTTTTAGATGTAAATTAATGTGAACTTAACGTTAAAATTATAAAAAGTATGATTAGTTTAATAGAAATGACTTAAGACGATTTTTAGCGGATTCATCACCTGTATTTCAAAATTTTTTTACGACCTTTTATATTCACCCAAATGTATTGTAAAGACGTGTTTTAGATGTAAAATAATGTGAACTTAACGATAAAAATATAAAAACTATGATTAGTTCAATACAAATGACTTCAAACGATATTTAGCGGAATTATCACCATTTTTTACCAAATTTTTTTTCTATTTTTTGTATTCACCCGAATGTTTTGTAAACACGTGTTTTAGATGTAAAATAATGTGATCTTAACGTTAAAAATATAAAAAGTATGATTAGTTTAATAGAAATGACTTAAGACGATATTTAGCGGATTCATCACCTGTATTTCAAAATTTTTTTACGACCATTTTAAATTCACCCAAATGTATTGTAAAGACGTGTTTTAGATGTAAAATTATGTGATCTTAACGATAAAAATATAAAAAGTATGATTAGTTCAATACAAATGACTTTAAACGATATTTAGCGGAATTATCACCAATTTTTTACCCAATTTTTTCCCAAATTTTTTTTCTATTTTTTGTATTCACCCAAATGTATTGTAAACACGTGTTTTAGATGTAAAATAATGTGAACTTAACGTTAAAAATATAAAAAGTATGATTAGTTTAATAGAAATGACTTAAGACGATATTTAGCGGATTCATCACCTGTATTTCAAAATTTTTTTACGACCTTTTATATTCACCCAAATGTGTTGTAAAGACGTGTTTTAGATGTAAAATTATGTGAACTTAACGATAAAAATAAAAAAACTATGATTAGTTCAATACAAATGACTTTAAACGATATTTAGCGGAATTATCACCATTTTTTACCAAATTTTGTCCCAAATTTTTTTTCTATTTTTTGTACTCACCCAAATGTATTGTAAATACGTGTTTTAGATGTAAAATAATGTGAACTTAACGATAATAATATAAAAACTATGATTAGTTCAATACAAATGACTTCAAACGATATTTAGCGGAATTATCACCATTTTTTACCAAATTTTTTTTCTATTTTTTGTATTCACCCGAATGTTTTGTAAACACGTGTTTTAGATGTAAAATAATGTGATCTTAACGTTAAAAATATAAAAAGTATGATTAGTTTAATAGAAATGACTTAAGACGATTTTTAGCGGATTCATCACCTGTATTTCAAAATTTTTTTACGACCTTTTATATTCACCCAAATGTATTGTAAAGACGTGTTTTAGATGTAAAATAATGTGAACTTAACGTTAAAACTATAAAAAGTATGATTAGTTTAATAGAAATGACTTAAGATGATATTTAGCGGATTCATCACCTGTATTTCAAAATTTTTTTACGACCTTTTATATTCACCCAAATGTATTGTAAAGACGTGTTTTAGATGTAAAATAATGTGAACTTAACGTTAAAAATATAAAAAGTATGATTAGTTTAATAGAAATGACTTAAGACGATATTTAGCGGATTCATCACCTGTATTTCAAAACTTTTTTACGACCTTTTATATTCACCCAAATGTATTGTAAAGACGTGTTTTAGATGTAAAAATATGTGAACTTAACGATAAAAATATAAAAACTATGATTAGTTCAATACAAATGACTTTAAACGATATTTAGCGGAATTATCACCATTTTTTACCAAATTTTTTCCCAAATTTTTTTTCTATTTTTTGTACTCACCCAAATGTATTTTAAATACGTGTTTTAGATGTAAAATAATGTGAACTTAACGATAAAAATATAAAAAGTATGATTAGTTCAATACAAATGACTTTAATCGATATTTAGCGAAATTATCACCATTTTTTCTCAAATTTTTTTTTCTGTTTTTTGTATTCACCCAAATGTATTGTAAAAACGTGTTTTAGATGTAAAATAATGTGAACTTAACGTTAAAAATATAAAAAGTATGATTAGTTTAATAGAAATGACTTAAGACGATATTTAGCGGATTCATCAC
This sequence comes from Diuraphis noxia, assembly GCF_037042655.1. Lineage (NCBI taxonomy): Eukaryota > Metazoa > Arthropoda > Insecta > Hemiptera > Aphididae > Diuraphis > Diuraphis noxia. The sequence goes on along the minus strand of NW_028301726.1, from coordinate 336,108 downwards.
CTGTATTTCAAAATTTTTTTACGACCTTTTATATTAACTCAAATGTATTGTAAAGACGTGTTTTAGATGTAAATTAATGTGAACTTAACGTTAAAAATATAAAAAGTATGATTAGTTTAATAGAAATGACTTAAGACGATTTTTAGCGGATTCATCACCTGTATTTCAAAATTTTTTTACGACCTTTTATATTCACCCAAATGTATTGTAAAGACGTGTTTTAGATGTAAAATAATGTGAACTTAACGTTAAAAATATAAAAAGTATGATTAGTTTAATAGAAATGACTTAAGACGATATTTAGCGGATTCATCACCTGTAATTCAAAATTTTTTTACGACCTTTTATATTAACTCAAATGTATTGTAAAGACGTGTTTTAGATGTAAATTAATGTGAACTTAACGTTAAAAATATAAAAAGTATGATTAGTTTAATAGAAATGACTTAAGACGATTTTTAGCGGATTCATCACCTGTATTTCAAAATTTTTTTACGACCTTTTATATTCACCCAAATGTATTGTAAAGACGTGTTTTAGATGTAAAATAATGTGAACTTAACGTTAAAAATATAAAAAGTATGATTAGTTTAATAGAAATGACTTAAGACGATATTTAGCGGATTCATCACCTGTATTTCAAAACTTTTTTACGACCTTTTATATTCACCCAAATGTATTGTAAAGACGTGTTTTAGATGTAAAAATATGTGAACTTAACGATAAAAATATAAAAACTATGATTAGTTCAATACAAATGACTTTAAACGATATTTAGCGGAATTATCACCATTTTTTACCAAATTTTTTCCCAAATTTTTTTTCTATTTTTTGTACTCACCCAAATGTATTGTAAATACGTGTTTTAGATGTAAAATAATGTGAACTTAACGATAAAAATATAAAAAGTATGATTAGTTCAATACAAATGACTTTAATCGACATTTAGCGAAATTATCACCATTTTTTCTCAAATTTTTTTTTCTGTTTTTTGTATTCACCCAAATGTATTGTAAACACGTGTTTTAGATGTAAAATAATGTGAACTTAACGTTAAAAATATAAAAAGTATGATTAGTTTAATAGAAATGACTTAAGACGATATTTAGCGGATTCATCACCTGTATTTCAAAATTTTTTTACGACCTTTTATATTAACTCAAATGTATTGTAAAGACGTGTTTTAGATGTAAATTAATGTGAACTTAACGTTAAAAATATAAAAAGTATGATTAGTTTAATAGAAATGACTTAAGACGATTTTTAGCGGATTCATCACCTGTATTTCAAAATTTTTTTACGACCTTTTATATTCACCCAAATGTATTGTAAAGACGTGTTTTAGATGTAAAATAATGTGAACTTAACGTTAAAAATATAAAAAGTATGATTAGTTTAATAGAAATGACTTAAGACGATATTTAGCGGATTCATCACCTGTATTTCAAAACTTTTTTACGACCTTTTATATTCACCCAAATGTATTGTAAAGACGTGTTTTAGATGTAAAAATATGTGAACTTAACGATAAAAATATAAAAACTATGATTAGTTTAATACAAATGACTTTAAACGATATTTAGCGGAATTATCACCATTTTTTACCAAATTTTTTCCCAAATTTTTTTTCTATTTTTTGTACTCACCCAAATGTATTTTAAATACGTGTTTTAGATGTAAAATAATGTGAACTTAACGATAAAAATATAAAAAGTATGATTAGTTCAATACAAATGACTTTAATCGACATTTAGCGAAATTATCACCATTTTTTCTCAAATTTTTTTTTCTGTTTTTTGTATTCACCCAAATGTATTGTAAACACGTGTTTTAGATGTAAAATAATGTGAACTTAACGTTAAAAATATAAAAAGTATGATTAGTTTAATAGAAATGACTTAAGACGATTTTTAGCGGATTTATCACCTGTATTTCAAAATTTTTTTACGACCTTTTATATTCACCCAAATGTATTGTAAAGACGTGTTTTAGATGTAAAATAATGTGAACTTAACGTTAAAACTATAAAAAGTATGATTAGTTTAATAGAAATGACTTAAGATGATATTTAGCGGATTCATCACCTGTATTTCAAAATTTTTTTACGACCTTTTATATTCACCCAAATGTATTGTAAATACGTGTTTTAGATGTAAAATAATGTGAACTTAACGATAAAAATATAAAAAGTATGATTAGTTCAATACAAATGACTTTAATCGATATTTAGCGAAATTATCACCATTTTTTCTCAAATTTTTTTTTCTGTTTTTTGTATTCACCCAAATGTATTGTAAATACGTGTTTTAGATGTAAAATAATGTGAACTTAACGATAAAAATATAAAAAGTATGATTAGTTCAATACAAATGACTTTAATCGACATTTAGCGAAATTATCACCATTTTTTCTCAAATTTTTTTTTCTGTTTTTTGTATTCACCCAAATGTATTGTAAACACGTGTTTTAGATGTAAAATAATGAGAACTTAACGTTAAAAATATAAAAAGTATGATTAGTTTAATAGAAATGACTTAAGACGATTTTTAGCGGATTTATCACCTGTATTTCAAAATTTTTTTACGACCTTTTATATTCACCCAAATGTATTGTAAAGACGTGTTTTAGATGTAAAACAATGTGAACTTAACGTTAAAACTATAAAAAGTATGATTAGTTTAATAGAAATGACTTAAGATGATATTTAGCGGATTCATCACCTGTATTTCAAAATTTTTTTACGACCTTTTATATTCACCCAAATGTATTGTAAATACGTGTTTTAGATGTAAAATAATGTGAACTTAACGATAAAAATATAAAAAGTATGATTAGTTCAATACAAATGACTTTAAACGATATTTAGCGGAATTATCACCATTTTTTACCCAATTTTTTCCCCAATTTTTTTCTATTTTTTGTACTCACCCAAATGTATTTTAAATACGTGTTTTAGATGTAAAATAATGTGAATTTAACGATAAAAATATAAAAAGTATGATTAGTTCAATACAAATGACTTTAATCGACATTTAGCGAAATTATCACCATTTTTTCTCAAATTTTTTTTTCTGTTTTTTGTATTCACCCAAATGTATTGTAAACATGTGTTTTAGATGTAAAATAATGTGATCTTAACGTTAAAAATATAAAAAGTATGATTAGTTTAATAGAAATGACTTAAGACGATTTTTAGCGGATTTATCACCTGTATTTCAAAATTTTTTTACGACCTTTTATATTCACCCAAATGTATTGTAAAGACGTGTTTTAGATGTAAAATAATGTGAACTTAACGTTAAAACTATAAAAAGTATGATTAGTTTAATAGAAAAGACTTAAGATGATATTTAGCGGATTCATCACCTGTATTTCAAAATTTTTTTACGACCTTTTATATTCACCCAAATGTATTGTAAAGACGTGTTTTAGATGTAAAATAATGTGAACTTAACGTTAAAAATATAAAAAGTATGATTAGTTTAATAGAAATGACTTAAGACGATATTTAGCGGATTCATCACCTGTATTTCAAAACTTTTTTACGACCTTTTCTATTCACCCAAATGTATTGTAAAGACGTGTTTTAGATGTAAAAATATGTGAACCTAACGACAAAAATATAAAAACTATGAGTAGTTCAATACAAATGACTTTAAACGATATTTAGCGGAATTATCACCATTTTTTACCAAATTTTTTCCCAAATTTTTTTTCTATTTTTTGTACTCACCCAAATGTATTGTAAATACGTGTTTTAGATGTAAAATAATGTGAACTTAACGATAAAAATATAAAAAGTATGATTAGTTCAATACAAATGACTTTAATCGACATTTAGCGAAATTATCACCATTTTTTCTCAAATTTTTTTTTCTGTTTTTTGTATTCACCCAAATGTATTGTAAACACGTGTTTTAGATGTAAAATAATGTGAACTTAACGTTAAAAATATAAAAAGTATGATTAGTTTAATAGAAATGACTTAAGACGATATTTAGCTGATTCATCACCTGTATTTCAAAATTTTTTTACGACCTTTTATATTAACTCAAATGTATTGTAAAGACGTGTTTTAGATGTAAATTAATGTGAACTTAACGTTAAAAATATAAAAAGTATGATTAGTTTAATAGAAATGACTTAAGACGATTTTTAGCGGATTCATCACCTGTATTTCAAAATTTTTTTACGACCTTTTATATTCACCCAAATGTATTGTAAAGACGTGTTTTAGATGTAAAATAATGTGAACTTAACGTTAAAAATATAAAAAGTATGATTAGTTTAATAGAAATGACTTAAGACGATATTTAGCGGATTCATCACCTGTATTTCAAAATTTTTTTACGACCTTTTATATTAACTCAAATGTATTGTAAAGACGTGTTTTAAATGTAAAATAATGTGAACTATACGTTAAAAAAATAAAAAGTATGATACGATATTTAGCGGATTCATCACCTGTATTTCAAAATTTTTTTACGACCTTTTATATTCACCCAAATGTATTGTAAAGACGTGTTTTAGATGTAAAATAATGTGAACTTAACGTTAAAAATATAAAAAGTATGATTAGTTTAATAGAAATGACTTAAGACGATATTTAGCGGATTCATCACCTGTATTTCAAAATTTTTTTACGACCTTTTATATTAACTCAAATGTATTGTAAAGACGTGTTTTAGATGTAAATTAATGTGAACTTAACGTTAAAATTATAAAAAGTATGATTAGTTTAATAGAAATGACTTAAGACGATTTTTAGCGGATTCATCACCTGTATTTCAAAATTTTTTTTCTATTTTTTGTACTCACCCAAATGTATTGTAAATACGTGTTTTAGATGTAAAATAATGTGAACTTAACGATAATAATATAAAAACTATGATTAGTTCAATACAAATGACTTCAAACGATATTTAGCAGAATTATCACCATTTTTTACCAAATTTTTTTTCTATTTTTTGTATTCACCCGAATGTTTTGTAAACACGTGTTTTAGATGTAAAATTATGTGATCTTAACGATAAAAATATAAAAAGTATGATTAGTTCAATACAAATGACTTTAAACGATATTTAGCGGAATTATCACCAATTTTTTACCCAATTTTTTCCCAAATTTTTTTTCTATTTTTTGTATTCACCCAAATGTATTGTAAACACGTGTTTTAGATGTAAAATAATGTGAACTTAACGTTAAAAATATAAAAAGTATGATTAGTTTAATAGAAATGACTTAAGACGATATTTAGCGGATTCATCACCTGTATTTCAAAATTTTTTTACGACCTTTTATATTCACTCAAATGTATTGTAAAGACGTGTTTTAGATGTAAAATTATGTGAACTTAACGATAAAAATAAAAAAACTATGATTAGTTCAATACAAATGACTTTAAACGATATTTAGCGGAATTATCACCATTTTTTACCAAATTTTGTCCCAAATTTTTTTTCTATTTTTTGTACTCACCCAAATGTATTGTAAATACGTGTTTTAGATGTAAAATAATGTGAACTTAACGATAATAATATAAAAAGTATGATTAGTTCAATACAAATGACTTTAATCGATATTTAGCGAAATTATCACCATTTTTTCTCAAATTTTTTTTTCTGTTTTTTGTATTCACCCAAATGTATTGTAAACACGTGTTTCAGATGTAAAATAATGTGAACTTAACGTTAAAAATATAAAAAGTATGATTAGTTTAATAGAAATGACTTAAGACGATATTTAGCGAATTCATCACCTGTATTTCAAAATTTTTTTACGACCTTTTATATTAACTCAAATGTATTGTAAAGACGTGTTTTAGATGTAAATTAATGTAAACTTAACGTTAAAAATATAAAAAGTATGATTAGTTTAATAGAAATGACTTAAGACGATTTTTAGCGGATTCATCACCTGTATTTCAAAATTTTTTTACGACCTTTTATATTCACCCAAATGTATTGTAAAGACGTGTTTTAGATGTAAAATTATGTGATCTTAACGATAAAAATATAAAAAGTATGATTAGTTCAATACAAATGACTTTAAACGATATTTAGCGGAATTATCACCAATTTTTTACCCAATTTTTTCCCAAATTTTTTTTCTATTTTTTGTATTCACCCAAATGTATTGTAAACACGTGTTTTAGATGTAAAATAATGTGAACTTAACGTTAAAAATATAAAAAGTATGATTAGTTTAATAGAAATGACTTAAGACGATATTTAGCGGATTCATCACCTGTATTTCAAAATTTTTTTACGACCTTTTATATTAACTCAAATGTATTGTAAAGACGTGTTTTAGATGTAAATTAATGTGAACTTAACGTTAAAAATATAAAAAGTATGATTAGTTTAATAGAAATGACTTAAGACGATTTTTAGCGGATTCATCACCTGTATTTCAAAATTTTTTTACGACCTTTTATATTCACCCAAATGTATTGTAAAGACGTGTTTTAGATGTAAAATAATGTGAACTTAACGTTAAAAATATAAAAAGTATGATTAGTTTAATAGAAATGACTTAAGACGATATTTAGCGGATTCATCACCTGTATTTCAAAACTTTTTTACGACCTTTTATATTCACCCAAATGTATTGTAAAGACGTGTTTTAGATGTAAAAATATGTGAACTTAACGATAAAAATATAAAAACTATGATTAGTTCAATACAAATGACTTTAAACGATATTTAGCGGAATTATCACCATTTTTTACCAAATTTTTTCCCAAATTTTTTTTCTATTTTTTGTACTCACCCAAATGTATTGTAAATACGTGTTTTAGATGTAAAATAATGTGAACTTAACGATAAAAATATAAAAAGTATGATTAGTTCAATACAAATGACTTTAATCGACATTTAGCGAAATTATCACCATTTTTTCTCAAATTTTTTTTTCTGTTTTTTGTATTCACCCAAATGTATTGTAAACACGTGTTTCAGATGTAAAATAATGTGAACTTAACGTTAAAAATATAAAAAGTATGATTAGTTTAATAGAAATGACTTAAGACGATATTTAGCGAATTCATCACCTGTATTTCAAAATTTTTTTACGACCTTTTATATTAACTCAAATGTATTGTAAAGACGTGTTTTAGATGTAAATTAATGTAAACTTAACGTTAAAAATATAAAAAGTATGATTAGTTTAATAGAAATGACTTAAGACGATTTTTAGCGGATTCATCACTTGTATTTCAAAATTTTTTTACGACCTTTTATATTCACCCAAATGTATTGTTAAGACGTGTTTTAGATGTAAAATAATGTGAACTTAACGTTAAAAATATAAAAAGTATGATTAGTTTAATAGAAATGACTTAAGACGATATTTAGCGGATTCATCACCTGTATTTCAAAACTTTTTTACGACCTTTTATATTCACCCAAATGTATTGTAAAGACGTGTTTTAGATGTAAAAATATGTGAACTTAACGATAAAAATATAAAAACTATGATTAGTTCAATACAAATGACTTTAAACGATATTTAGCGGAATTATCACCATTTTTTACCAAATTTTTTCCCAAATTTTTTTTCTATTTTTTGTACTCACCCAAATGTATTGTAAATACGTGTTTTAGATGTAAAATAATGTGAACTTAACGATAAAAATATAAAAAGTATGATTAGTTCAATACAAATGACTTTAATCGACATTTAGCGAAATTATCACCATTTTTTCTCAAATTTTTTTTTCTGTTTTTTGTATTCACCCAAATGTATTGTAAACACGTGTTTTAGATGTAAAATAATGTGAACTTAACGTTAAAAATATAAAAAGTATGATTAGTTTAATAGAAATGACTTAAGACGATTTTTAGCGGATTCATCACCTGTATTTCAAAATTTTTTTACGACCTTTTATATTCACCCAAATGTATTGTAAAGACGTGTTTTAGATGTAAAATAATGTGAACTTAACGTTAAAACTATAAAAAGTATGATTAGTTTAATAGAAATGACTTAAGATGATATTTAGCGGATTCATCACCTGTATTTCAAAATTTTTTTACGACCTTTTATATTCACCCAAATGTATTGTAAAGACGTGTTTTAGATGTAAAATAATGTGAACTTAACGTTAAAAATATAAAAAGTATGATTAGTTTAATAGAAATGACTTAAGACGATATTTAGCGGATTCATCACCTGTATTTCAAAACTTTTTTACGACCTTTTATATTCACCCAAATGTATTGTAAAGACGTGTTTTAGATGTAAAAATATGTGAACTTAACGATAAAAATATAAAAACTATGATTAGTTCAATACAAATGACTTTAAACGATATTTAGCGGAATTATCACCATTTTTTACCAAATTTTTTCCCAAATTTTTTTTCTATTTTTTGTACTCACCCAAATGTATTTTAAATACGTGTTTTAGATGTAAAATAATGTGAACTTAACGATAAAAATATAAAAAGTATGATTAGTTCAATACAAATGACTTTAATCGATATTTAGCGAAATTATCACCATTTTTTCTCAAATTTTTTTTTCTGTTTTTTGTATTCACCCAAATGTATTGTAAAAACGTGTTTTAGATGTAAAATAATGTGAACTTAACGTTAAAAATATAAAAAGTATGATTAGTTTAATAGAAATGACTTAAGACGATATTTAGCGGATTCATCACCTGTATTTCAAAATTTTTTTACGACCTTTTATATTAACTCAAATGTATTGTAAAGACGTGTTTTAGATGTAAATTAATGTGAACTTAACGTTAAAAATATAAAAAGTATGATTAGTTTAATAGAAATGACTTAAGACGATTTTTAGCGGATTCATCACCTGTATTTCAAAATTTTTTTACGACCTTTTATATTCACCCAAATGTATTGTAAAGACGTGTTTTAGATGTAAAATAATGTGAACTTAACGTTAAAAATATAAAAAGTATGATTAGTTTAATAGAAATGACTTAAGACGATATTTAGCGGATTCATCACCTGTATTTCAAAATTTTTTTACGACCTTTTATATTAACTCAAATGTATTGTAAAGACGTGTTTTAGATGTAAATTAATGTGAACTTAACGTTAAAAATATAAAAAGTATGATTAGTTTAATAGAAATGACTTAAGACGATTTTTAGCGGATTCATCACCTGTATTTCAAAATTTTTTTACGACCTTTTATATTCACCCAAATGTATTGTAAAGACGTGTTTTAGATGTAAAATAATGTGAACTTAACGTTAAAAATATAAAAAGTATGATTAGTTTAATAGAAATGACTTAAGACGATATTTAGCGGATTCATCACCTGTATTTCAAAACTTTTTTACGACCTTTTATATTCACCCAAATGTATTGTAAAGACGTGTTTTAGATGTAAAAATATGTGAACTTAACGATAAAAATATAAAAACTATGATTAGTTCAATACAAATGACTTTAAACGATATTTAGCGGAATTATCACCATTTTTTACCAAATTTTTTCCCAAATTTTTTTTCTATTTTTTGTACTCACCCAAATGTATTGTAAATACGTGTTTTAGATGTAAAATAATGTGAACTTAACGATAAAAATATAAAAAGTATGATTAGTTCAATACAAATGACTTTAATCGACATTTAGCGAAATTATCACCATTTTTTCTCAAATTTTTTTTTCTGTTTTTTGTATTCACCCAAATGTATTGTAAACATGTGTTTTAGATGTAAAATAATGTGATCTTAACGTTAAAAATATAAAAAGTATGATTAGTTTAATAGAAATGACTTAAGACGATTTTTAGCGGATTTATCACCTGTATTTCAAAATTTTTTTACGACCTTTTATATTCACCCAAATGTATTGTAAAGACGTGTTTTAGATGTAAAATAATGTGAACTTAACGTTAAAACTATAAAAAGTATGATTAGTTTAATAGAAAAGACTTAAGATGATATTTAGCGGATTCATCACCTGTATTTCAAAATTTTTTTACGACCTTTTATATTCACCCAAATGTATTGTAAAGACGTGTTTTAGATGTAAAATAATGTGAACTTAACGTTAAAAATATAAAAAGTATGATTAGTTTAATAGAAATGACTTAAGACGATATTTAGCGGATTCATCACCTGTATTTCAAAACTTTTTTACGACCTTTTCTATTCACCCAAATGTATTGTAAAGACGTGTTTTAGATGTAAAAATATGTGAACCTAACGACAAAAATATAAAAACTATGAGTAGTTCAATACAAATGACTTTAAACGATATTTAGCGGAATTATCACCATTTTTTACCAAATTTTTTCCCAAATTTTTTTTCTATTTTTTGTACTCACCCAAATGTATTGTAAATACGTGTTTTAGATGTAAAATAATGTGAACTTAACGATAAAAATATAAAAAGTATGATTAGTTCAATACAAATGACTTTAATCGACATTTAGCGAAATTATCACCATTTTTTCTCAAATTTTTTTTTCTGTTTTTTGTATTCACCCAAATGTATTGTAAACACGTGTTTTAGATGTAAAATAATGTGAACTTAACGTTAAAAATATAAAAAGTATGATTAGTTTAATAGAAATGACTTAAGACGATATTTAGCGGATTCATCACCTGTATTTCAAAATTTTTTTACGACCTTTTATATTAACTCAAATGTATTGTAAAGACGTGTTTTAGATGTAAATTAATGTGAACTTAACGTTAAAAATATAAAAAGTATGATTAGTTTAATAGAAATGACTTAAGACGATTTTTAGCGGATTCATCACCTGTATTTCAAAATTTTTTTACGACCTTTTATATTCACCCAAATGTATTGTAAAGACGTGTTTTAGATGTAAAATAATGTGAACTTAACGTTAAAAATATAAAAAGTATGATTAGTTTAATAGAAATGACTTAAGACGATATTTAGCGGATTCATCACCTGTATTTCAAAATTTTTTTACGACCTTTTATATTAACTCAAATGTATTGTAAAGACGTGTTTTAAATGTAAAATAATGTGAACTATACGTTAAAAAAATAAAAAGTATGATACGATATTTAGCGGATTCATCACCTGTATTTCAAAATTTTTTTACGACCTTTTATATTCACCCAAATGTATTGTAAAGACGTGTTTTAGATGTAAAATAATGTGAACTTAACGTTAAAAATATAAAAAGTATGATTAGTTTAATAGAAATGACTTAAGACGATATTTAGCGGATTCATCACCTGTATTTCAAAATTTTTTTACGACCTTTTATATTAACTCAAATGTATTGTAAAGACGTGTTTTAGATGTAAATTAATGTGAACTTAACGTTAAAATTATAAAAAGTATGATTAGTTTAATAGAAATGACTTAAGACGATTTTTAGCGGATTCATCACCTGTATTTCAAAATTTTTTTTCTATTTTTTGTACTCACCCAAATGTATTGTAAATACGTGTTTTAGATGTAAAATAATGTGAACTTAACGATAATAATATAAAAACTATGATTAGTTCAATACAAATGACTTCAAACGATATTTAGCGGAATTATCACCATTTTTTACCAAATTTTTTTTCTATTTTTTGTATTCACCCGAATGTTTTGTAAACACGTGTTTTAGATGTAAAATTATGTGATCTTAACGATAAAAATATAAAAAGTATGATTAGTTCAATACAAATGACTTTAAACGATATTTAGCGGAATTATCACCAATTTTTTACCCAATTTTTTCCCAAATTTTTTTTCTATTTTTTGTATTCACCCAAATGTATTGTAAACACGTGTTTTAGATGTAAAATAATGTGAACTTAACGTTAAAAATATAAAAAGTATGATTAGTTTAATAGAAATGACTTAAGACGATATTTAGCGGATTCATCACCTGTATTTCAAAATTTTTTTACGACCTTTTATATTCACCCAAATGTATTGTAAAGACGTGTTTTAGATGTAAAATTATGTGAACTTAACGATAAAAATAAAAAAACTATGATTAGTTCAATACAAATGACTTTAAACGATATTTAGCGGAATTATCACCATTTTTTACCAAATTATGTCCCAAATTTTTTTTCTATTTTTTGTACTCACCCAAATGTATTGTAAATACGTGTTTTAGATGTAAAATAATGTGAACTTAACGATAATAATATAAAAAGTATGATTAGTTCAATACAAATGACTTTAATCGATATTTAGCGAAATTATCACCATTTTTTCTCAAATTTTTTTTTCTGTTTTTTGTATTCACCCAAATGTATTGTAAACACGTGTTTCAGATGTAAAATAATGTGAACTTAACGTTAAAAATATAAAAAGTATGATTAGTTTAATAGAAATGACTTAAGACGATATTTAGCGAATTCATCACCTGTATTTCAAAATTTTTTTACGACCTTTTATATTAACTCAAATGTATTGTAAAGACGTGTTTTAGATGTAAATTAATGTAAACTTAACGTTAAAAATATAAAAAGTATGATTAGTTTAATAGAAATGACTTAAGACGATTTTTAGCGGATTCATCACCTGTATTTCAAAATTTTTTTACGACCTTTTATATTCACCCAAATGTATTGTAAAGACGTGTTTTAGATGTAAAATTATGTGATCTTAACGATAAAAATATAAAAAGTATGATTAGTTCAATACAAATGACTTTAAACGATATTTAGCGGAATTATCACCAATTTTTTACCCAATTTTTTCCCAAATTTTTTTTCTATTTTTTGTATTCACCCAAATGTATTGTAAACACGTGTTTTAGATGTAAAATAATGTGAACTTAACGTTAAAAATATAAAAAGTATGATTAGTTTAATAGAAATGACTTAAGACGATATTTAGCGGATTCATCACCTGTATTTCAAAATTTTTTTACGACCTTTTATATTCACCCAAATGTATTGTAAAGACGTGTTTTAGATGTTAAATTATGTGAACTTAACGATAAAAATATAAAAAGTATGATTAGTTCAATACAAATGACTTTAAACGATATTTAGCGGAATTATCACCAATTTTTTACCCAATTTTTTCCCAAATTTTTTTTCTATTTTTTGTATTCACCCAAATGTATTGTAAACACGTGTTTTAGATGTAAAATAATGTGAACTTAACGTTAAAAATATAAAAAGTATGATTAGTTTAATAGAAATGACTTAAGACGATATTTAGCGGATTCATCACCTGTATTTCAAAATTTTTTTACGACCTTTTATATTCACCCAAATGTATTGTAAAGACGTGTTTTAGATGTAAAATTATGTGAACTTAACGATAAAAATAAAAAAACTATGATTAGTTCAATACAAATGACTTTAAACGATATTTAGCGGAATTATCACCATTTTTTACCAAATTTTGTCCCAAATTTTTTTTCTATTTTTTGTACTCACCCAAATGTATTGTAAATACGTGTTTTAGATGTAAAATAATGTGAACTTAACGATAATAATATAAAAAGTATGATTAGTTCAATACAAATGACTTTAATCGATATTTAGCGAAATTATCACCATTTTTTCTCAAATTTTTTTTTCTGTTTTTTGTATTCACCCAAATGTATTGTAAACACGTGTTTCAGATGTAAAATAATGTGAACTTAACGTTAAAAATATAAAAAGTATGATTAGTTTAATAGAAATGACTTAAGACGATATTTAGCGAATTCATCACCTGTATTTCAAAATTTTTTTACGACCTTTTATATTAACTCAAATGTATTGTAAAGACGTGTTTTAGATGTAAATTAATGTAAACTTAACGTTAAAAATATAAAAAGTATGATTAGTTTAATAGAAATGACTTAAGACGATTTTTAGCGGATTCATCACTTGTATTTCAAAATTTTTTTACGACCTTTTATATTCACCCAAATGTATTGTTAAGACGTGTTTTAGATGTAAAATAATGTGAACTTAACGTTAAAAATATAAAAAGTATGATTAGTTTAATAGAAATGACTTAAGACGATATTTAGCGGATTCATCACCTGTATTTCAAAACTTTTTTACGACCTTTTATATTCACCCAAATGTATTGTAAAGACGTGTTTTAGATGTAAAAATATGTGAACTTAACGATAAAAATATAAAAACTATGATTAGTTCAATACAAATGACTTTAAACGATATTTAGCGGAATTATCACCATTTTTTACCAAATTTTTTCCCAAATTTTTTTTCTATTTTTTGTACTCACCCAAATGTATTGTAAATACGTGTTTTAGATGTAAAATAATGTGAACTTAACGATAAAAATATAAAAAGTATGATTAGTTCAATACAAATGACTTTAATCGACATTTAGCGAAATTATCACCATTTTTTCTCAAATTTTTTTTTCTGTTTTTTGTATTCACCCAAATGTATTGTAAACACGTGTTTTAGATGTAAAATAATGTGAACTTAACGTTAAAAATATAAAAAGTATGATTAGTTTAATAGAAATGACTTAAGACGATTTTTAGCGGATTCATCACCTGTATTTCAAAATTTTTTTACGACCTTTTATATTCACCCAAATGTATTGTAAAGACGTGTTTTAGATGTAAAATAATGTGAACTTAACGTTAAAACTATAAAAAGTATGATTAGTTTAATAGAAATGACTTAAGATGATATTTAGCGGATTCATCACCTGTATTTCAAAATTTTTTTACGACCTTTTATATTCACCCAAATGTATTGTAAAGACGTGTTTTAGATGTAAAATAATGTGAACTTAACGTTAAAAATATAAAAAGTATGATTAGTTTAATAGAAATGACTTAAGACGATATTTAGCGGATTCATCACCTGTATTTCAAAACTTTTTTACGACCTTTTATATTCACCCAAATGTATTGTAAAGACGTGTTTTAGATGTAAAAATATGTGAACTTAACGATAAAAATATAAAAACTATGATTAGTTCAATACAAATGACTTTAAACGATATTTAGCGGAATTATCACCATTTTTTACCAAATTTTTTCCCAAATTTTTTTTCTATTTTTTGTACTCACCCAAATGTATTTTAAATACGTGTTTTAGATGTAAAATAATGTGAACTTAACGATAAAAATATAAAAAGTATGATTAGTTCAATACAAATGACTTTAATCGATATTTAGCGAAATTATCACCATTTTTTCTCAAATTTTTTTTTCTGTTTTTTGTATTCACCCAAATGTATTGTAAAAACGTGTTTTAGATGTAAAATAATGTGAACTTAACGTTAAAAATATAAAAAGTATGATTAGTTTAATAGAAATGACTTAAGACGATATTTAGCGGATTCATCACCTGTATTTCAAAATTTTTTTACGACCTTTTATATTAACTCAAATGTATTGTAAAGACGTGTTTTAGATGTAAATTAATGTGAACTTAACGTTAAAAATATAAAAAGTATGATTAGTTTAATAGAAATGACTTAAGACGATTTTTAGCGGATTCATCACCTGTATTTCAAAATTTTTTTACGACCTTTTATATTCACCCAAATGTATTGTAAAGACGTGTTTTAGATGTAAAATAATGTGAACTTAACGTTAAAAATATAAAAAGTATGATTAGTTTAATAGAAATGACTTAAGACGATATTTAGCGGATTCATCACCTGTATTTCAAAATTTTTTTACGACCTTTTATATTAACTCAAATGTATTGTAAAGACGTGTTTTAGATGTAAATTAATGTGAACTTAACGTTAAAAATATAAAAAGTATGATTAGTTTAATAGAAATGACTTAAGACGATTTTTAGCGGATTCATCACCTGTATTTCAAAATTTTTTTACGACCTTTTATATTCACCCAAATGTATTGTAAAGACGTGTTTTAGATGTAAAATAATGTGAACTTAACGTTAAAAATATAAAAAGTATGATTAGTTTAATAGAAATGACTTAAGACGATATTTAGCGGATTCATCACCTGTATTTCAAAACTTTTTTACGACCTTTTATATTCACCCAAATGTATTGTAAAGACGTGTTTTAGATGTAAAAATATGTGAACTTAACGATAAAAATATAAAAACTATGATTAGTTCAATACAAATGACTTTAAACGATATTTAGCGGAATTATCACCATTTTTTACCAAATTTTTTCCCAAATTTTTTTTCTATTTTTTGTACTCACCCAAATGTATTGTAAATACGTGTTTTAGATGTAAAATAATGTGAACTTAACGATAAAAATATAAAAAGTATGATTAGTTCAATACAAATGACTTTAATCGACATTTAGCGAAATTATCACCATTTTTTCTCAAATTTTTTTTTCTGTTTTTTGTATTCACCCAAATGTATTGTAAACACGTGTTTTAGATGTAAAATAATGTGAACTTAACGTTAAAAATATAAAAAGTATGATTAGTTTAATAGAAATGACTTAAGACGATATTTAGCGGATTCATCACCTGTATTTCAAAATTTTTTTACGACCTTTTATATTAACTCAAATGTATTGTAAAGACGTGTTTTAGATGTAAATTAATGTGAACTTAACGTTAAAAATATAAAAAGTATGATTAGTTTAATAGAAATGACTTAAGACGATTTTTAGCGGATTCATCACCTGTATTTCAAAATTTTTTTACGACCTTTTATATTCACCCAAATGTATTGTAAAGACGTGTTTTAGATGTAAAATAATGTGAACTTAACGTTAAAAATATAAAAAGTATGATTAGTTTAATAGAAATGACTTAAGACGATATTTAGCGGATTCATCACCTGTATTTCAAAACTTTTTTACGACCTTTTATATTCACCCAAATGTATTGTAAAGACGTGTTTTAGATGTAAAAATATGTGAACTTAACGATAAAAATATAAAAACTATGATTAGTTCAATACAAATGACTTTAAACGATATTTAGCGGAATTATCACCATTTTTTACCAAATTTTTTCCCAAATTTTTTTTCTATTTTTTGTACTCACCCAAATGTATTTTAAATACGTGTTTTAGATGTAAAATAATGTGAACTTAACGATAAAAATATAAAAAGTATGATTAGTTCAATACAAATGACTTTAATCGACATTTAGCGAAATTATCACCATTTTTTCTCAAATTTTTTTTTCTGTTTTTTGTATTCACCCAAATGTATTGTAAACACGTGTTTTAGATGTAAAATAATGTGAACTTAACGTTAAAAATATAAAAAGTATGATTAGTTTAATAGAAATGACTTAAGACGATTTTTAGCGGATTTATCACCTGTATTTCAAAATTTTTTTACGACCTTTTATATTCACCCAAATGTATTGTAAAGACGTGTTTTAGATGTAAAATAATGTGAACTTAACGTTAAAACTATAAAAAGTATGATTAGTTTAATAGAAATGACTTAAGATGATATTTAGCGGATTCATCACCTGTATTTCAAAATTTTTTTACGACCTTTTATATTCACCCAAATGTATTGTAAATACGTGTTTTAGATGTAAAATAATGTGAACTTAACGATAAAAATATAAAAAGTATGATTAGTTCAATACAAATGACTTTAATCGATATTTAGCGAAATTATCACCATTTTTTCTCAAATTTTTTTTTCTGTTTTTTGTATTCACCCAAATGTATTGTAAATACGTGTTTTAGATGTAAAATAATGTGAACTTAACGATAAAAATATAAAAAGTATGATTAGTTCAATACAAATGACTTTAATCGACATTTAGCGAAATTATCACCATTTTTTCTCAAATTTTTTTTTCTGTTTTTTGTATTCACCCAAATGTATTGTAAACACGTGTTTTAGATGTAAAATAATGAGAACTTAACGTTAAAAATATAAAAAGTATGATTAGTTTAATAGAAATGACTTAAGACGATTTTTAGCGGATTTATCACCTGTATTTCAAAATTTTTTTACGACCTTTTATATTCACCCAAATGTATTGTAAAGACGTGTTTTAGATGTAAAATAATGTGAACTTAACGTTAAAACTATAAAAAGTATGATTAGTTTAATAGAAATGACTTAAGATGATATTTAGCGGATTCATCACCTGTATTTCAAAATTTTTTTACGACCTTTTATATTCACCCAAATGTATTGTAAATACGTGTTTTAGATGTAAAATAATGTGAACTTAACGATAAAAATATAAAAAGTATGATTAGTTCAATACAAATGACTTTAAACGATATTTAGCGGAATTATCACCATTTTTTACCCAATTTTTTCCCAAATTTTTTTTCTATTTTTTGTACTCACCCAAATGTATTTTAAATACGTGTTTTAGATGTAAAATAATGTGAATTTAACGATAAAAATATAAAAAGTATGATTAGTTCAATACAAATGACTTTAATCGACATTTAGCGAAATTATCACCATTTTTTCTCAAATTTTTTTTTCTGTTTTTTGTATTCACCCAAATGTATTGTAAACATGTGTTTTAGATGTAAAATAATGTGATCTTAACGTTAAAAATATAAAAAGTATGATTAATTTAATAGAAATGACTTAAGACGATTTTTAGCGGATTTATCACCTGTATTTCAAAATTTTTTTACGACCTTTTATATTCACCCAAATGTATTGTAAAGACGTGTTTTAGATGTAAAATAATGTGAACTTAACGTTAAAACTATAAAAAGTATGATTAGTTTAATAGAAAAGACTTAAGATGATATTTAGCGGATTCATCACCTGTATTTCAAAATTTTTTTACGACCTTTTATATTCACCCAAATGTATTGTAAAGACGTGTTTTAGATGTAAAATAATGTGAACTTAACGTTAAAAATATAAAAAGTATGATTAGTTTAATAGAAATGACTTAAGACGATATTTAGCGGATTCATCACCTGTATTTCAAAACTTTTTTACGACCTTTTCTATTCACCCAAATGTATTGTAAAGACGTGTTTTAGATGTAAAAATATGTGAACCTAACGACAAAAATATAAAAACTATGAGTAGTTCAATACAAATGACTTTAAACGATATTTAGCGGAATTATCACCATTTTTTACCAAATTTTTTCCCAAATTTTTTTTCTATTTTTTGTACTCACCCAAATGTATTGTAAATACGTGTTTTAGATGTAAAATAATGTGAACTTAACGATAAAAATATAAAAAGTATGATTAGTTCAATACAAATGACTTTAATCGACATTTAGCGAAATTATCACCATTTTTTCTCAAATTTTTTTTTCTGTTTTTTGTATTCACCCAAATGTATTGTAAACACGTGTTTTAGATGTAAAATAATGTGAACTTAACGTTAAAAATATAAAAAGTATGATTAGTTTAATAGAAATGACTTAAGACGATTTTTAGCGGATTTATCACCTGTATTTCAAAATTTTTTTACGACCTTTTATATTCACCCAAATGTATTGTAAAGACGTGTTTTAGATGTAAAATAATGTGAACTTAACGTTAAAACTATAAAAGTATGATTAGTTTAATAGAAATGACTTAAGATGATATTTAGCGGATTCATCACCTGTATTTCAAAATTTTTTTACGACCTTTTATATTCACCCAAATGTATTGTAAAGACGTGTTTTAGATGTAAAATAATGTGAACTTAACGTTAAAAATATAAAAAGTATGATTAGTTTAATAGAAATGACTTAAGACGATATTTAGCGGATTCATCACCTGTATTTCAAAATTTTTTTACGACCTTTTATATTCACCCAAATGTATTGTAAAGACGTGTTTTAGATGTAAAATTATGTGAACTTAACGATAAAAATATAAAAACTATGATTAGTTCAATACAAATGACTTTAAACGATATTTAGCGGAATTATCACCATTTTTTACCAAATTTTTTCCCAAATTTTTTTTCTATTTTTTGTACTCACCCAAATGTATTGTAAATACGTGTTTTAGATGTAAAATAATGTGAACTTAACGATAAAAATATAAAAAGTATGATTAGTTCAATACAAATGACTTTAATCGATATTTAGCGAAATTATCACCATTTTTTCTCAAATTTTTTTTTCTGTTTTTTGTATTCACCCAAATGTATTGTAAACACGTGTTTTAGATGTAAAATAATGTGAACTTAACGTTAAAAATATAAAAAGTATGATTAGTTTAATAGAAATGACTTAAGACGATATTTAGCGAATTCATCACCTGTATTTCAAAATTTTTTTACGACCTTTTATATTAACTCAAATGTATTGTAAAGACGTGTTTTAGATGTAAATTAATGTGAACTTAACGTTAAAAATATAAAAAGTATGATTAGTTTAATAGAAATGACTTAAGACGATATTTAGCGAATTCATCACCTGTATTTCAAAATTTTTTTACGACCTTTTATATTAACTCAAATATATTGTAAAGACGTGTTTTAGATGTAAATTAATGTGAACTTAACGTTAAAAATATAAAAAGTATGATTAGTTTAATAGAAATTACTTAAGACGATATTTAGCGGATTCATCACCTGTATTTCAAAACTTTTTTACGACCTTTTATATTCACCCAAATGTATTGTAAAGACGTGTTTTAGATGTAAAAATATGTGAACTTAACGATAAAAATATAAAAACTATGATTAGTTCAATACAAATGACTTCAAACGATATTTAGCGGAATTATCACCATTTTTTACCAAATTTTTTTTCTATTTTTTGTATTCACCCAAATGTTTTGTAAACACGTGTTTTAGATGTAAAATAATGTGATCTTAACGTTAAAAATATAAAAAGTATGATTAGTTTAATAGAAATGACTTAAGACAATATTTAGCGGATTCATCACCTGTATTTCAAAATTTTTTTACGACCTTTTATATTCACCCAAATGTATTGTAAAGACGTGTTTTAGATGTAAAATTATGTGATCTTAACGATAAAAATATAAAAAGTATGATTAGTTCAATACAAATGACTTTAAACGATATTTAGCGGAATTATCACCATTTTTTACCCAATTTTTTCCCAAATTTTTTTTCTATTTTTTGTATTCACCCAAATGTATTGTAAACACGTGTTTTAGATGTAAAATAATGTGAACTTAACGTTAAAAATATAAAAAGTATGATTAGTTTAATAGAAATGACTTAAGACGATATTTAGCGGATTCATCACCTGTATTTCAAAATTTTTTTACGACCTTTTATATTCACCCAAATGTATTGTAAAGACGTGTTTTAGATGTAAAATTATGTGAACTTAACGATAAAAATATAAAAACTATGATTAGTTCAATACAAATGACTTTAAACGATATTTAGCGGAATTATCACCATTTTTTACCAAATTTTTTCCCAAATTTTTCTTCTATTTTTTGTACTCACCCAAATGTATTGTAAATACGTGTTTTAGATGTAAAATAATGTGAACTTAACGATAAAAATATAAAAAGTATGATTAGTTCAATACAAATGACTTTAATCGACATTTAGCGAAATTATCACCATTTTTTATCAAATTTTTTTTTCTGTTTTTTGTATTCACCCAAATGTATTGTAAACACGTGTTTTAGATGTAAAATAATGTGAACTTAACGTTAAAAATATAAAATGTATGATTAGTTTAATAGAAATGACTTAAGACGATTTTTAGCGGATTTATCACCTGTATTTCAAAATTTTTTTACGACCTTTTATATTCACCCAAATGTATTGTAAAGACGTGTTTTAGATGTAAAATAATGTGAACTTAACGTTAAAACTATAAAAAGTATGATTAGTTTAATAGAAATGACTTAAGATGATATTTAGCGGATTCATCACCTGTATTTCAAAATTTTTTTACGACCTTTTATATTCACCCAAATGTATTGTAAATACGTGTTTTAGATGTAAAATAATGTGAACTTAACGATAAAAATATAAAAAGTATGATTAGTTCAATACAAATGACTTTAAACGATATTTAGCGGAATTATCACCATTTTTTACCCAATTTTTTCCCAAATTTTTTTTCTATTTTTTGTACTCACCCAAATGTATTTTAAATACGTGTTTTAGATGTAAAATAATGTGAACTTAACGATAAAAATATAAAAAGTATGATTAGTTCAATACAAATGACTTTAATCGATATTTAGCGAAATTATCACCATTTTTTCTCAAATTTTTTTTTCTGTTTTTTGTATTCACCCAAATGTATTGTAAACACGTGTTTTAGATGTAAAATAATGTGAACTTAACGTTAAAAATATAAAAAGTATGATTAGTTTAATAGAAATGACTTAAGACGATATTTAGCGGATTCATCACCTGTATTTCAAAATTTTTTTACGACCTTTTATATTAACTCAAATGTATTGTAAAGACGTGTTTTAGATGTAAATTAATGTGAACTTAACGTTAAAAATATAAAAAGTATGATTAGTTTAATAGAAATGACTTAAGACGATTTTTAGCGGATTCATCACCTGTATTTCAAAATTTTTTTACGACCTTTTATATTCACCCAAATGTATTGTAAAGACGTGTTTTAGATGTAAAATAATGTGAACTTAACGTTAAAAATATAAAAAGTATGATTAGTTTAATAGAAATGACTTAAGACGATATTTAGCGGATTCATCACCTGTATTTCAAAACTTTTTTACGACCTTTTCTATTCACCCAAATGTATTGTAAAGACGTGTTTTAGATGTAAAAATATGTGAACCTAACGATAAAAATATAAAAACTATGAGTAGTTCAATACAAATGACTTTAAACGATATTTAGCGGAATTATCACCATTTTTTACCAAATTTTTTCCCAAATTTTTTTTCTATTTTTTGTACTCACCCAAATGTATTGTAAATACGTGTTTTAGATGTAAAATAATGTGAACTTAACGATAAAAATATAAAAAGTATGATTAGTTCAATACAAATGACTTTAATCGACATTTAGCGAAATTATCACCATTTTTTCTCAAATTTTTTTTTCTGTTTTTTGTATTCACCCAAATGTATTGTAAACACGTGTTTTAGATGTAAAATAATGTGAACTTAACGTTAAAAATATAAAAAGTATGATTAGTTTAATAGAAATGACTTAAGACGATTTTTAGCGGATTTATCACCTGTATTTCAAAATTTTTTTACGACCTTTTATATTCACCCAAATGTATTGTAAAGACGTGTTTTAGATGTAAAATAATGTGAACTTAACGTTAAACTATAAAAGTATGATTAGTTTAATAGAAATGACTTAAGATGATATTTAGCGGATTCATCACCTGTATTTCAAAATTTTTTTACGACCTTTTATATTCACCCAAATGTATTGTAAATACGTGTTTTAGATGTAAAATAATGTGAACTTAACGATAAAAATATAAAAAGTATGATTAGTTCAATACAAATGACTTTAAACGATATTTAGCGGAATTATCACCATTTTTTACCCAATTTTTTCCCAAATTTTTTTTCTATTTTTTGTACTCACCCAAATGTATTTTAAATACGTGTTTTAGATGTAAAATAATGTGAACTTAACGATAAAAATATAAAAAGTATGATTAGTTCAATACAAATGACTTTAATCGACATTTAGCGAAATTATCACCATTTTTTCTCAAATTTTTTTTTCTGTTTTTTGTATTCACCCAAATGTATTGTAAACACGTGTTTTAGATGTAAAATAATGTGAACTTAACGTTAAAAATATAAAAAGTATGATTAGTTTAATAGAAATGACTTAAGACGATTTTTAGCGGATTTATCACCTGTATTTCAAAATTTTTTTACGACCTTTTATATTCACCCAAATGTATTGTAAAGACGTGTTTTAGATGTAAAATAATGTGAACTTAACGTTAAAACTATAAAAAGTATGATTAGTTCAATACAAATGACTTTAATCGATATTTAGCGAAATTATCACCATTTTTTCTCAAATTTTTTTTTCTGTTTTTTGTATTCACCCAAATGTATTGTAAACACGTGTTTTAGATGTAAAATAATGTGAACTTAACGTTAAAAATATAAAAAGTATGATTAGTTTAATAGAAATGACTTAAGACGATATTTAGCGGATTCATCACCTGTATTTCAAAATTTTTTTACGACCTTTTATATTAACTCAAATGTATTGTAAAGACGTGTTTTAGATGTAAATTAATGTGAACTTAACGTTAAAAATATAAAAAGTATGATTAGTTTAATAGAAATGACTTAAGACGATTTTTAGCGGATTCATCACCTGTATTTCAAAATTTTTTTACGACCTTTTATATTCACCCAAATGTATTGTAAAGACGTGTTTTAGATGTAAAATAATGTGAACTTAACGTTAAAAATATGAAAAGTATGATTAGTTTAATAGAAATGACTTAAGACGATATTTAGCGGATTCATCACCTGTATTTCAAAACTTTTTTACGACCTTTTCTATTCACCCAAATGTATTGTAAAGACGTGTTTTAGATGTAAAAATATGTGAACCTAACGATAAAAATATAAAAACTATGAGTAGTTCAATACAAATGACTTTAAACGATATTTAGCGGAATTATCACCATTTTTTACCAAATTTTTTCCCAAATTTTTTTTCTATTTTTTGTACTCACCCAAATGTAATGTAAATACGTGTTTTAGATGTAAAATAATGTGAACTTAACGATAAAAATATAAAAAGTATGATTAGTTCAATACAAATGACTTTAATCGACATTTAGCGAAATTATCACCATTTTTTCTCAAATTTTTTTTTCTGTTTTTTGTATTCACCCAAATGTATTGTAAACACGTGTTTTAGATGTAAAATAATGTGAACTTAACGTTAAAAATATAAAAAGTATGATTAGTTTAATAGAAATGACTTAAGACGATTTATAGCGGATTTATCACCTGTATTTCAAAATTTTTTTACGACCTTTTATATTCACCCAAATGTATTGTAAAGACGTGTTTTAGATGTAAAATAATGTGAACTTAACGTTAAAACTATAAAAGTATGATTAGTTTAATAGAAATGACTTAAGATGATATTTAGCGGATTCATCACCTGTATTTCAAAATTTTTTTACGACCCTTTATATTCACCCAAATGTATTGTAAATACGTGTTTTAGATGTAAAATAATGTGAACTTAACGATAAAAATATAAAAACTATGATTAGTTCAATACAAATGACTTTAAACGATATTTAGCGGAATTATCACCATTTTTTACCAAATTTTTTCCCAAATTTTTTTTCTATTTTTTGTACTCACCCAAATGTATTGTAAATACGTGTTTTAGATGTAAAATAATGTGAACTTAACGATAAAAATATAAAAAGTATGATTAGTTCAATACAAATGACTTTAATCGACATTTAGCGAAATTATCACCATTTTTTCTCAAATTTTTTTTTCTGTTTTTTGTATTCACCCAAATGTATTGTAAACACGTGTTTTAGATGTAAAATAATGTGAACTTAACGTTAAAAATATAAAAAGTATGATTAGTTTAATAGAAATGACTTAAGACGATTTTTAGCGGATTCATCACCTGTATTTCAAAATTTTTTTACGACCTTTTATATTCACCCAAATGTATTGTAAAGACGTGTTTTAGATGTAAAATAATGTGAACTTAACGTTAAAACTATAAAAAGTATGATTAGTTTAATAGAAATGACTTAAGATGATATTTAGCGGATTCATCACCTGTATTTCAAAATTTTTTTACGACCTTTTATATTCACCCAAATGTATTGTAAAGACGTGTTTTAGATGTAAAATAATGTGAACTTAACGTTAAAAATATAAAAAGTATGATTAGTTTAATAGAAATGACTTAAGACGATATTTAGCGGATTCATCACCTGTATTTCAAAACTTTTTTACGACCTTTTATATTCACCCAAATGTATTGTAAAGACGTGTTTTAGATGTAAAAATATGTGAACTTAACGATAAAAATATAAAAACTATGATTAGTTCAATACAAATGACTTTAAACGATATTTAGCGGAATTATCACCATTTTTTACCAAATTTTTTCCCAAATTTTTTTTCTATTTTTTGTACTCACCCAAATGTATTTTAAATACGTGTTTTAGATGTAAAATAATGTGAACTTAACGATAAAAATATAAAAAGTATGATTAGTTCAATACAAATGACTTTAATCGATATTTAGCGAAATTATCACCATTTTTTCTCAAATTTTTTTTTCTGTTTTTTGTATTCACCCAAATGTATTGTAAAAACGTGTTTTAGATGTAAAATAATGTGAACTTAACGTTAAAAATATAAAAAGTATGATTAGTTTAATAGAAATGACTTAAGACGATATTTAGCGGATTCATCACCTGTATTTCAAAATTTTTTTACGACCTTTTATATTAACTCAAATGTATTGTAAAGACGTGTTTTAGATGTAAATTAATGTGAACTTAACGTTAAAAATATAAAAAGTATGATTAGTTTAATAGAAATGACTTAAGACGATTTTTAGCGGATTCATCACCTGTATTTCAAAATTTTTTTACGACCTTTTATATTCACCCAAATGTATTGTAAAGACGTGTTTTAGATGTAAAATAATGTGAACTTAACGTTAAAAATATAAAAAGTATGATTAGTTTAATAGAAATGACTTAAGACGATATTTAGCGGATTCATCACCTGTATTTCAAAATTTTTTTACGACCTTTTATATTAACTCAAATGTATTGTAAAGACGTGTTTTAGATGTAAATTAATGTGAACTTAACGTTAAAAATATAAAAAGTATGATTAGTTTAATAGAAATGACTTAAGACGATTTTTAGCGGATTCATCACCTGTATTTCAAAATTTTTTTACGACCTTTTATATTCACCCAAATGTATTGTAAAGACGTGTTTTAGATGTAAAATAATGTGAACTTAACGTTAAAAATATAAAAAGTATGATTAGTTTAATAGAAATGACTTAAGACGATATTTAGCGGATTCATCACCTGTATTTCAAAACTTTTTTACGACCTTTTATATTCACCCAAATGTATTGTAAAGACGTGTTTTAGATGTAAAAATATGTGAACTTAACGATAAAAATATAAAAACTATGATTAGTTCAATACAAATGACTTTAAACGATATTTAGCGGAATTATCACCATTTTTTACCAAATTTTTTCCCAAATTTTTTTTCTATTTTTTGTACTCACCCAAATGTATTGTAAATACGTGTTTTAGATGTAAAATAATGTGAACTTAACGATAAAAATATAAAAAGTATGATTAGTTCAATACAAATGACTTTAATCGACATTTAGCGAAATTATCACCATTTTTTCTCAAATTTTTTTTTCTGTTTTTTGTATTCACCCAAATGTATTGTAAACACGTGTTTTAGATGTAAAATAATGTGAACTTAACGTTAAAAATATAAAAAGTATGATTAGTTTAATAGAAATGACTTAAGACGATATTTAGCGGATTCATCACCTGTATTTCAAAATTTTTTTACGACCTTTTATATTAACTCAAATGTATTGTAAAGACGTGTTTTAGATGTAAATTAATGTGAACTTAACGTTAAAAATATAAAAAGTATGATTAGTTTAATAGAAATGACTTAAGACGATTTTTAGCGGATTCATCACCTGTATTTCAAAATTTTTTTACGACCTTTTATATTCACCCAAATGTATTGTAAAGACGTGTTTTAGATGTAAAATAATGTGAACTTAACGTTAAAAATATAAAAAGTATGATTAGTTTAATAGAAATGACTTAAGACGATATTTAGCGGATTCATCACCTGTATTTCAAAACTTTTTTACGACCTTTTATATTCACCCAAATGTATTGTAAAGACGTGTTTTAGATGTAAAAATATGTGAACTTAACGATAAAAATATAAAAACTATGATTAGTTTAATACAAATGACTTTAAACGATATTTAGCGGAATTATCACCATTTTTTACCAAATTTTTTCCCAAATTTTTTTTCTATTTTTTGTACTCACCCAAATGTATTTTAAATACGTGTTTTAGATGTAAAATAATGTGAACTTAACGATAAAAATATAAAAAGTATGATTAGTTCAATACAAATGACTTTAATCGACATTTAGCGAAATTATAACCATTTTTTCTCAAATTTTTTTTTCTGTTTTTTGTATTCACCCAAATGTATTGTAAACACGTGTTTTAGATGTAAAATAATGTGAACTTAACGTTAAAAATATAAAAAGTATGATTAGTTTAATAGAAATGACTTAAGACGATTTTTAGCGGATTTATCACCTGTATTTCAAAATTTTTTTACGACCTTTTATATTCACCCAAATGTATTGTAAAGACGTGTTTTAGATGTAAAATAATGTGAACTTAACGTTAAAACTATAAAAAGTATGATTAGTTTAATAGAAATGACTTAAGATGATATTTAGCGGATTCATCACCTGTATTTCAAAATTTTTTTACGACCTTTTATATTCACCCAAATGTATTGTAAATACGTGTTTTAGATGTAAAATAATGTGAACTTAACGATAAAAATATAAAAAGTATGATTAGTTCAATACAAATGACTTTAATCGATATTTAGCGAAATTATCACCATTTTTTCTCAAATTTTTTTTTCTGTTTTTTGTATTCACCCAAATGTATTGTAAATACGTGTTTTAGATGTAAAATAATGTGAACTTAACGATAAAAATATAAAAAGTATGATTAGTTCAATACAAATGACTTTAATCGACATTTAGCGAAATTATCACCATTTTTTCTCAAATTTTTTTTTCTGTTTTTTGTATTCACCCAAATGTATTGTAAACACGTGTTTTAGATGTAAAATAATGTGAACTTAACGATAAAAATATAAAAAGTATGATTAGTTCAATACAAATGACTTTAAACGATATTTAGCGGAATTATCACCATTTTTTACCCAATTTTTTCTCAAATTTTTTTTCTATTTTTTGTACTCACCCAAATGTATTGTAAACACGTGTTTTAGATGTAAAATAATGTGAACTTAACGATAAAAATATAAAAAGTATGATTAGTTCAATACAAATGACTTTAATCGATATTTAGCGGATTCATCACCTGTATTTCAAAATTTTTTTACGACCTTTTATATTAACTCAAATGTATTGTAAAGACGTGTTTTAGATGTAAAATAATGTGAACTTAACGTTAAAAATATAAAAAGTATGATTAGTTTAATAGAAATGACTTAAGACGATATTTAGCGGATTCATCACCTGTATTTCAAAACTTTTTTACGACCTTTTATATTCACCCAAATGTATTGTAAAGACGTGTTTTAGATGTAAAAATATGTGAACTTAACGATAAAAATATAAAAACTATGATTAGTTCAATACAAATGACTTTAAACGATATTTAGCGGAATTATCACCATTTTTTACCAAATTTTTTCCCAAATTTTTTTTCTATTTTTTGTACTCACCCAAATGTATTGTAAATACGTGTTTTAGATGTAAAATAATGTGAACTTAACGATAAAAATATAAAAAGTATGATTAGTTCAATACAAATGACTTTAATCGACATTTAGCGAAATTATCACCATTTTTTCTCAAATTTTTTTTTCTGTTTTTTGTATTCACCCAAATGTATTGTAAACACGTGTTTTAGATGTAAAATAATGTGAACTTAACGTTAAAAATATAAAAAGTATGATTAGTTTAATAGAAATGACTTAAGACGATATTTAGCGGATTCATCACCTGTATTTCAAAATTTTTTTACGACCTTTTATATTAACTCAAATGTATTGTAAAGACGTGTTTTAGATGTAAATTAATGTGAACTTAACGTTAAAAATATAAAAAGTATGATTAGTTTAATAGAAATGACTTAAGACGATTTTTAGCGGATTCATCACCTGTATTTCAAAATTTTTTTACGACCTTTTATATTCACCCAAATGTATTGTAAAGACGTGTTTTAGATGTAAAATAATGTGAACTTAACGTTAAAAATATAAAAAGTATGATTAGTTTAATAGAAATGACTTAAGACGATATTTAGCGGATTCATCACCTGTATTTCAAAACTTTTTTACGACCTTTTATATTCACCCAAATGTATTGTAAAGACGTGTTTTAGATGTAAAAATATGTGAACTTAACGATAAAAATATAAAAACTATGATTAGTTCAATACAAATGACTTTAAACGATATTTAGCGGAATTATCACCATTTTTTACCAAATTTTTTCCCAAATTTTTTTTCTATTTTTTGTACTCACCCAAATGTATTTTAAATACGTGTTTTAGATGTAAAATAATGTGAACTTAACGATAAAAATATAAAAAGTATGATTAGTTCAATACAAATGACTTTAATCGACATTTAGCGAAATTATCACCATTTTTTCTCAAATTTTTTTTTCTGTTTTTTGTATTCACCCAAATGTATTGTAAACACGTGTTTTAGATGTAAAATAATGTGAACTTAACGTTAAAAATATAAAAAGTATGATTAGTTTAATAGAAATGACTTAAGACGATTTTTAGCGGATTTATCACCTGTATTTCAAAATTTTTTTACGACCTTTTATATTCACCCAAATGTATTGTAAAGACGTGTTTTAGATGTAAAATAATGTGAACTTAACGTTAAAACTATAAAAAGTATGATTAGTTTAATAGAAATGACTTAAGATGATATTTAGCGGATTCATCACCTGTATTTCAAAATTTTTTTACGACCTTTTATATTCACCCAAATGTATTGTAAATACGTGTTTTAGATGTAAAATAATGTGAACTTAACGATAAAAATATAAAAAGTATGATTAGTTCAATACAAATGACTTTAATCGATATTTAGCGAAATTATCACCATTTTTTCTCAAATTTTTTTTTCTGTTTTTTGTATTCACCCAAATGTATTGTAAATACGTGTTTTAGATGTAAAATAATGTGAACTTAACGATAAAAATATAAAAAGTATGATTAGTTCAATACAAATGACTTTAATCGACATTTAGCGAAATTATCACCATTTTTTCTCAAATTTTTTTTTCTGTTTTTTGTATTCACCCAAATGTATTGTAAACACGTGTTTTAGATGTAAAATAATGAGAACTTAACGTTAAAAATATAAAAAGTATGATTAGTTTAATAGAAATGACTTAAGACGATTTTTAGCGGATTTATCACCTGTATTTCAAAATTTTTTTACGACCTTTTATATTCACCCAAATGTATTGTAAAGACGTGTTTTAGATGTAAAATAATGTGAACTTAACGTTAAAACTATAAAAAGTATGATTAGTTTAATAGAAATGACTTAAGATGATATTTAGCGGATTCATCACCTGTATTTCAAAATTTTTTTACGACCTTTTATATTCACCCAAATGTATTGTAAATACGTGTTTTAGATGTAAAATAATGTGAACTTAACGATAAAAATATAAAAAGTATGATTAGTTCAATACAAATGACTTTAAACGATATTTAGCGGAATTATCACCATTTTTTACCCAATTTTTTCCCAAATTTTTTTTCTATTTTTTGTACTCACCCAAATGTATTTTAAATACGTGTTTTAGATGTAAAATAATGTGAATTTAACGATAAAAATATAAAA
The DNA here is from genome assembly GCF_037042655.1 of Diuraphis noxia. NCBI lineage: Eukaryota > Metazoa > Arthropoda > Insecta > Hemiptera > Aphididae > Diuraphis > Diuraphis noxia. Next base: position 304,665 of record NW_028301726.1, on the reverse strand, counting down.
AGTATGATTAGTTCAATACAAATGACTTTAATCGACATTTAGCGAAATTATCACCATTTTTTCTCAAATTTTTTTTTCTGTTTTTTGTATTCACCCAAATGTATTGTAAACATGTGTTTTAGATGTAAAATAATGTGATCTTAACGTTAAAAATATAAAAAGTATGATTAGTTTAATAGAAATGACTTAAGACGATTTTTAGCGGATTTATCACCTGTATTTCAAAATTTTTTTACGACCTTTTATATTCACCCAAATGTATTGTAAAGACGTGTTTTAGATGTAAAATAATGTGAACTTAACGTTAAAACTATAAAAAGTATGATTAGTTTAATAGAAAAGACTTAAGATGATATTTAGCGGATTCATCACCTGTATTTCAAAATTTTTTTACGACCTTTTATATTCACCCAAATGTATTGTAAAGACGTGTTTTAGATGTAAAATAATGTGAACTTAACGTTAAAAATATAAAAAGTATGATTAGTTTAATAGAAATGACTTAAGACGATATTTAGCGGATTCATCACCTGTATTTCAAAACTTTTTTACGACCTTTTCTATTCACCCAAATGTATTGTAAAGACGTGTTTTAGATGTAAAAATATGTGAACCTAACGACAAAAATATAAAAACTATGAGTAGTTCAATACAAATGACTTTAAACGATATTTAGCGGAATTATCACCATTTTTTACCAAATTTTTTCCCAAATTTTTTTTCTATTTTTTTTACTCACCCAAATGTATTGTAAATACGTGTTTTAGATGTAAAATAATGTGAACTTAACGATAAAAATATAAAAAGTATGATTAGTTCAATACAAATGACTTTAATCGACATTTAGCGAAATTATCACCATTTTTTCTCAAATTTTTTTTTCTGTTTTTTGTATTCACCCAAATGTATTGTAAACACGTGTTTTAGATGTAAAATAATGTGAACTTAACGTTAAAAATATAAAAAGTATGATTAGTTTAATAAAAATGACTTAAGACGATTTTTAGCGGATTTATCACCTGTATTTCAAAATTTTTTTACGACCTTTTATATTCACCCAAATGTATTGTAAAGACGTGTTTTAGATGTAAAATAATGTGAACTTAACGTTAAAACTATAAAAGTATGATTAGTTTAATAGAAATGACTTAAGATGATATTTAGCGGATTCATCACCTGTATTTCAAAATTTTTTTACGACCTTTTATATTCACCCAAATGTATTGTAAAGACGTGTTTTAGATGTAAAATAATGTGAACTTAACGTTAAAAATATAAAAAGTATGATTAGTTTAATAGAAATGACTTAAGACGATATTTAGCGGATTCATCACCTGTATTTCAAAATTTTTTTACGACCTTTTATATTCACCCAAATGTATTGTAAAGACGTGTTTTAGATGTAAAATTATGTGAACTTAACGATAAAAATATAAAAACTATGATTAGTTCAATACAAATGACTTTAAACGATATTTAGCGGAATTATCACCATTTTTTACCAAATTTTTTCCCAAATTTTTTTTCTATTTTTTGTACTCACCCAAATGTATTGTAAATACGTGTTTTAGATGTAAAATAATGTGAACTTAACGATAAAAATATAAAAAGTATGATTAGTTCAATACAAATGACTTTAATCGATATTTAGCGAAATTATCACCATTTTTTCTCAAATTTTTTTTTCTGTTTTTTGTATTCACCCAAATGTATTGTAAACACGTGTTTTAGATGTAAAATAATGTGAACTTAACGTTAAAAATATAAAAAGTATGATTAGTTTAATAGAAATGACTTAAGACGATATTTAGCGAATTCATCACCTGTATTTCAAAATTTTTTTACGACCTTTTATATTAACTCAAATGTATTGTAAAGACGTGTTTTAGATGTAAATTAATGTGAACTTAACGTTAAAAATATAAAAAGTATGATTAGTTTAATAGAAATGACTTAAGACGATATTTAGCGAATTCATCACCTGTATTTCAAAATTTTTTTACGACCTTTTATATTAACTCAAATATATTGTAAAGACGTGTTTTAGATGTAAATTAATGTGAACTTAACGTTAAAAATATAAAAAGTATGATTAGTTTAATAGAAATTACTTAAGACGATATTTAGCGGATTCATCACCTGTATTTCAAAACTTTTTTACGACCTTTTATATTCACCCAAATGTATTGTAAAGACGTGTTTTAGATGTAAAAATATGTGAACTTAACGATAAAAATATAAAAACTATGATTAGTTCAATACAAATGACTTCAAACGATATTTAGCGGAATTATCACCATTTTTTACCAAATTTTTTTTCTATTTTTTGTATTCACCCAAATGTTTTGTAAACACGTGTTTTAGATGTAAAATAATGTGATCTTAACGTTAAAAATATAAAAAGTATGATTAGTTTAATAGAAATGACTTAAGACAATATTTAGCGGATTCATCACCTGTATTTCAAAATTTTTTTACGACCTTTTATATTCACCCAAATGTATTGTAAAGACGTGTTTTAGATGTAAAATTATGTGAACTTAACGATAAAAATATAAAAACTATGATTAGTTCAATACAAATGACTTTAAACGATATTTAGCGGAATTATCACCATTTTTTACCAAATTTTTTCCCAAATTTTTTTTCTATTTTTTGTACTCACCCAAATGTATTGTAAATACGTGTTTTAGATGTAAAATAATGTGAACTTAACGATAAAAATATAAAAAGTATGATTAGTTCAATACAAATGACTTTAATCGATATTTAGCGAAATTATCACCATTTTTTCTCAAATTTTTTTTTCTGTTTTTTGTATTCACCCAAATGTATTGTAAACACGTGTTTTAGATGTAAAATAATGTGAACTTAACGTTAAAAATATAAAATGTATGATTAGTTTAATAGAAATGACTTAAGACGATTTTTAGCGGATTTATCACCTGTATTTCAAAATTTTTTTACGACCTTTTATATTCACCCAAATGTATTGTAAAGACGTGTTTTAGATGTAAAATAATGTGAACTTAATGTTAAAACTATAAAAAGTATGATTAGTTTAATAGAAATGACTTAAGATGATATTTAGCGGATTCATCACCTGTATTTCAAAATTTTTTTACGACCTTTTATATTCACCCAAATGTATTGTAAATACGTGTTTTAGATGTAAAATAATGTGAACTTAACGATAAAAATATAAAAAGTATGATTAGTTCAATACAAATGACTTTAAACGATATTTAGCGGAATTATCACCATTTTTTACCCAATTTTTTCCCAAATTTTTTTTCTATTTTTTGTACTCACCCAAATGTATTTTAAATACGTGTTTTAGATGTAAAATAATGTGAACTTAACGATAAAAATATAAAAAGTATGATTAGTTCAATACAAATGACTTTAATCGATATTTAGCGAAATTATCACCATTTTTTCTCAAATTTTTTTTTCTGTTTTTTGTATTCACCCAAATGTATTGTAAACACGTGTTTTAGATGTAAAATAATGTGAACTTAACGTTAAAAATATAAAAAGTATGATTAGTTTAATAGAAATGACTTAAGACGATATTTAGCGGATTCATCACCTGTATTTCAAAATTTTTTTACGACCTTTTATATTAACTCAAATGTATTGTAAAGACGTGTTTTAGATGTAAATTAATGTGAACTTAACGTTAAAAATATAAAAAGTATGATTAGTTTAATAGAAATGACTTAAGACGATTTTTAGCGGATTCATCACCTGTATTTCAAAATTTTTTTACGACCTTTTATATTCACCCAAATGTATTGTAAAGACGTGTTTTAGATGTAAAATAATGTGAACTTAACGTTAAAAATATAAAAAGTATGATTAGTTTAATAGAAATGACTTAAGACGATATTTAGCGGATTCATCACCTGTATTTCAAAACTTTTTTACGACCTTTTCTATTCACCCAAATGTATTGTAAAGACGTGTTTTAGATGTAAAAATATGTGAACCTAACGATAAAAATATAAAAACTATGAGTAGTTCAATACAAATGACTTTAAACGATATTTAGCGGAATTATCACCATTTTTTACCAAATTTTTTCCCAAATTTTTTTTCTATTTTTTGTACTCACCCAAATGTATTGTAAATACGTGTTTTAGATGTAAAATAATGTGAACTTAACGATAAAAATATAAAAAGTATGATTAGTTCAATACAAATGACTTTAATCGACATTTAGCGAAATTATCACCATTTTTTCTCAAATTTTTTTTTCTGTTTTTTGTATTCACCCAAATGTATTGTAAACACGTGTTTTAGATGTAAAATAATGTGAACTTAACGTTAAAAATATAAAAAGTATGATTAGTTTAATAGAAATGACTTAAGACGATTTTTAGCGGATTTATCACCTGTATTTCAAAATTTTTTTACGACCTTTTATATTCACCCAAATGTATTGTAAAGACGTGTTTTAGATGTAAAATAATGTGAACTTAACGTTAAACTATAAAAGTATGATTAGTTTAATAGAAATGACTTAAGATGATATTTAGCGGATTCATCACCTGTATTTCAAAATTTTTTTACGACCTTTTATATTCACCCAAATGTATTGTAAATACGTGTTTTAGATGTAAAATAATGTGAACTTAACGATAAAAATATAAAAAGTATGATTAGTTCAATACAAATGACTTTAAACGATATTTAGCGGAATTATCACCATTTTTTACCCAATTTTTTCCCAAATTTTTTTTCTATTTTTTGTACTCACCCAAATGTATTTTAAATACGTGTTTTAGATGTAAAATAATGTGAACTTAACGATAAAAATATAAAAAGTATGATTAGTTCAATACAAATGACATTAATCGACATTTAGCGAAATTATCACCATTTTTTCTCAAATTTTTTTTTCTGTTTTTTGTATTCACCCAAATGTATTGTAAACACGTGTTTTAGATGTAAAATAATGTGAACTTAACGTTAAAAATATAAAAAGTATGATTAGTTTAATAGAAATGACTTAAGACGATTTTTAGCGGATTTATCACCTGTATTTCAAAATTTTTTTACGACCTTTTATATTCACCCAAATGTATTGTAAAGACGTGTTTTAGATGTAAAATAATGTGAACTTAACTTTAAAACTATAAAAAGTATGATTAGTTCAATACAAATGACTTTAATCGATATTTAGCGAAATTATCACCATTTTTTCTCAAATTTTTTTTTCTGTTTTTTGTATTCACCCAAATGTATTGTAAACACGTGTTTTAGATGTAAAATAATGTGAACTTAACGTTAAAAATATAAAAAGTATGATTAGTTTAATAGAAATGACTTAAGACGATATTTAGCGGATTCATCACCTGTATTTCAAAATTTTTTTACGACCTTTTATATTAACTCAAATGTATTGTAAAGACGTGTTTTAGATGTAAATTAATGTGAACTTAACGTTAAAAATATAAAAAGTATGATTAGTTTAATAGAAATGACTTAAGACGATTTTTAGCGGATTCATCACCTGTATTTCAAAATTTTTTTACGACCTTTTATATTCACCCAAATGTATTGTAAAGACGTGTTTTAGATGTAAAATAATGTGAACTTAACGTTAAAAATATGAAAAGTATGATTAGTTTAATAGAAATGACTTAAGACGATATTTAGCGGATTCATCACCTGTATTTCAAAACTTTTTTACGACCTTTTCTATTCACCCAAATGTATTGTAAAGACGTGTTTTAGATGTAAAAATATGTGAACCTAACGATAAAAATATAAAAACTATGAGTAGTTCAATACAAATGACTTTAAACGATATTTAGCGGAATTATCACCATTTTTTACCAAATTTTTTCCCAAATTTTTTTTCTATTTTTTGTACTCACCCAAATGTAATGTAAATACGTGTTTTAGATGTAAAATAATGTGAACTTAACGATAAAAATATAAAAAGTATGATTAGTTCAATACAAATGACTTTAATCGACATTTAGCGAAATTATCTCCATTTTTTCTCAAATTTTTTTTTCTGTTTTTTGTATTCACCCAAATGTATTGTAAACACGTGTTTTAGATGTAAAATAATGTGAACTTAACGTTAAAAATATAAAAAGTATGATTAGTTTAATAGAAATGACTTAAGACGATTTTTAGCGGATTTATCACCTGTATTTCAAAATTTTTTTACGACCTTTTATATTCACCCAAATGTATTGTAAAGACGTGTTTTAGATGTAAAATAATGTGAACTTAACGTTAAAACTATAAAAGTATGATTAGTTTAATAGAAATGACTTAAGATGATATTTAGCGGATTCATCACCTGTATTTCAAAATTTTTTTACGACCCTTTATATTCACCCAAATGTATTGTAAATACGTGTTTTAGATGTAAAATAATGTGAACTTAACGATAAAAATATAAAAAGTATGATTAGTTCAATACAAATGACTTTAAACGATATTTAGCGGAATTATCACCATTTTTTACCCAATTTTTTTTCTATTTTTTGTACTCACCCAAATGTATTTTAAATACGTGTTTTAGATGTAAAATAATGTGAACTTAACGATAAAAATATAAGAAGTATGATTAGTTCAATACAAATGACTTTAATCGATATTTAGCGAAATTATCACCATTTTTTACCAAATTTTTTCCCAAATTTTTTTTCTATTTTTTGTACTCACCCAAATGTAATGTAAATACGTGTTTTAGATGTAAAATAATGTGAACTTAACGATAAAAATATAAAAAGTATGATTAGTTCAATACAAATGACTTTAATCGACATTTAGCGAAATTATCACCATTTTTTCTCAAATTTTTTTTTCTGTTTTTTGTATTCACCCAAATGTATTGTAAACACGTGTTTTAGATGTAAAATAATGTGAACTTAACGTTAAAAATATAAAAAGTATGATTAGTTTAATAGAAATGACTTAAGACGATTTTTAGCGGATTTATCACCTGTATTTCAAAATTTTTTTACGACCTTTTATATTCACCCAAATGTATTGTAAATACGTGTTTTAGATGTAAAATAATGTGAACTTAACGATAAAAATATAAAAAGTATGATTAGTTCAATACAAATGACTTTAATCGATATTTAGCGAAATTATCACCATTTTTTCTCAAATTTTTTTTTCTGTTTTTTGTATTCACCCAAATGTATTGTAAACACGTGTTTTAGATGTAAAATAATGTTAACTTAACGTTAAAAATATAAAAAGTATGATTAGTTTAATAGAAATGACTTAAGACGATATTTAGCGGATTCATCACCTGTATTTCAAAATTTTTTTACGACCTTTTATATTAACTCAAATGTATTGTAAAGACGTGTTTTAGATGTAAATTAATGTGAACTTAACGTTAAAAATATAAAAAGTATGATTAGTTTAATAGAAATGACTTAAGACGATTTTTAGCGGATTCATCACCTGTATTTCAAAATTTTTTTACGACCTTTTATATTCACCCAAATGTATTGTAAAGACGTGTTTTAGATGTAAAATAATGTGAACTTAACGTTAAAAATATAAAAAGTATGATTAGTTTAATAGAAATGACTTAAGACGATATTTAGCGGATTCATCACCTGTATTTCAAAACTTTTTTACGACCTTTTCTATTCACCCAAATGTATTGTAAAGACGTGTTTTAGATGTAAAAATATGTGAACCTAACGATAAAAATATAAAAACTATGAGTAGTTCAATACAAATGACTTTAAACGATATTTAGCGGAATTATCACCATTTTTTACCAAATTTTTTCCCAAATTTTTTTTCTATTTTTTGTACTCACCCAAATGTAATGTAAATACGTGTTTTAGATGTAAAATAATGTGAACTTAACGATAAAAATATAAAAAGTATGATTAGTTCAATACAAATGACTTTAATCGACATTTAGCGAAATTATCACCATTTTTTCTCAAATTTTTTTTTCTGTTTTTTGTATTCACCCAAATGTATTGTAAACACGTGTTTTAGATGTAAAATAATGTGAACTTAACGTTAAAAATATAAAAAGTATGATTAGTTTAATAGAAATGACTTAAGACGATTTTTAGCGGATTTATCACCTGTATTTCAAAATTTTTTTACGACCTTTTATATTCACCCAAATGTATTGTAAAGACGTGTTTTAGATGTAAAATAATGTGAACTTAACGTTAAAACTATAAAAGTATGATTAGTTTAATAGAAATGACTTAAGATGATATTTAGCGGATTCATCGCCTGTATTTCAAAATTTTTTTACGACCTTTTATATTCACCCAAATGTATTGTAAATACGTGTTTTAGATGTAAAATAATGTGAACTTAACGATAAAAATATAAAAAGTATGATTAGTTCAATACAAATGACTTTAAACGATATTTAGCGGAATTATCACCATTTTTTACCCAATTTTTTCCCAAATTTTTTTTCTATTTTTTGTACTCACCCAAATGTATTTTAAATACGTGTTTTAGATGTAAAATAATGTGAACTTAACGATAAAAATATAAAAAGTATGATTAGTTCAATACAAATGACTTTAATCGACATTTAGCGAAATTATCACCATTTTTTCTCAAATTTTTTTTTCTGTTTTTTGTATTCACCCAAATGTATTGTAAACACGTGTTTTAGATGTAAAATAATGTGAACTTAACGTTAAAAATATAAAAAGTATGATTAGTTTAATAGAAATGACTTAAGACGATTTTTAGCGGATTTATCACCTGTATTTCAAAATTTTTTTACGACCTTTTATATTCACCCAAATGTATTGTAAAGACGTGTTTTAGATGTAAAGTAATGTGAACTTAACGTTAAAACTATAAAAAGTATGATTAGTTTAATAGAAATGACTTAAGATGATATTTAGCGGATTCATCACCTGTATTTCAAAATTTTTTTACGACCTTTTATATTCACCCAAATGTATTGTAAATACGTGTTTTAGATGTAAAATAATGTGAACTTAACGATAAAAATATAAAAAGTATGATTATTTCAATACAAATGACTTTAAACGATATTTAGCGGAATTATCACCATTTTTTACCCAATTTTTTTTCTATTTTTTGTACTCACCCAAATGTATTTTAAATACGTGTTTTAGATGTAAAATAATGTGAACTTAACGATAAAAATATAAAAAGTATGATTAGTTCAATACAAATGACTTTAATCGATATTTAGCGAAATTATCACCATTTTTTCTCAAATTTTTTTTTCTGTTTTTTGTATTCACCCAAATGTATTGTAAACACGTGTTTTAGATGTAAAATAAAGTGAACTTAACGTTAAAAATATAAAAAGTATGATTAGTTTAATAGAAATGACTTAAGACGATATTTAGCGGATTCATCACCTGTATTTCAAAATTTTTTTACGACCTTTTATATTAACTCAAATGTATTGTAAAGACGTGTTTTAGATGTAAATTAATGTGAACTTAACGTTAAAAATATAAAAAGTATGATTAGTTTAATAGAAATGACTTAAGACGATTTTTAGCGGATTCATCACCTGTATTTCAAAATTTTTTTACGACCTTTTATATTCACCCAAATGTATTGTAAAGACGTGTTTTAGATGTAAAATAATGTGAACTTAACGTTAAAAATATAAAAAGTATGATGAGTTTAATAGAAATGACTTAAGACGATATTTAGCGGATTCATCACCTGTATTTCAAAACTTTTTTACGACCTTTTATATTCACCCAAATGTATTGTAAAGACGTGTTTTAGATGTAAAAATATTGTGAACTTAACGATAAAAATATAAAAACTATGATTAGTTCAATACAAATGACTTTAAACGATATTTAGCGGAATTATCACCATTTTTTCTCAAATTTTTTTTTCTGTTTTTTGTATTCACCCAAATGTATTGTAAACACGTGTTTTAGATGTAAAATAATGTGAACTTAACGATAAAAATATAAAAAGTATGATTAGTTCAATACAAATGACTTTAAACGATATTTAGCGGAATTATCACCATTTTTTACCAAATTTTTTCCCAAATTTTTTTTCTATTTTTTGTACTCACCCAAATGTAATGTAAATACGTGTTTTAGATGTAAAATAATGTGAACTTAACGATAAAAATATAAAAAGTATGATTAGTTCAATACAAATGACTTTAATCGACATTTAGCGAAATTATCACCATTTTTTCTCAAATTTTTTTTTCTGTTTTTTGTATTCACCCAAATGTATTGTAAACACGTGTTTTAGATGTAAAATAATGTGAACTTAACGTTAAAAATATAAAAAGTATGATTAGTTTAATAGAAATGACTTAAGACGATTTTTAGCGGATTTATCACCTGTATTTCAAAATTTTTTTACGACCTTTTATATTCACCCAAATGTATTGTAAAGACGTGTTTTAGATGTAAAATAATGTGAACTTAACGTTAAAACTATAAAAGTATGATTAGTTTAATAGAAATGACTTAAGATGATATTTAGCGGATTCATCACCTGTATTTCAAAATTTTTTTACGACCCTTTATATTCACCCAAATGTATTGTAAATACGTGTTTTAGATGTAAAATAATGTGAACTTAACGATAAAAATATAAAAAGTATGATTAGTTCAATACAAATGACTTTAAACGATATTTAGCGGAATTATCACCATTTTTTACCCAATTTTTTTTCTATTTTTTGTACTCACCCAAATGTATTTTAAATACGTGTTTTAGATGTAAAATAATGTGAACTTAACGATAAAAATATAAAAAGTATGATTAGTTCAATACAAATGACTTTAAACGATATTTAGCGGAATTATCACCATTTTTTACCAAATTTTTTCCCAAATTTTTTTTCTATTTTTTGTACTCACCCAAATGTAATGTAAATACGTGTTTTAGATGTAAAATAATGTGAACTTAACGATAAAAATATAAAAAGTATGATTAGTTCAATACAAATGACTTTAATCGACATTTAGCGAAATTATCACCATTTTTTCTCAAATTTTTTTTTCTGTTTTTTGTATTCACCCAAATGTATTGTAAACACGTGTTTTAGATGTAAAATAATGTGAACTTAACGTTAAAAATATAAAAAGTATGATTAGTTTAATAGAAATGACTTAAGACGATTTTTAGCGGATTTATCACCTGTATTTCAAAATTTTTTTACGACCTTTTATATTCACCCAAATGTATTGTAAATACGTGTTTTAGATGTAAAATAATGTGAACTTAACGATAAAAATATAAAAAGTATGATTAGTTCAATACAAATGACTTTAATCGATATTTAGCGAAATTATCACCATTTTTTCTCAAATTTTTTTTTCTGTTTTTTGTATTCACCCAAATGTATTGTAAACACGTGTTTTAGATGTAAAATAATGTTAACTTAACGTTAAAAATATAAAAAGTATGATTAGTTTAATAGAAATGACTTAAGACGATATTTAGCGGATTCATCACCTGTATTTCAAAATTTTTTTACGACCTTTTATATTAACTCAAATGTATTGTAAAGACGTGTTTTAGATGTAAATTAATGTGAACTTAACGTTAAAAATATAAAAAGTATGATTAGTTTAATAGAAATGACTTAAGACGATTTTTAGCGGATTCATCACCTGTATTTCAAAATTTTTTTACGACCTTTTATATTCACCCAAATGTATTGTAAAGACGTGTTTTAGATGTAAAATAATGTGAACTTAACGTTAAAAATATAAAAAGTATGATTAGTTTAATAGAAATGACTTAAGACGATATTTAGCGGATTCATCACCTGTATTTCAAAACTTTTTTACGACCTTTTCTATTCACCCAAATGTATTGTAAAGACGTGTTTTAGATGTAAAAATATGTGAACCTAACGATAAAAATATAAAAACTATGAGTAGTTCAATACAAATGACTTTAAACGATATTTAGCGGAATTATCACCATTTTTTACCAAATTTTTTCCCAAATTTTTTTTCTATTTTTTGTACTCACCCAAATGTAATGTAAATACGTGTTTTAGATGTAAAATAATGTGAACTTAACGATAAAAATATAAAAAGTATGATTAGTTCAATACAAATGACTTTAATCGACATTTAGCGAAATTATCACCATTTTTTCTCAAATTTTTTTTTCTGTTTTTTGTATTCACCCAAATGTATTGTAAACACGTGTTTTAGATGTAAAATAATGTGAACTTAACGTTAAAAATATAAAAAGTATGATTAGTTTAATAGAAATGACTTAAGACAATTTTTAGCGGATTTATCACCTGTATTTCAAAATTTTTTTACGACCTTTTATATTCACCCAAATGTATTGTAAAGACGTGTTTTAGATGTAAAATAATGTGAACTTAACGTTAAAACTATAAAAGTATGATTAGTTTAATAGAAATGACTTAAGATGATATTTAGCGGATTCATCGCCTGTATTTCAAAATTTTTTTACGACCTTTTATATTCACCCAAATGTATTGTAAATACGTGTTTTAGATGTAAAATAATGTGAACTTAACGATAAAAATATAAAAAGTATGATTAGTTCAATACAAATGACTTTAAACGATATTTAGCGGAATTATCACCATTTTTTACCCAATTTTTTCCCAAATTTTTTTTCTATTTTTTGTACTCACCCAAATGTATTTTAAATACGTGTTTTAGATGTAAAATAATGTGAACTTAACGATAAAAATATAAAAAGTATGATTAGTTCAATACAAATGACTTTAATCGACATTTAGCGAAATTATCACCATTTTTTCTCAAATTTTTTTTTCTGTTTTTTGTATTCACCCAAATGTATTGTAAACACGTGTTTTAGATGTAAAATAATGTGAACTTAACGTTAAAAATATAAAAAGTATGATTAGTTTAATAGAAATGACTTAAGACGATATTTAGCGGATTCATCACCTGTATTTCAAAATTTTTTTACGACCTTTTATATTAACTCAAATGTATTGTAAAGACGGGTTTTAGATGTAAATTAATGTGAACTTAACGTTAAAAATATAAAAAGTATGATTAGTTTAATAGAAATGACTTAAGACGATTTTTAGCGGATTCATCACCTGTATTTCAAAATTTTTTTACGACCTTTTATATTCACCCAAATGTATTGTAAAGACGTGTTTTAGATGTAAAATAATGTGAACTTAACGTTAAAAATATAAAAAGTATGATGAGTTTAATAGAAATGACTTAAGACGATATTTAGCGGATTCATCACCTGTATTTCAAAACTTTTTTACGACCTTTTATATTCACCCAAATGTATTGTAAAGACGTGTTTTAGATGTAAAAATATTGTGAACTTAACGATAAAAATATAAAAACTATGATTAGTTCAATACAAATGACTTTAAACGATATTTAGCGGAATTATCACCATTTTTTCTCAAATTTTTTTTTCTGTTTTTTGTATTCACCCAAATGTATTGTAAACACGTGTTTTAGATGTAAAATAATGTGAACTTAACGATAAAAATATAAAAAGTATGATTAGTTCAATACAAATGACTTTAAACGATATTTAGCGGAATTATCACCATTTTTTACCAAATTTTTTCCCAAATTTTTTTTCTATTTTTTGTACTCACCCAAATGTAATGTAAATACGTGTTTTAGATGTAAAATAATGTGAACTTAACGATAAAAATATAAAAAGTATGATTAGTTCAATACAAATGACTTTAATCGACATTTAGCGAAATTATCACCATTTTTTCTCAAATTTTTTTTTCTGTTTTTTGTATTCACCCAAATGTATTGTAAACACGTGTTTTAGATGTAAAATAATGTGAACTTAACGTTAAAAATATAAAAAGTATGATTAGTTTAATAGAAATGACTTAAGACGATTTTTAGCGGATTTATCACCTGTATTTCAAAATTTTTTTACGACCTTTTATATTCACCCAAATGTATTGTAAAGACGTGTTTTAGATGTAAAATAATGTGAACTTAACGTTAAAACTATAAAAGTATGATTAGTTTAATAGAAATGACTTAAGATGATATTTAGCGGATTCATCGCCTGTATTTCAAAATTTTTTTACGACCTTTTAAATTCACCCAAATGTATTGTAAATACGTGTTTTAGATGTAAAATAATGTGAACTTAACGATAAAAATATAAAAAGTATGATTAGTTCAATACAAATGACTTTAAACGATATTTAGCGGAATTATCACCATTTTTTACCCAATTTTTTCCCAAATTTTTTTTCTATTTTTTGTACTCACCCAAATGTATTTTAAATACGTGTTTTAGATGTAAAATAATGTGAACTTAACGATAAAAATATAAAAAGTATGATTAGTTCAATACAAATGACTTTAATCGACATTTAGCGAAATTATCACCATTTTTTCTCAAATTTTTTTTTCTGTTTTTTGTATTCACCCAAATGTATTGTAAACACGTGTTTTAGATGTAAAATAATGTGAACTTAACGTTAAAAATATAAAAAGTATGATTAGTTTAATAGAAATGACTTAAGACGATTTTTAGCGGATTTATCACCTGTATTTCAAAATTTTTTTACGACCTTTTATATTCACCCAAATGTATTGTAAAAACGTGTTTTAGATGTAAAGTAATGTGAACTTAACGTTAAAACTATAAAAAGTATGATTAGTTTAATAGAAATGACTTAAGATGATATTTAGCGGATTCATCACCTGTATTTCAAAATTTTTTTACGACCTTTTATATTCACCCAAATGTATTGTAAATACGTGTTTTAGATGTAAAATAATGTGAACTTAACGATAAAAATATAAAAAGTATGATTAGTTCAATACAAATGACTTTAAACGATATTTAGCGGAATTATCACCATTTTTTACCCAATTTTTTTTCTATTTTTTGTACTCACCCAAATGTATTTTAAATACGTGTTTTAGATGTAAAATAATGTGAACTTAACGATAAAAATATAAAAAGTATGATTAGTTCAATACAAATGACTTTAATCGATATTTAGCGAAATTATCACCATTTTTTCTCAAATTTTTTTTTCTGTTTTTTGTATTCACCCAAATGTATTGTAAACACGTGTTTTAGATGTAAAATAATGTGAATTTAACGTTAAAAATATAAAAAGTATGATTAGTTTAATAGAAATGACTTAAGACGATATTTAGCGGATTCATCACCTGTATTTCAAAATTTTTTTACGACCTTTTATATTAACTCAAATGTATTGTAAAGACGTGTTTTAGATGTAAATTAATGTGAACTTAACGTTAAAAATATAAAAAGTATGATTAGTTTAATAGAAATGACTTAAGACGATTTTTAGCGGATTCATCACCTGTATTTCAAAATTTTTTTACGACCTTTTATATTCACCCAAATGTATTGTAAAGACGTGTTTTAGATGTAAAATAATGTGAACTTAACGTTAAAAATATAAAAAGTATGATGAGTTTAATAGAAATGACTTAAGACGATATTTAGCGGATTCATCACCTGTATTTCAAAACTTTTTTACGACCTTTTATATTCACCCAAATGTATTGTAAAGACGTGTTTTAGATGTAAAAATATTGTAAACTTAACGATAAAAATATAAAAACTATGATTAGTTCAATACAAATGACTTTAAACGATATTTAGCGGAATTATCACCATTTTTTCTCAAATTTTTTTTTCTGTTTTTTGTATTCACCCAAATGTATTGTAAACACGTGTTTTAGATGTAAAATAATGTGAACTTAACGATAAAAATATAAAAAGTATGATTAGTTCAATACAAATGACTTTAAACGATATTTAGCGGAATTATCACCATTTTTTACCCAATTTTTTCCCAAATTTTTTTTCTATTTTTTGTACTCACCCAAATGTATTTTAAATACGTGTTTTAGATGTAAAATAATGTGAACTTAACGATAAAAATATAAAAAGTATGATTAGTTCAATACAAATGACTTTAATCGATATTTAGCGAAATTATCACCATTTTTTCTCAAATTTTTTTTTCTGTTTTTTGTATTCACCCAAATGTATTGTAAACACGTGTTTTAGATGTAAAATAATGTGAACTTAACGATAAAAATATAAAAAGTATGATTAGTTCAATACAAATGACTTTAAACGATATTTAGCGGAATTATCACCATTTTTTACCCAATTTTTTCCCAAATTTTTTTTCTATTTTTTGTACTCACCCAAATGTATTTTAAATACGTGTTTTAGATGTAAAATAATGTGAACTTAACGATAAAAATATAAAAAGTATGATTAGTTCAATACAAATGACTTTAATCGATATTTAGCGAAATTATCACCATTTTTTCTCAAATTTTTTTTTCTGTTTTTTGTACTCACCCAAATGTATTGTAAACACGTGTTTTAGATGTAAAATAATGTGAACTTAACGATAAAAATATAAAAAGTATGATTAGTTCAATACAAATGACTTTAATCGATATTTAGCGGATTCATCACCTGTATTTCAAAATTTTTTTACGACCTTTTATATTCACCCAAATGTATTGTAAAGACGTGTTTTAGATGTAAAATAATGTGAACTTAACGTTAAAAATATAAAAAGTATGATTAGTTTAATAGAAATGACTTAAGACGATATTTAGCGGATTCATCACCTGTATTTCAAAACTTTTTTACGACCTTTTATATTCACCCAAATGTATTGTAAAGACGTGTTTTAGATGTAAAAATATGTGAACTTAACGATAAAAATATAAAAACTATGATTAGTTCAATACAAATGACTTTAAACGATATTTAGCGGAATTATCACCATTTTTTACCAAATTTTTTCCCAAAGTTTTTTTCTATTTTTTGTACTCACCCAAATGTATTGTAAATACGTGTTTTAGATGTAAAATAATGTGAACTTAACGATAAAAATATAAAAAAGTATGATTAGTTTAATAGAAATGACTTAAGACGATATTTAGCGGATTCATCACCTGTATTTCAAAATTTTTTTACGACCTTTTATATTAACTCAAATGTATTGTAAAGACGTGTTTTAGATGTAAATTAATGTGAACTTAACGTTAAAAATATAAAAAGTATGATTAGTTTAATAGAAATGACTTAAGACGATTTTTAGCGGATTCATCACCTGTATTTCAAAATTTTTTTACGACCTTTTATATTCACCCAAATGTATTGTAAAGACGTGTTTTAGATGTAAAATAATGTGAACTTAACGATAAAAATATAAAAAGTATGATTAGTTCAATACAAATGACTTTAAACGATATTTAGCGGAATTATCACCATTTTTTACCCAATTTTTTCTCAAATTTTTTTTCTATTTTTTGTACTCACCCAAATGTATTGTAAACACGTGTTTTAGATGTAAAATAATGTGAACTTAACGATAAAAATATAAAAAGTATGATTAGTTCAATACAAATGACTTTAATCGATATTTAGCGGATTCATCACCTGTATTTCAAAATTTTTTTACGACCTTTTATATTAACTCAAATGTATTGTAAAGACGTGTTTTAGATGTAAATTAATGTGAACTTAACGTTAAAAATATAAAAAGTATGATTAGTTTAATAGAAATGACTTAAGACGATTTTTAGCGGATTCATCACCTGTATTTCAAAATTTTTTTACGACCTTTTATATTCACCCAAATGTATTGTAAAGACGTGTTTTAGATGTAAAATAATGTGAACTTAACGTTAAAAATATAAAAAGTATGATTAGTTTAATAGAAATGACTTAAGACGATATTTAGCGGATTCATCACCTGTATTTCAAAACTTTTTTACGACCTTTTATATTCACCCAAATGTATTGTAAAGACGTGTTTTAGATGTAAAAATATGTGAACTTAACGAAAAAAATATAAAAACTATGATTAGTTCAATACAAATGACTTTAAACGATATTTAGCGGAATTATCACCATTTTTTACCAAATTTTTTCCCAAATTTTTTTTCTATTTTTTGTACTCACCCAAATGTATTGTAAATACGTGTTTTAGATGTAAAATAATGTGAACTTAACGATAAAAATATAAAAAGTATGATTAGTTTAATAGAAATGACTTAAGACGATATTTAGCGGATTCATCACCTGTATTTCAAAATTTTTTTACGACCTTTTATATTAACTCAAATGTATTGTAAAGACGTGTTTTAGATGTAAATTAATGTGAACTTAACGTTAAAAATATAAAAAGTATGATTAGTTTAATAGAAATGACTTAAGACGATTTTTAGCGGATTCATCACCTGTATTTCAAAATTTTTTTACGACCTTTTATATTCACCCAAATGTATTGTAAAGACGTGTTTTAGATGTAAAATAATGTGAACTTAACGTTAAAAATATAAAAAGTATGATTAGTTTAATAGAAATGACTTAAGACGATATTTAGCGGATTCATCACCTGTATTTCAAAACTTTTTTACGACCTTTTATATTCACCCAAATGTATTGTAAAGACGTGTTTTAGATGTAAAAATATGTGAACTTAACGATAAAAATATAAAAACTATGATTAGTTCAATACAAATGACTTTAAACGATATTTAGCGGAATTATCACCATTTTTTACCCAATTTTTTTTCTATTTTTTGTACTCACCCAAATGTATTTTAAATACGTGTTTTAGATGTAAAATAATGTGAACTTAACGATAAAAATATAAAAAGTATGATTAGTTCAATACAAATGACTTTAATCGATATTTAGCGAAATTATCACCATTTTTTCTCAAATTTTTTTTTCTGTTTTTTGTATTCACCCAAATGTATTGTAAACACGTGTTTTAGATGTAAAATAATGTGAACTTAACGTTAAAAATATAAAAAGTATGATTAGTTTAATAGAAATGACTTAAGACGATATTTAGCGGATTCATCACCTGTATTTCAAAATTTTTTTACGACCTTTTATATTAACTCAAATGTATTGTAAAGACGTGTTTTAGATGTAAATTAATGTGAACTTAACGTTAAAAATATAAAAAGTATGATTAGTTTAATAGAAATGACTTAAGACGATTTTTAGCGGATTCATCACCTGTATTTCAAAATTTTTTTACGACCTTTTATATTCACCCAAATGTATTGTAAAGACGTGTTTTAGATGTAAAATAATGTGAACTTAACGTTAAAAATATAAAAAGTATGATGAGTTTAATAGAAATGACTTAAGACGATATTTAGCGGATTCATCACCTGTATTTCAAAACTTTTTTACGACCTTTTATATTCACCCAAATGTATTGTAAAGACGTGTTTTAGATGTAAAAATATTGTGAACTTAACGATAAAAATATAAAAACTATGATTAGTTCAATACAAATGACTTTAAACGATATTTAGCGGAATTATCACCATTTTTTCTCAAATTTTTTTTTCTGTTTTTTGTATTCACCCAAATGTATTGTAAACACGTGTTTTAGATGTAATATAATGTGAACTTAACGATAAAAATATAAAAAGTATGATTAGTTCAATACAAATGACTTTAAACGATATTTAGCGGAATTATCACCATTTTTTACCCAATTTTTTCCCAAATTTTTTTTCTATTTTTTGTACTCACCCAAATGTATTTTAAATACGTGTTTTAGATGTAAAATAATGTGAACTTAACGATAAAAATATAAAAAGTATGATTAGTTCAATACAAATGACTTTAATCGATATTTAGCGAAATTATCACCATTTTTTCTCAAATTTTTTTTTCTGTTTTTTGTATTCACCCAAATGTATTGTAAACACGTGTTTTAGATGTAAAATAATGTGAACTTAACGATAAAAATATAAAAAGTATGATTAGTTCAATACAAATGACTTTAAACGATATTTAGCGGAATTATCACCATTTTTTACCCAATTTTTTTTCTATTTTTTGTACTCACCCAAATGTATTTTAAATACGTGTTTTAGATGTAAAATAATGTGAACTTAACGATAAAAATATAAAAAGTATGATTAGTTCAATACAAATGACTTTAATCGATATTTAGCGAAATTATCACCATTTTTTCTCAAATTTTTTTTTCTGTTTTTTGTATTCACCCAAATGTATTGTAAACACGTGTTTTAGATGTAAAATAATGTGAACTTAACGTTAAAAATATAAAAAGTATGATTAGTTTAATAGAAATGACTTAAGACGATATTTAGCGGATTCATCACCTGTATTTCAAAATTTTTTTACGACCTTTTATATTAACTCAAATGTATTGTAAAGACGTGTTTTAGATGTAAATTAATGTGAACTTAACGTTAAAAATATAAAAAGTATGATTAGTTTAATAGAAATGACTTAAGACGATTTTTAGCGGATTCATCACCTGTATTTCAAAATTTTTTTACGACCTTTTATATTCACCCAAATGTATTGTAAAGACGTGTTTTAGATGTAAAATAATGTGAACTTAACGTTAAAAATATAAAAAGTATGATGAGTTTAATAGAAATGACTTAAGACGATATTTAGCGGATTCATCACCTGTATTTCAAAACTTTTTTACGACCTTTTATATTCACCCAAATGTATTGTAAAGACGTGTTTTAGATGTAAAAATATTGTGAACTTAACGATAAAAATATAAAAACTATGATTAGTTCAATACAAATGACTTTAAACGATATTTAGCAGAATTATCACCATTTTTTCTCAAATTTTTTTTTCTGTTTTTTGTATTCACCCAAATGTATTGTAAACACGTGTTTTAGATGTAAAATAATGTGAACTTAACGATAAAAATATAAAAAGTATGATTAGTTCAATACAAATGACTTTAAACGATATTTAGCGGAATTATCACCATTTTTTACCCAATTTTTTCCCAAATTTTTTTTCTATTTTTTGTACTCACCCAAATGTATTTTAAATACGTGTTTTAGATGTAAAATAATGTGAACTTAACGATAAAAATATAAAAAGTATGATTAGTTCAATACAAATGACTTTAATCGATATTTAGCGAAATTATCACCATTTTTTCTCAAATTTTTTTTTCTGTTTTTTGTATTCACCCAAATGTATTGTAAACACGTGTTTTAGATGTAAAATAATGTGAACTTAACGATAAAAATATAAAAAGTATGATTAGTTCAATACAAATGACTTTAAACGATATTTAGCGGAATTATCACCATTTTTTACCCAATTTTTTCCCAAATTTTTTTTCTATTTTTTGTACTCACCCAAATGTATTGTAAATACGTGTTTTAGATGTAAAATAATGTGAACTTAACGATAAAAATATAAAAAGTATGATTAGTTTAATAGAAATGACTTAAGACGATATTTAGCGGATTCATCACCTGTATTTCAAAATTTTTTTACGACCTTTTATATTAACTCAAATGTATTGTAAAGACGTGTTTTAGATGTAAATTAATGTGAACTTAACGTTAAAAATATAAAAAGTATGATTAGTTTAATAGAAATGACTTAAGACGATTTTTAGCGGATTCATCACCTGTATTTCAAAATTTTTTTACGACCTTTTATATTCACCCAAATGTATTGTAAAGACGTGTTTTAGATGTAAAATAATGTGAACTTAACGATAAAAATATAAAAAGTATGATTAGTTCAATACAAATGACTTTAAACGATATTTAGCGGAATTATCACCATTTTTTACCCAATTTTTTCTCAAATTTTTTTTCTATTTTTTGTACTCACCCAAATGTATTGTAAACACGTGTTTTAGATGTAAAATAATGTGAACTTAACGATAAAAATATAAAAAGTATGATTAGTTCAATACAAATGACTTTAATCGATATTTAGCGGATTCATCACCTGTATTTCAAAATTTTTTTACGACCTTTTATATTAACTCAAATGTATTGTAAAGACGTGTTTTAGATGTAAATTAATGTGAACTTAACGTTAAAAATATAAAAAGTATGATTAGTTTAATAGAAATGACTTAAGACGATTTTTAGCGGATTCATCACCTGTATTTCAAAATTTTTTTACGACCTTTTATATTCACCCAAATGTATTGTAAAGACGTGTTTTAGATGTAAAATAATGTGAACTTAACGTTAAAAATATAAAAAGTATGATTAGTTTAATAGAAATGACTTAAGACGATATTTATCGGATTCATCACCTGTATTTCAAAACTTTTTTACGACCTTTTATATTCACCCAAATGTATTGTAAAGACGTGTTTTAGATGTAAAAATATGTGAACTTAACGATAAAAATATAAAAACTATGATTAGTTCAATACAAATGACTTTAAACGATATTTAGCGGAATTATCACCATTTTTTACCAAATTTTTTCCCAAATTTTTTTTCTATTTTTTGTACTCACCCAAATGTATTGTAAATACGTGTTTTAGATGTAAAATAATGTGAACTTAACGATAAAAATATAAAAAGTATGATTAGTTTAATAGAAATGACTTAAGACGATATTTAGCGGATTCATCACCTGTATTTCAAAATTTTTTTACGACCTTTTATATTAACTCAAATGTATTGTAAAGACGTGTTTTAGATGTAAATTAATGTGAACTTAACGTTAAAAATATAAAAAGTATGATTAGTTTAATAGAAATGACTTAAGACGATTTTTAGCGGATTCATCACCTGTATTTCAAAATTTTTTTACGACCTTTTATATTCACCCAAATGTATTGTAAAGACGTGTTTTAGATGTAAAATAATGTGAACTTAACGATAAAAATATAAAAAGTATGATTAGTTCAATACAAATGACTTTAAACGATATTTAGCGGAATTATCACCATTTTTTACCCAATTTTTTCTCAAATTTTTTTTCTATTTTTTGTACTCACCCAAATGTATTGTAAACACGTGTTTTAGATGTAAAATAATGTGAACTTAACGATAAAAATATAAAAAGTATGATTAGTTCAATACAAATGACTTTAATCGATATTTAGCGGATTCATCACCTGTATTTCAAAATTTTTTTACGACCTTTTATATTAACTCAAATGTATTGTAAAGACGTGTTTTAGATGTAAATTAATGTGAACTTAACGTTAAAAATATAAAAAGTATGATTAGTTTAATAGAAATGACTTAAGACGATTTTTAGCGGATTCATCACCTGTATTTCAAAATTTTTTTACGACCTTTTATATTCACCCAAATGTATTGTAAAGACGTGTTTTAGATGTAAAATAATGTGAACTTAACGTTAAAAATATAAAAAGTATGATTAGTTTAATAGAAATGACTTAAGACGATATTTATCGGATTCATCACCTGTATTTCAAAACTTTTTTACGACCTTTTATATTCACCCAAATGTATTGTAAAGACGTGTTTTAGATGTAAAAATATGTGAACTTAACGATAAAAATATAAAAACTATGATTAGTTCAATACAAATGACTTTAAACGATATTTAGCGGAATTATCACCATTTTTTACCAAATTTTTTCCCAAATTTTTTTTCTATTTTTTGTACTCACCCAAATGTATTGTAAATACGTGTTTTAGATGTAAAATAATGTGAACTTAACGATAAAAATATAAAAAGTATGATTAGTTTAATAGAAATGACTTAAGACGATATTTAGCGGATTCATCACCTGTATTTCAAAATTTTTTTACGACCTTTTATATTAACTCAAATGTATTGTAAAGACGTGTTTTAGATGTAAATTAATGTGAACTTAACGTTAAAAATATAAAAAGTATGATTAGTTTAATAGAAATGACTTAAGACGATTTTTAGCGGATTCATCACCTGTATTTCAAAATTTTTTTACGACCTTTTATATTCACCCAAATGTATTGTAAAGACGTGTTTTAGATGTAAAATAATGTGAACTTAACGTTAAAAATATAAATAGTATGATTAGTTTAATAGAAATGACTTAAGACGATATTTAGCGGATTCATCACCTGTATTTCAAAACTTTTTTACGACCTTTTATATTCACCCAAATGTATTGTAAAGACGTGTTTTAGATGTAAAAATATGTGAACTTAACGATAAAAATATAAAAACTATGATTAGTTCAATACAAATGACTTTAAACGATATTTAGCGGAATTATCACCATTTTTTACCAAATTTTTTCCCAAATTTTTTTTCTATTTTTTGTACTCACCCAAATGTATTGTAAATACGTGTTTTAGATGTAAAATAATGTGAACTTAACGATAAAAATATAAAAAGTATGATTAGTTCAATAAAAATGACTTTAATCGACATTTAGCGAAATTATCACCATTTTTTCTCAAATTTTTTTTTCTGTTTTTTGTATTCACCCAAATGTATTGTAAACACGTGTTTTAGATGTAAAATAATGTGAACTTAACGTTAAAAATATAAAAAGTATGATTAGTTTAATAGAAATGACTTAAGACGATTTTTAGCGGATTTATCACCTGTATTTCAAAATTTTTTTACGACCTTTTATATTCACCCAAATGTATTGTAAAGACGTGTTTTAGATGTAAAATAATGTGAACTTAACGTTAAAACTATAAAAAGTATGATTAGTTTAATAGAAATGACTTAAGATGATATTTAGCGGATTCATCACCTGTATTTCAAAATTTTTTTACGACCTTTTATATTCACCCAAATGTATTGTAAATACGTGTTTTAGATGTAAAATAATGTGAACTTAACGATAAAAATATAAAAAGTATGATTAGTTCAATACAAATGACTTTAAACGATATTTAGCGGAATTATCACCTGTATTTCAAAACTTTTTTACGACCTTTTATATTCACCCAAATGTATTGTAAAGACGTGTTTTAGATGTAAAAATATGTGAACTTAACGATAAAAATATAAAAACTATGATTAGTTCAATACAAATGACTTCAAACGATATTTAGCGGAATTATCACCTGTATTTCAAAACTTTTTTACGACCTTTTATATTCACCCAAATGTATTGTAAAGACGTGTTTTAGATGTAAAAATATGTGAACTTAACGATAAAAATATAAAAACTATGATTAGTTCAATACAAATGACTTTAAACGATATTTAGCGGAATTATCACCATTTTTTACCAAATTTTTTCCCAAATTTTTTTTCTATTTTTTGTACTCACCCAAATGTATTGTAAATACGTGTTTTAGATGTAAAATAATGTGAACTTAACGATAAAAATATAAAAAGTATGATTAGTTTAATAGAAATGACTTAAGACGATATTTAGCGGATTCATCACCTGTATTTCAAAATTTTTTTACGACCTTTTATATTAACTCAAATGTATTGTAAAGACGTGTTTTAGATGTAAATTAATGTGAACTTAACGTTAAAAATATAAAAAGTATGATTAGTTTAATAGAAATGACTTAAGACGATTTTTAGCGGATTCATCACCTGTATTTCAAAATTTTTTTACGACCTTTTATATTCACCCAAATGTATTGTAAAGACGTGTTTTAGATGTAAAATAATGTGAACTTAACGTTAAAAATATAAAAAGTATGATTAGTTTAATAGAAATGACTTAAGACGATATTTAGCGGATTCATCACCTGTATTTCAAAACTTTTTTACGACCTTTTATATTCACCCAAATGTATTGTAAAGACGTGTTTTAGATGTAAAAATATGTGAACTTAACGATAAAAATATAAAAACTATGATTAGTTCAATACAAATGACTTTAAACGATATTTAGCGGAATTATCACCATTTTTTACCAAATTTTTTCCCAAATTTTTTTTCTATTTTTTGTACTCACCCAAATGTATTGTAAATACGTGTTTTAGATGTAAAATAATGTGAACTTAACGATAAAAATATAAAAAGTATGATTAGTTCAATAAAAATGACTTTAATCGACATTTAGCGAAATTATCACCATTTTTTCTCAAATTTTTTTTTCTGTTTTTTGTATTCACCCAAATGTATTGTAAACACGTGTTTTAGATGTAAAATAATGTGAACTTAACGATAAAAATATAAAAAGTATGATTAGTTCAATACAAATGACTTTAAACGATATTTAGCGGAATTATCACCTGTATTTCAAAACTTTTTTACGACCTTTTATATTCACCCAAATGTATTGTAAAGACGTGTTTTAGATGTAAAAATATGTGAACTTAACGATAAAAATATAAAAACTATGATTAGTTCAATACAAATGACTTCAAACGATATTTAGCGGAATTATCACCATTTTTTACCAAATTTTTTTTCTATTTTTTGTATTCACCCAAATGTTATGTAAACACGTGTTTTAGATGTAAAATAATGTGATCTTAACGTTAAAAATATAAAAAGTATGATTAGTTTAATAGAAATGATTTAAGACAATATTTAGCGGATTCATCACCTGTATTTCAAAATTTTTTTACGACCTTTTATATTCACCCAAATGTATTGTAAAGACGTGTTTTAGATGTAAAATTATGTGATCTTAACGATAAAAATATAAAAAGTATGATTAGTTCAATACAAATGACTTTAAACGATATTTAGCGGAATTATCACCATTTTTTACCCAATTTTTTCCCAAATTTTTTTTCTATTTTTTGTATTCACCCAAATGTATTGTAAACACGTGTTTTAGATGTAAAATAATGTGAACTTAACGTTAAAAATATAAAAAGTATGATTAGTTTAATAGAAATGACTTAAGACGATATTTAGCGAAATTATCACCATTTTTTCTCAAATTTTTTTTTCTGTTTTTTGTATTCACCCAAATGTATTGTAAACACGTGTTTTAGATGTAAAATAATGTGAACTTAACGTTAAAAATATAAAAAGTATGATTAGTTTAATAGAAATGACTTAAGACGATATTTAGCGAATTCATCACCTGTATTTCAAAATTTTTTTACGACCTTTTATATTAACTCAAATGTATTGTAAAGACGTGTTTTAGATGTAAATTAATGTGAACTTAACGTTAAAAATATAAAAAGTATGATTAGTTTAATAGAAATGACTTAAGACGATTTTTAGCGGATTCATCACCTGTATTTCAAAATTTTTTTACGACCTTTTATATTCACCCAAATGTATTGTAAAGACGTGTTTTAGATGTAAAATAATGTGAACTTAACGTTAAAAATATAAAAAGTATGATTAGTTTAATAGAAATGACTTAAGACGATATTTAGCGGATTCATCACCTGTATTTCAAAATTTTTTTACGACCTTTTATATTAACTCAAATGTATTGTAAAGACGTGTTTTAGATGTAAATTAATGTGAACTTAACGTTAAAAATATAAAAAGTATGATTAGTTTAATAGAAATGACTTAAGACGATATTTAGCGGATTCATCACCTGTATTTCAAAATTTTTTTACGACCTTTTATATTCACCCAAATGTATTGTAAAGACGTGTTTTAGATGTAAAATAATGTGAACTTAACGTTAAAAATATAAAAAGTATGATTAGTTTAATAGAAATGACTTAAGACGATATTTAGCGGATTCATCACCTGTATTTCAAAACTTTTTTACGACCTTTTATATTCACCCAAATGTATTGTAAAGACGTGTTTTAGATGTAAAAATATGTGAACTTAACGATAAAAATATAAAAACTATGATTAGTTCAATACAAATGACTTTAAACGATATTTAGCGGAATTATCACCATTTTTTACCAAATTTTTTCCCAAATTTTTTTTCTATTTTTTGTACTCACCCAAATGTATTGTAAATACGTGTTTTAGATGTAAAATAATGTGAACTTAACGTTAAAAATATAAAAAGTATGATTAGTTTAATAGAAATGACTTAAGACGATTTTTAGCGGATTCATCACCTGTATTTCAAAATTTTTTTACGACCTTTTATATTCACCCAAATGTATTGTAAAGACGTGTTTTAGATGTAAAATAATGTGAACTTAACGTTAAAAATATAAAAAGTATGATTAGTTTAATAGAAATGACTTAAGACGATATTTAGCGGATTCATCACCTGTATTTCAAAATTTTTTTACGACCTTTTATATTAACTCAAATGTATTGTAAAGACGTGTTTTAGATGTAAATTAATGTGAACTTAACGTTAAAAATATAAAAAGTATGATTAGTTTAATAGAAATGACTTAAGACGATATTTAGCGGATTCATCACCTGTATTTCAAAATTTTTTTACGACCTTTTATATTCACCCAAATGTATTGTAAAGACGTGTTTTAGATGTAAAATAATGTGAACTTAACGTTAAAAATATAAAAAGTATGATTAGTTTAATAGAAATGACTTAAGACAATATTTAGCGGATTCATCACCTGTATTTCAAAATTTTTTTACGACCTTTTATATTCACCCAAATGTATTGTAAAGACGTGTTTTAGATGTAAAATTATGTGATCTTAACGATAAAAATATAAAAAGTATGATTAGTTCAATACAAATGACTTTAAACGATATTTAGCGGAATTATCACCATTTTTTACCCAATTTTTTCCCAAATTTTTTTTCTATTTTTTGTATTCACCCAAATGTATTGTAAACACGTGTTTTAGATGTAAAATAATGTGAACTTAACGTTAAAAATATAAAAAGTATGATTAGTTTAATAGAGATGACTTAAGACGATATTTAGCGGATTCATCACCTGTATTTCAAAATTTTTTTACGACCTTTTATATTCACCCAAATGTATTGTAAAGACGTGTTTTAGATGTAAAATTATGTGAACTTAACGATAAAAATATAAAAACTATGATTAGTTCAATACAAATGACTTTAAACGATATTTAGCGGAATTATCACCATTTTTTACCAAATTTTTTCCCAAATTTTTCTTCTATTTTTTGTACTCACCCAAATGTATTGTAAATACGTGTTTTAGATGTAAAATAATGTGAACTTAACGATAAAAATATAAAAAGTATGATTAGTTCAATACAAATGACTTTAATCGATATTTAACGAAATTATCACCATTTTTTCTCAAATTTTTTTTTCTGTTTTTTGTATTCACCCAAATGTATTGTAAACACGTGTTTTAGATGTAAAATAATGTGAACTTAACGTTAAAAATATAAAAAGTATGATTAGTTTAATAGAAATGACTTAAGACGATATTTAGCGAATTCATCACCTGTATTTCAAAATTTTTTTACGACCTTTTATATTAACTCAAATGTATTGTAAAGACGTGTTTTAGATGTAAAATAATGTGAACTTAACGTTAAAACTATAAAAGTATGATTAGTTTAATAGAAATGACTTAAGATGATATTTAGCGGATTCATCGCCTGTATTTCAAAATTTTTTTACGACCTTTTATATTCACCCAAATGTATTGTAAATACGTGTTTTAGATGTAAAATAATGTGAACTTAACGATAAAAATATAAAAAGTATGATTAGTTCAATACAAATGACTTTAAACGATATTTAGCGGAATTATCACCATTTTTTACCCAATTTTTTCCTAAATTTTTTTTCTATTTTTTGTACTCACCCAAATGTATTTTAAATACGTGTTTTAGATGTAAAATAATGTGAACTTAACGATAAAAATATAAAAAGTATGATTAGTTCAATACAAATGACTTTAATCGACATTTAGCGAAATTATCACCATTTTTTCTCAAATTTTTTTTTCTGTTTTTTGTATTCACCCAAATGTATTGTAAACACGTGTTTTAGAT
This sequence comes from Diuraphis noxia, assembly GCF_037042655.1. Lineage (NCBI taxonomy): Eukaryota > Metazoa > Arthropoda > Insecta > Hemiptera > Aphididae > Diuraphis > Diuraphis noxia. Next base: position 275,080 of record NW_028301726.1, on the reverse strand, counting down.
GTAAAATAATGTGAACTTAACGTTAAAAATATAAAAAGTATGATTAGTTTAATAGAAATGACTTAAGACGATTTTTAGCGGATTTATCACCTGTATTTCAAAATTTTTTTACGACCTTTTATATTCACCCAAATGTATTGTAAAGACGTGTTTTAGATGTAAAGTAATGTGAACTTAACGTTAAAACTATAAAAAGTATGATTAGTTTAATAGAAATGACTTAAGATGATATTTAGCGGATTCATCACCTGTATTTCAAAATTTTTTTACGACCTTTTATATTCACCCAAATGTATTGTAAATACGTGTTTTAGATGTAAAATAATGTGAACTTAACGATAAAAATATAAAAAGTATGATTAGTTCAATACAAATGACTTTAAACGATATTTAGCGGAATTATCACCATTTTTTACCCAATTTTTTTTCTATTTTTTGTACTCACCCAAATGTATTTTAAATACGTGTTTTAGATGTAAAATAATGTGAACTTAACGATAAAAATATAAAAAGTATGATTAGTTCAATACAAATGACTTTAATCGATATTTAGCGAGATTATCACCATTTTTTCTCAAATTTTTTTTTCTGTTTTTTGTATTCACCCAAATGTATTGTAAACACGTGTTTTAGATGTAAAATAATGTGAACTTAACGTTAAAAATATAAAAAGTATGATTAGTTTAATAGAAATGACTTAAGACGATATTTAGCGGATTCATCACCTGTATTTCAAAATTTTTTTACGACCTTTTATATTAACTCAAATGTATTGTAAAGACGTGTTTTAGATGTAAATTAATGTGAACTTAACGTTAAAAATATAAAAAGTATGATTAGTTTAAAGAAATGACTTAAGACGATTTTTAGTGGATTCATCACCTGTATTTCAAAATTTTTTTACGACCTTTTATATTCACCCAAATGTATTGTAAAGACGTGTTTTAGATGTAAAATAATGTGAACTTAACGTTAAAAATATAAAAAGTATGATGAGTTTAATAGAAATGACTTAAGACGATATTTAGCGGATTCATCACCTGTATTTCAAAACTTTTTTACGACCTTTTATATTCACCCAAATGTATTGTAAAGACGTGTTTTAGATGTAAAAATATTGTGAACTTAACGATAAAAATATAAAAACTATGATTAGTTCAATACAAATGACTTTAAACGATATTTAGCGGAATTATCACCATTTTTTACCAAATTTTTTCCCAAATTTTTTTTCTATTTTTTGTACTCACCCAAATGTATTGTAAATACGTGTTTTAGATGTAAAATAATGTGAACTTAACGTTAAAAATATAAAAAGTATGATTAGTTTAATAGAAATGACTTAAGACGATTTTTAGCGGATTCATCACCTGTATTTCAAAATTTTTTTACGACCTTTTATATTCACCCAAATGTATTGTAAAGACGTGTTTTAGATGTAAAATAATGTGAACTTAACGTTAAAAATATAAAAAGTATGATTAGTTTAATAGAAATGACTTAAGACGATATTTAGCGGATTCATCACCTGTATTTCAAAATTTTTTTACGACCTTTTATATTAACTCAAATGTATTGTAAAGACGTGTTTTAGATGTAAATTAATGTGAACTTAACGTTAAAAATATAAAAAGTATGATTAGTTTAATAGAAATGACTTAAGACGATATTTAGCGGATTCATCACCTGTATTTCAAAATTTTTTTACGACCTTTTATATTCACCCAAATGTATTGTAAAGACGTGTTTTAGATGTAAAATAATGTGAACTTAACGTTAAAAATATAAAAAGTATGATTAGTTTAATAGAAATGACTTAAGACGATATTTAGCGGATTCATCACCTGTATTTCAAAACTTTTTTACGACCTTTTATATTCACCCAAATGTATTGTAAAGACGTGTTTTAGATGTAAAAAAATGTGAACTTAACGATAAAAATATAAAAACTATGATTAGTTCAATACAAATGACTTCAAACGATATTTAGCGGAATTATCACCATTTTTTACCAAATTTTTTTTCTATTTTTTGTATTCACCCAAATGTTTTGTAAACACGTGTTTTAGATGTAAAATAATGTGATCTTAACGTTAAAAATATAAAAAGTATGACTAGTTTAATAGAAATGACTTAAGACAATATTTAGCGGATTCATCACCTGTATTTCAAAATTTTTTTACGACCTTTTATATTCACCCAAATGTATTGTAAAGACGTGTTTTAGATGTAAAATTATGTGATCTTAACGATAAAAATATAAAAAGTATGATTAGTTCAATACAAATGACTTTAAACGATATTTAGCGGAATTATCACCATTTTTTACCCAATTTTTTCCCAAATTTTTTTTCTATTTTTTGTATTCACCCAAATGTATTGTAAACACGTGTTTTAGATGTAAAATAATGTGAACTTAACATTAAAAATATAAAAAGTATGATTAGTTTAATAGAAATGACTTAAGACGATATTTAGCGGATTCATCACCTGTATTTCAAAATTTTTTTACGACCTTTTATATTCACCCAAATGTATTGTAAAGACGTGTTTTAGATGTAAAATTATGTGAACTTAACGATAAAAATATAAAAACTATGATTAGTTCAATACAAATGACTTTAAACGATATTTAGCGGAATTATCACCATTTTTTACCAAATTTTTTCCCAAATTTTTCTTCTATTTTTTGTACTCACCCAAATGTATTGTAAATACGTGTTTTAGATGTAAAATAATGTGAACTTAACGATAAAAATATAAAAAGTATGATTAGTTCAATACAAATGACTTTAATCGATATTTAGCGAAATTATCACCATTTTTTCTCAAATTTTTTTTTCTGTTTTTTGTATTCACCCAAATGTATTGTAAACACGTGTTTTAGATGTAAAATAATGTGAACTTAACGTTAAAAATATAAAAAGTATGATTAGTTTAATAGAAATGACTTAAGACGATATTTAGCGAATTCATCACCTGTATTTCAAAATTTTTTTACGACCTTTTATATTAACTCAAATGTATTGTAAAGACGTGTTTTAGATGTAAATTAATGTGAACTTAACGTTAAAAATATAAAAAGTATGATTAGTTTAATAGAAATGACTTAAGACGATTTTTTGCGGATTCATCACCTGTATTTCAAAATTTTTTTACGACCTTTTATATTCACCCAAATGTATTGTAAAGACGTGTTTTAGATGTAAAATAATGTGAACTTAACGTTAAAAATATAAAAAGTATGATTAGTTTAATAGAAATGACTTAAGACGATATTTAGCGGATTCATCACCTGTATTTCAAAATTTTTTTACGACCTTTTATATTAACTCAAATGTATTGTAAAGACGTGTTTTAGATGTAAATTAATGTGAACTTAACATTAAAAATATAAAAAGTATGATTAGTTTAATAGAAATGACTTAAGACGATATTTAGCGGATTCATCACCTGTATTTCAAAATTTTTTTACGACCTTTTATATTCACCCAAATGTATTGTAAAGACGTGTTTTAGATGTAAAATTATGTGAACTTAACGATAAAAATATAAAAACTATGATTAGTTCAATACAAATGACTTTAAACGATATTTAGCGAAATTATCACCATTTTTTCTCAAATTTTTTTTTCTGTTTTTTGTATTCACCCAAATGTATTGTAAACACGTGTTTTAGATGTAAAATAATGTGAACTTAACGTTAAAAATATAAAAAGTATGATTAGTTTAATAGAAATGACTTAAGACGATATTTAGCGAATTCATCACCTGTATTTCAAAATTTTTTTACGACCTTTTATATTAACTCAAATGTATTGTAAAGACGTGTTTTAGATGTAAATTAATGTGAACTTAACGTTAAAAATATAAAAAGTATGATTAGTTTAATAGAAATGACTTAAGACGATTTTTAGCGGATTCATCACCTGTATTTCAAAATTTTTTTACGACCTTTTATATTCACCCAAATGTATTGTAAAGACGTGTTTTAGATGTAAAATAATGTGAACTTAACGTTAAAAATATAAAAAGTATGATTAGTTTAATAGAAATGACTTAAGACGATATTTAGCGGATTCATCACCTGTATTTCAAAATTATTTTACGACCTTTTATATTAACTCAAATGTATTGTAAAGACGTGTTTTAGATGTAAATTAATGTGAACTTAACGTTAAAAATATAAAAAGTATGATTAGTTTAATAGAAATGACTTAAGACGATATTTAGCGGATTCATCACCTGTATTTCAAAATTTTTTTACGACCTTTTATATTCACCCAAATGTATTGTAAAGACGTGTTTTAGATGTAAAATAATGTGAACTTAACGTTAAAAATATAAAAAGTATGATTAGTTTAATAGAAATGACTTAAGACGATATTTAGCGGATTCATCACCTGTATTTCAAAACTTTTTTACGACCTTTTATATTCACCCAAATGTATTGTAAAGACGTGTTTTTGATGTAAAAATATGTGAACTTAACGATAAAAATATAAAAACTATGATTAGTTCAATACAAATGACTTTAAACGATATTTAGCGGAATTATCACCATTTTTTACCAAATTTTTTCCCAAATTTTTTTTCTATTTTTTGTACTCACCCAAATGTATTGTAAATACGTGTTTTAGATGTAAAATAATGTGAACTTAACGATAAAAATATAAAAAGTATGATTAGTTCAATACAAATGACTTTAATCGACATTTAGCGAAATTATCACCATTTTTTCTCAAATTTTTTTTTCTGTTTTTTGTATTCACCCAAATGTATTGTAAACACGTGTTTTAGATGTAAAATAATGTGAACTTAACGTTAAAAATATAAAAAGTATGATTAGTTTAATAGAAATGACTTAAGACGATTTTTAGCGGATTTATCACCTGTATTTCAAAATTTTTTTACGACCTTTTATATTCACCCAAATGTATTGTAAAGACGTGTTTTAGATGTAAAATAATGTGAACTTAACGTTAAAACTATAAAAAGTATGATTAGTTTAATAGAAATGACTTAAGATGATATTTAGCGGATTCATCACCTGTATTTCAAAATTTTTTTACCACCTTTTATATTCACCCAAATGTATTGTAAATACGTGTTTTAGATGTAAAATAATGTGAACTTAACGATAAAAATATAAAAAGTATGATTAGTTCAATACAAATGACTTTAAACGATATTTAGCGGAATTATCACCATTTTTTACCCAATTTTTTCCCAAATTTTTTTTCTATTTTTTGTATTCACCCAAATGTATTGTAAACACGTGTTTTAGATGTAAAATAATGTGAACTTAACGTTAAAAATATAAAAAGTATGATTAGTTTAATAGAAATGACTTAAGACGATATTTAGCGAATTCATCACCTGTATTTCAAAATTTTTTTACGACCTTTTATATTAACTCAAATATATTGTAAAGACGTGTTTTAGATATAAATTAATGTGAACTTAACGTTAAAAATATAAAAAGTATGATTAGTTTAATAGAAATTACTTAAGACGATATTTAGCGGATTCATCACCTGTATTTCAAAACTTTTTTACGACCTTTTATATTCACCCAAATGTATTGTAAAGACGTGTTTTAGATGTAAAAATATGTGAACTTAACGATAAAAATATAAAAACTATGATTAGTTCAATACAAATGACTTCAAACGATATTTAGCGGAATTATCACCATTTTTTACCAAATTTTTTTTCTATTTTTTGTATTCACCCAAATGTTTTGTAAACACGTGTTTTAGATGTAAAATAATGTGATCTTAACGTTAAAAATATAAAAAGTATGATTAGTTCAATACAAATGACTTTAAACGATATTTAGCGGAATTATCACCATTTTTTACCCAATTTTTTCCCAAATTTTTTTTCTATTTTTTGTATTCACCCAAATGTATTGTAAACACGTGTTTTAGATGTAAAATAATGTGAAATTAACGTTAAAAATATAAAAAGTATGATTAGTTTAATAGAAATGACTTAAGACGATATTTAGCGGATTCATCACCTGTATTTCAAAATTTTTTTACGACCTTTTAAATTCACCCAAATGTATTGTAAAGACGTGTTTTAGATGTAAAATTATGTGAACTTAACGATAAAAATATAAAAACTATGATTAGTTCAATACAAATGACTTTAAACGATATTTAGCGGAATTATCACCATTTTTTACCAAATTTTTTCCCAAATTTTTTCCCAAATTTTTCTTCTATTTTTTGTACTCACCCAAATGTATTGTAAATACGTGTTTTAGATGTAAAATAATGTGAACTTAACGATAAAAATATAAAAAGTATGATTAGTTCAATACAAATGACTTTAATCGATATTTAGCGAAATTATCACCATTTTTTCTCAAATTTTTTTTTCTGTTTTTTGTATTCACCCAAATGTATTGTAAACACGTGTTTTAGATGTAAAATAATGTGAACTTAACGTTAAAAATATAAAAAGTATGATTAGTTTAATAGAAATGACTTAAGACGATATTTAGCGAATTCATCACCTGTATTTCAAAATTTTTTTACGACCTTTTATATTAACTCAAATGTATTGTAAAGACGTGTTTTAGATGTAAATTAATGTGAACTTAACGTTAAAAATATAAAAAGTATGATTAGTTTAATAGAAATGACTTAAGACGATTTTTTGCGAATTCATCACCTGTATTTCAAAATTTTTTTACGACCTTTTATATTCACCCAAATGTATTGTAAAGACGTGTTTTAGATGTAAAATAATGTGAACTTAACGTTAAAAATATAAAAAGTATGATTAGTTTAATAGAAATGACTTAAGACGATATTTAGCGGATTCATCACCTGTATTTCAAAATTTTTTTACGACCTTTTATATTAACTCAAATGTATTGTAAAGACGTGTTTTAGATGTAAATTAATGTGAACTTAACGTTAAAAATATAAAAAGTATGATTAGTTTAATAGAAATGACTTAAGACGATATTTAGCGGATTCATCACCTGTATTTCAAAATTTTTTTACGACCTTTTATATTCACCCAAATGTATTGTAAAGACGTGTTTTAGATGTAAAATTATGTGAACTTAACGATAAAAATATAAAAACTATGATTAGTTCAATACAAATGACTTTAAACGATATTTAGCGAAATTATCACCATTTTTTCTCAAATTTTTTTTTCTGTTTTTTGTATTCACCCAAATGTATTGTAAACACGTGTTTTAGATGTAAAATAATGTGAACTTAACGTTAAAAATATAAAAAGTATGATTAGTTTAATAGAAATGACTTAAGACGATATTTAGCGAATTCATCACCTGTATTTCAAAATTTTTTTACGACCTTTTATATTAACTCAAATGTATTGTAAAGACGTGTTTTAGATGTAAATTAATGTGAACTTAACGTTAAAAATATAAAAAGTATGATTAGTTTAATAGAAATGACTTAAGACGATTTTTAGCGGATTCATCACCTGTATTTCAAAATTTTTTTACGACCTTTTATATTCACCCAAATGTATTGTAAAGACGTGTTTTAGATGTAAAATAATGTGAACTTAACGTTAAAAATATAAAAAGTATGATTAGTTTAATAGAAATGACTTAAGACGATATTTAGCGGATTCATCACCTGTATTTCAAAATTTTTTTACGACCTTTTATATTAACTCAAATGTATTGTAAAGACGTGTTTTAGATGTAAATTAATGTGAACTTAACGTTAAAAATATAAAAAGTATGATTAGTTTAATAGAAATGACTTAAGACGATATTTAGCGGATTCATCACCTGTATTTCTAAATTTTTTTACGACCTTTTATATTCACCCAAATGTATTGTAAAGACGTGTTTTAGATGTAAAATAATGTGAACTTAACGTTAAAAATATAAAAAGTATGATTAGTTTAATAGAAATGACTTAAGACGATATTTAGCGGATTCATCACCTGTATTTCAAAACTTTTTTACGACCTTTTATATTCACCCAAATGTATTGTAAAGACGTGTTTTAGATGTAAAAATATGTGAACTTAACGATAAAAATATAAAAACTATGATTAGTTCAATACAAATGACTTTAAACGATATTTAGCGGAATTATCACCATTTTTTACCAAATTTTTTCCCAAATTTTTTTTCTATTTTTTGTACTCACCCAAATGTATTGTAAATACGTGTTTTAGATGTAAAATAATGTGAACTTAACGTTAAAAATATAAAAAGTATGATTAGTGTAATAGAAATGACTTAAGACGATTTTTAGCGGATTCATCACCTGTATTTCAAAATTTTTTTACGACCTTTTATATTCACCCAAATGTATTGTAAAGACGTGTTTTAGATGTAAAATAATGTGAACTTAACGTTAAAAATATAAAAAGTATGATTAGTTTAATAGAAATGACTTAAGACGATTTTTAGCGGATTCATCACCTGTATTTCAAAATTTTTTTACGACCTTTTATATTCACCCAAATGTATTGTAAAGACGTGTTTTAGATGTAAAATAATGTGAACTTAACGTTAAAAATATAAAAAGTATGATTAGTTTAATAGAAATGACTTAAGACGATATTTAGCGGATTCATCACCTGTATTTCAAAATTTTTTTACGACCTTTTATATTCACCCAAATGTATTGTAAAGACGTGTTTTAGATGTAAAATTATGTGAACTTAACGATAAAAATATAAAAACTATGATTTGTTCAATACAAATGACTTTAAACGATATTTAGCGGAATTATCACCATTTTTTACCAAATTTTTTCCCAAATTTTTCTTCTATTTTTTGTACTCACCCAAATGTATTGTAAATACGTGTTTTAGATGTAAAATAATGTGAACTTAACGATAAAAATATAAAAAGTATGATTAGTTCAATACAAATGACTTTAATCGATATTTAGCGAAATTATCACCATTTTTTCTCAAATTTTTTTTTCTGTTTTTTGTATTCACCCAAATGTATTGTAAACACGTGTTTTAGATGTAAAATAATGTGAACTTAACGTTAAAAATATAAAAAGTATGATTAGTTTAATAGAAATGACTTAAGACGATATTTAGCGAATTCATCACCTGTATTTCAAAATTTTTTTACGACCTTTTATATTAACTCAAATGTATTGTAAAGACGTGTTTTAGATGTAAATTAATGAGAACTTAACGTTAAAAATATAAAAAGTATGATTAGTTTAATAGAAATGACTTAAGACGATTTTTTGCGGATTCATCACCTGTATTTCAAAATTTTTTTACGACCTTTTATATTCACCCAAATGTATTGTAAAGACGTGTTTTAGATGTAAAATAATGTGAACTTAACGTTAAAAATATAAAAAGTATGATTAGTTTAATAGAAATGACTTAAGACGATATTTAGCGGATTCATCACCTGTATTTCAAAATTTTTTTACGACCTTTTATATTAACTCAAATGTATTGTAAAGACGTGTTTTAGATGTAAATTAATGTGAACTTAACGTTAAAAATATAAAAAGTATGATTAGTTTAATAGAAATGACTTAAGACGATATTTAGCGGATTCATCACCTGTATTTCAAAATTTTTTTACGACCTTTTATATTCACCCAAATGTATTGTAAAGACGTGTTTTAGATGTAAAATTATGTGAACTTAACGATAAAAATATAAAAACTATGATTAGTTCAATACAAATGACTTTAAACGATATTTAGCGAAATTATCACCATTTTTTCTCAAATTTTTTTTTCTGTTTTTTGTATTCACCCAAATGTATTGTAAACACGTGTTTTAGATGTAAAATAATGTGAACTTAACGTTAAAAATATAAAAAGTATGATTAGTTTAATAGAAATGACTTAAGACGATATTTAGCGAATTCATCACCTGTATTTCAAAATTTTTTTACGACCTTTTATATTAACTCAAATGTATTGTAAAGACGTGTTTTAGATGTAAATTAATGTGAACTTAACGTTAAAAATATAAAAAGTATGATTAGTTTAATAGAAATGACTTAAGACGATTTTTAGCGGATTCATCACCTGTATTTCAAAATTTTTTTACGACCTTTTATATTAACTCAAATGTATTGTAAAGACGTGTTTTAGATGTAAATTAATGTGAACTTAACGTTAAAAATATAAAAAGTATGATTAGTTTAATAGAAATGACTTAAGACGATATTTAGCGGATTCATCACCTGTATTTCAAAATTTTTTTACGACCTTTTATATTCACCCAAATGTATTGTAAAGACGTGTTTTAGATGTAAAATAATGTGAACTTAACGTTAAAAATATAAAAAGTATGATTAGTTTAATAGAAATGACTTAAGACGATATTTAGCGGATTCATCACCTGTATTTCAAAACTTTTTTACGACCTTTTATATTCACCCAAATGTATTGTAAAGACGTGTTTTAGATGTAAAAATATGTGAACTTAACGATAAAAATATAAAAACTATGATTAGTTCAATACAAATGACTTTAAACGATATTTAGCGGAATTATCACCATTTTTTACCAAATTTTTTCCCAAATTTTTTTTCTATTTTTTGTACTCACCCAAATGTATTGTAAATACGTGTTTTAGATGTAAAATAATGTGAACTTAACGTTAAAAATATAAAAAGTATGATTAGTTTAATAGAAATGACTTAAGACGATTTTTAGCGGATTCATCACCTGTATTTCAAAATTTTTTTACGACCTTTTATATTCACCCAAATGTATTGTAAAGACGTGTTTTAGATGTAAAATAATGTGAACTTAACGTTAAAAATATAAAAAGTATGATTAGTTTAATAGAAATGACTTAAGACGATATTTAGCGGATTCATCACCTGTATTTCAAAATTTTTTTACGACCTTTTATATTAACTCAAATGTATTGTAAAGACGTGTTTTAGATGTAAATTAATGTGAACTTAACGTTAAAAATATAAAAAGTATGATTAGTTTAATAGAAATGACTTAAGACGATATTTAGCGGATTCATCACCTGTATTTCTAAATTTTTTTACGACCTTTTATATTCACCCAAATGTATTGTAAAGACGTGTTTTAGATGTAAAATAATGTGAACTTAACGTTAAAAATATAAAAAGTATGATTAGTTTAATAGAAATGACTTAAGACGATATTTAGCGGATTCATCACCTGTATTTCAAAACTTTTTTACGACCTTTTATATTCACCCAAATGTATTGTAAAGACGTGTTTTAGATGTAAAAATATGTGAACTTAACGATAAAAATATAAAAACTATGATTAGTTCAATACAAATGACTTTAAACGATATTTAGCGGAATTATCACCATTTTTTACCAAATTTTTTCCCAAATTTTTTTTCTATTTTTTGTACTCACCCAAATGTATTGTAAATACGTGTTTTAGATGTAAAATAATGTGAACTTAACGTTAAAAATATAAAAAGTATGATTAGTGTAATAGAAATGACTTAAGACGATTTTTAGCGGATTCATCACCTGTATTTCAAAATTTTTTTACGACCTTTTATATTCACCCAAATGTATTGTAAAGACGTGTTTTAGATGTAAAATAATGTGAACTTAACGTTAAAAATATAAAAAGTATGATTAGTTTAATAGAAATGACTTAAGACGATTTTTAGCGGATTCATCACCTGTATTTCAAAATTTTTTTACGACCTTTTATATTCACCCAAATGTATTGTAAAGACGTGTTTTAGATGTAAAATAATGTGAACTTAACGTTAAAAATATAAAAAGTATGATTAGTTTAATAGAAATGACTTAAGACGATATTTAGCGGATTCATCACCTGTATTTCAAAATTTTTTTACGACCTTTTATATTCACCCAAATGTATTGTAAAGACGTGTTTTAGATGTAAAATTATGTGAACTTAACGATAAAAATATAAAAACTATGATTTGTTCAATACAAATGACTTTAAACGATATTTAGCGGAATTATCACCATTTTTTACCAAATTTTTTCCCAAATTTTTCTTCTATTTTTTGTACTCACCCAAATGTATTGTAAATACGTGTTTTAGATGTAAAATAATGTGAACTTAACGATAAAAATATAAAAAGTATGATTAGTTCAATACAAATGACTTTAATCGATATTTAGCGAAATTATCACCATTTTTTCTCAAATTTTTTTTTCTGTTTTTTGTATTCACCCAAATGTATTGTAAACACGTGTTTTAGATGTAAAATAATGTGAACTTAACGTTAAAAATATAAAAAGTATGATTAGTTTAATAGAAATGACTTAAGACGATATTTAGCGAATTCATCACCTGTATTTCAAAATTTTTTTACGACCTTTTATATTAACTCAAATGTATTGTAAAGACGTGTTTTAGATGTAAATTAATGAGAACTTAACGTTAAAAATATAAAAAGTATGATTAGTTTAATAGAAATGACTTAAGACGATTTTTTGCGGATTCATCACCTGTATTTCAAAATTTTTTTACGACCTTTTATATTCACCCAAATGTATTGTAAAGACGTGTTTTAGATGTAAAATAATGTGAACTTAACGTTAAAAATATAAAAAGTATGATTAGTTTAATAGAAATGACTTAAGACGATATTTAGCGGATTCATCACCTGTATTTCAAAATTTTTTTACGACCTTTTATATTAACTCAAATGTATTGTAAAGACGTGTTTTAGATGTAAATTAATGTGAACTTAACGTTAAAAATATAAAAAGTATGATTAGTTTAATAGAAATGACTTAAGACGATATTTAGCGGATTCATCACCTGTATTTCAAAATTTTTTTACGACCTTTTATATTCACCCAAATGTATTGTAAAGACGTGTTTTAGATGTAAAATTATGTGAACTTAACGATAAAAATATAAAAACTATGATTAGTTCAATACAAATGACTTTAAACGATATTTAGCGAAATTATCACCATTTTTTCTCAAATTTTTTTTTCTGTTTTTTGTATTCACCCAAATGTATTGTAAACACGTGTTTTAGATGTAAAATAATGTGAACTTAACGTTAAAAATATAAAAAGTATGATTAGTTTAATAGAAATGACTTAAGACGATATTTAGCGAATTCATCACCTGTATTTCAAAATTTTTTTACGACCTTTTATATTAACTCAAATGTATTGTAAAGACGTGTTTTAGATGTAAATTAATGTGAACTTAACGTTAAAAATATAAAAAGTATGATTAGTTTAATAGAAATGACTTAAGACGATTTTTAGCGGATTCATCACCTGTATTTCAAAATTTTTTTACGACCTTTTATATTAACTCAAATGTATTGTAAAGACGTGTTTTAGATGTAAATTAATGTGAACTTAACGTTAAAAATATAAAAAGTATGATTAGTTTAATAGAAATGACTTAAGACGATATTTAGCGGATTCATCACCTGTATTTCAAAATTTTTTTACGACCTTTTATATTCACCCAAATGTATTGTAAAGACGTGTTTTAGATGTAAAATAATGTGAACTTAACGTTAAAAATATAAAAAGTATGATTAGTTTAATAGAAATGACTTAAGACGATATTTAGCGGATTCATCACCTGTATTTCAAAACTTTTTTACGACCTTTTATATTCACCCAAATGTATTGTAAAGACGTGTTTTAGATGTAAAAATATGTGAACTTAACGATAAAAATATAAAAACTATGATTAGTTCAATACAAATGACTTTAAACGATATTTAGCGGAATTATCACCATTTTTTACCAAATTTTTTCCCAAATTTTTTTTCTATTTTTTGTACTCACCCAAATGTATTGTAAATACGTGTTTTAGATGTAAAATAATGTGAACTTAACGTTAAAAATATAAAAAGTATGATTAGTTTAATAGAAATGACTTAAGACGATTTTTAGCGGATTCATCACCTGTATTTCAAAATTTTTTTACGACCTTTTATATTCACCCAAATGTATTGTAAAGACGTGTTTTAGATGTAAAATAATGTGAACTTAACGTTAAAAATATAAAAAGTATGATTAGTTTAATAGAAATGACTTAAGACGATATTTAGCGGATTCATCACCTGTATTTCAAAATTTTTTTACGACCTTTTATATTAACTCAAATGTATTGTAAAGACGTGTTTTAGATGTAAATTAATGTGAACTTAACGTTAAAAATATAAAAAGTATGATTAGTTTAATAGAAATGACTTAAGACGATTTTTAGCGGATTCATCACCTGTATTTCAAAATTTTTTTACGACCTTTTATATTCACCCAAATGTATTGTAAAGACGTGTTTTAGATGTAAAATAATGTGAACTTAACGTTAAAAATATAAAAAGTATGATTAGTTTAATAGAAATGACTTAAGACGATATTTAGCGGATTCATCACCTGTATTTCAAAACTTTTTTACGACCTTTTATATTCACCCAAATGTATTGTAAAGACGTGTTTTAGATGTAAAAATATGTGAACTTAACGATAAAAATATAAAAACTATGATTAGTTCAATACAAATGACTTTAAACGATATTTAGCGGAATTATCACCATTTTTTACCAAATTTTTTCCCAAATTTTTTTTCTATTTTTTGTACTCACCCAAATGTATTGTAAATACGTGTTTAGGTTTGTAAAATAATGTGAACTTAACGATAAAAATATAAAAAGTATGATTAGTTCAATACAAATGACTTTAATCGACATTTAGCGAAATTATCACCATTTTTTCTCAAATTTTTTTTTCTGTTTTTTGTATTCACCCAAATGTATTGTAAACACGTGTTTTAGATGTAAAATAATGTGAACTTAACGTTAAAAATATAAAAAGTATGATTAGTTTAATAGAAATTACTTAAGACGATATTTAGCGGATTCATCACCTGTATTTCAAAACTTTTTTACGACCTTTTATATTCACCCAAATGTATTGTAAAGACGTGTTTTAGATGTAAAAATATGTGAACTTAACGATAAAAATATAAAAACTATGATTAGTTCAATACAAATGACTTCAAACGATATTTAGCGGAATTATCACCATTTTTTACCAAATTTTTTTTCTATTTTTTGTATTCACCCAAATGTTTTGTAAACACGTGTTTTAGATGTAAAATAATGTGATCTTAACGTTAAAAATATAAAAAGTATGATTAGTTTAATTGAAATGACTTAAGACAATATTTAGCGGATTCATCACCTGTATTTCAAAATTTTTTTACGACCTTTTATATTCACCCAAATGTATTGTAAAGACGTGTTTTAGATGTAAAATTATGTGATCTTAACGATAAAAATATAAAAAGTATGATTAGTTCAATACAAATGACTTTAAACGATATTTAGCGGAATTATCACCATTTTTTACCCAATTTTTTCCCAAATTTTTTTTCTATTTTTTGTATTCACCCAAATGTATTGTAAACACGTGTTTTAGATGTAAAATAATGTGAACTTAACGTTAAAAATATAAAAAGTATGATTAGTTTAATAGAAATGACTTAAGACGATATTTAGCGGATTCATCACCTGTATTTCAAAATTTTTTTACGACCTTTTATATTCACCCAAATGTATTGTAAAGACGTGTTTTAGATGTAAAATTATGTGAACTTAACGATAAAAATATAAAAACTATGATTAGTTCAATACAAATGACTTTAAACGATATTTAGCGGAATTATCACCATTTTTTACCAAATTTTTTCCCAAATTTTTCTTCTATTTTTTGTACTCACCCAAATGTATTGTAAATACGTGTTTTAGATGTAAAATAATGTGAACTTAACGTTAAAAATATAAAAAGTATGATTAGTTTAATAGAAATGACTTAAGACGATATTTAGCGAATTCATCACCTGTATTTCAAAATTTTTTTACGACCTTTTATATTAACTCAAATGTATTGTAAAGACGTGTTTTAGATGTAAATTAATGTGAACTTAACGTTAAAAATATAAAAAGTATGATTAGTTTAATAGAAATGACTTAAGACGATTTTTAGCGGATTCATCACCTGTATTTCAAAATTTTTTTACGACCTTTTATATTCACCCAAATGTATTGTAAAGACGTGTTTTAGATGTAAAATAATGTGAACTTAACGTTAAAAATATAAAAAGTATGATTAGTTTAATAGAAATGACTTAAGACGATATTTAGCGGATTCATCACCTGTATTTCAAAATTTTTTTACGACCTTTTATATTAACTCAAATGTATTGTAAAGACGTGTTTTAGATGTAAATTAATGTGAACTTAACGTTAAAAATATAAAAAGTATGATTAGTTTAATAGAAATGACTTAAGACGATATTTAGCGGATTCATCACCTGTATTTCAAAATTTTTTTACGACCTTTTATATTCACCCAAATGTATTGTAAAGACGTGTTTTAGATGTAAAATAATGTGAACTTAACGTTAAAAATATAAAAAGTATGATTAGTTTAATAGAAATGACTTAAGACGATATTTAGCGGATTCATCACCTGTATTTCAAAACTTTTTTACGACCTTTTATATTCACCCAAATGTATTGTAAAGACGTGTTTTAGATGTAAAAATATGTGAACTTAACGATAAAAATATAAAAACTATGATTAGTTCAATACAAATGACTTTAAACGATATTTAGCGGAATTATCACCATTTTTTACCAAATTTTTTCCCAAATTTTTTTTCTATTTTTTGTACTCACCCAAATGTATTGTAAATACGTGTTTTAGATGTAAAATAATGTGAACTTAACGTTAAAAATATAAAAAGTATGATTAGTTTAATAGAAATGACTTAAGACGATTTTTAGCGGATTCATCACCTGTATTTCAAAATTTTTTTACGACCTTTTATATTCACCCAAATGTATTGTAAAGACGTGTTTTAGATGTAAAATAATGTGAACTTAACGTTAAAAATATAAAAAGTATGATTAGTTTAATAGAAATGACTTAAGACGATATTTAGCGGATTCATCACCTGTATTTCAAAATTTTTTTACGACCTTTTATATTAACTCAAATGTATTGTAAAGACGTGTTTTAGATGTAAATTAATGTGAACTTAACGTTAAAAATATAAAAAGTATGATTAGTTTAATAGAAATGACTTAAGACGATATTTAGCGGATTCATCACCTGTATTTCAAAATTTTTTTACGACCTTTTATATTCACCCAAATGTATTGTAAAGACGTGTTTTAGATGTAAAATAATGTGAACTTAACGTTAAAAATATAAAAAGTATGATTAGTTTAATAGAAATGACTTAAGACGATATTTAGCGGATTCATCACCTGTATTTCAAAACTTTTTTACGACCTTTTATATTCACCCAAATGTATTGTAAAGACGTGTTTTAGATGTAAAAATATGTGAACTTAACGATAAAAATATAAAAACTATGATTAGTTCAATACAAATGACTTTAAACGATATTTAGCGGAATTATCACCATTTTTTACCAAATTTTTTCCCAAATTTTTTTTCTATTTTTTGTACTCACCCAAATGTATTGTAAATACGTGTTTTAGATGTAAAATAATGTGAACTTAACGATAAAAATATAAAAAGTATGATTAGTTCAATACAAATGACTTTAATCGACATTTAGCGAAATTATCACCATTTTTTCTCAAATTTTTTTTTCTGTTTTTTGTATTCACCCAAATGTATTGTAAACACGTGTTTTAGATGTAAAATAATGTGAACTTAACGTTAAAAATATAAAAAGTATGATTAGTTTAATAGAAATTACTTAAGACGATATTTAGCGGATTCATCACCTGTATTTCAAAACTTTTTTACGACCTTTTATATTCACCCAAATGTATTGTAAAGACGTGTTTTAGATGTAAAAATATGTGAACTTAACGATAAAAATATAAAAAGTATGATTAGTTCAATACAAATGACTTTAATCGATATTTAGCGAAATTATCACCATTTTTTCTCAAATTTTTTTTTCTGTTTTTTGTATTCACCCAAATGTTTTGTAAACACGTGTTTTAGATGTAAAATAATGTGATCTTAACGTTAAAAATATAAAAAGTATGATTAGTTTAATAGAAATGACTTAAGACAATATTTAGCGGATTCATCACCTGTATTTCAAAATTTTTTTACGACCTTTTATATTCACTCAAATGTATTGTAAAGACGTGTTTTAGATGTAAAATTATGTGATCTTAACGATAAAAATATAAAAAGTATGATTAGTTTAATAGAAATGACTTAAGACGATTTTTAGCGGATTCATCACCTGTATTTCAAAATTTTTTTACGACCTTTTATATTCACCCAAATGTATTGTAAAGACGTGTTTTAGATGTAAAATAATGTGAACTTAACGTTAAAAATATAAAAAGTATGATTAGTTTAATAGAAATGACTTAAGACGATATTTAGCGGATTCATCACCTGTATTTCAAAATTTTTTTACGACCTTTTATATTAACTCAAATGTATTGTAAAGACGTGTTTTAGATGTAAATTAATGTGAACTTAACGTTAAAAATATAAAAAGTATGATTAGTTTAATAGAAATGACTTAAGACGATATTTAGCGGATTCATCACCTGTATTTCAAAATTTTTTTACGACCTTCTATATTCACCCAAATGTATTGTAAAGACGTGTTTTAGATGTAAAATAATGTGAACTTAACGTTAAAAATATAAAAAGTATGATTAGTTTAATAGAAATGACTTAAGACGATATTTAGCGGATTCATCACCTGTATTTCAAAATTTTTTTACGACCTTTTATATTCACCCAAATGTATTGTAAAGACGTGTTTTAGATGTAAAATTATGTGAACTTAACGATTAAAATATAAAAACTATGATTAGTTCAATACAAATGACTTTAAACGATATTTAGCGGAATTATCACCATTTTTTACCAAATTTTTTCCCAAATTTTTTTTCTATTTTTTGTACTCACCCAAATGTATTGTAAATACGTGTTTTAGATGTAAAATAATGTGAACTTAACGATAAAAATATAAAAAGTATGATTAGTTCAATACAAATGACTTTAATCGATATTTAGCGAAATTATCACCATTTTTTCTCAAATTTTTTTTTCTGTTTTTTGTATTCACCCAAATGTATTGTAAACACATGTTTTAGATGTAAAATAATGTGAACTTAACGTTAAAAATATAAAAAGTATGATTAGTTTAATAGAAATGACTTAAAACGATATTTAGCGAATTCATCACCTGTATTTCAAAATTTTTTTACGACCTTTTATATTAACTCAAATGTATTGTAAAGACGTGTTTTAGATGTAAATTAATGTGAACTTAACGTTAAAAATATAAAAAGTATGATTAGTTTAATAGAAATGACTTAAGACGATATTTAGCGGATTCATCACCTGTATTTCAAAATTTTTTTACGACCTTTTATATTCACCCAAATGTATTGTAAAGACGTGTTTTAGATGTAAAATAATGTGAACTTAACGTTAAAAATATAAAAAGTATGATTAGTTTAATAGAAATGACTTAAGACGATATTTAGCGGATTCATCACCTGTATTTCAAAACTTTTTTACGACCTTTTATATTCACCCAAATGTATTGTAAAGACGTGTTTTAGATGTAAAAATATGTGAACTTAACGATAAAAATATAAAAACTATGATTAGTTCAATACAAATGACTTTAAACGATATTTAGCGGAATTATCACCATTTTTTACCAAATTTTTTCCCAAATTTTTTTTCTATTTTTTGTACTCACCCAAATGTATTGTAAATACGTGTTTTAGATGTAAAATAATGTGAACTTAACGATAAAAATATAAAAAGTATGATTAGTTCAATACAAATGACTTTAATCGACATTTAGCGAAATTATCACCATTTTTTCTCAAATTTTTTTTTCTGTTTTTTGTATTCACCCAAATGTATTGTAAACACGTGTTTTAGATGTAAAATAATGTGAACTTAACGTTAAAAATATAAAAAGTATGATTAGTTTAATAGAAATTACTTAAGACGATATTTAGCGGATTCATCACCTGTATTTCAAAACTTTTTTACGACCTTTTATATTCACCCAAATGTATTGTAAAGACGTGTTTTAGATGTAAAAATATGTGAACTTAACGATAAAAATATAAAAAGTATGATTAGTTCAATACAAATGACTTTAATCGATATTTAGCGAAATTATCACCATTTTTTCTCAAATTTTTTTTTCTGTTTTTTGTATTCACCCAAATGTTTTGTAAACACGTGTTTTAGATGTAAAATAATGTGATCTTAACGTTAAAAATATAAAAAGTATGATTAGTTTAATAGAAATGACTTAAGACAATATTTAGCGGATTCATCACCTGTATTTCAAAATTTTTTTACGACCTTTTATATTCACTCAAATGTATTGTAAAGACGTGTTTTAGATGTAAAATTATGTGATCTTAACGATAAAAATATAAAAAGTATGATTAGTTTAATAGAAATGACTTAAGACGATTTTTAGCGGATTCATCACCTGTATTTCAAAATTTTTTTACGACCTTTTATATTCACCCAAATGTATTGTAAAGACGTGTTTTAGATGTAAAATAATGTGAACTTAACGTTAAAAATATAAAAAGTATGATTAGTTTAATAGAAATGACTTAAGACGATATTTAGCGGATTCATCACCTGTATTTCAAAATTTTTTTACGACCTTTTATATTAACTCAAATGTATTGTAAAGACGTGTTTTAGATGTAAATTAATGTGAACTTAACGTTAAAAATATAAAAAGTATGATTAGTTTAATAGAAATGACTTAAGACGATATTTAGCGGATTCATCACCTGTATTTCAAAATTTTTTTACGACCTTTTATATTCACCCAAATGTATTGTAAAGACGTGTTTTAGATGTAAAATAATGTGAACTTAACGTTAAAAATATAAAAAGTATGATTAGTTTAATAGAAATGACTTAAGACGATATTTAGCGGATTCATCACCTGTATTTCAAAATTTTTTTACGACCTTTTATATTCACCCAAATGTATTGTAAAGACGTGTTTTAGATGTAAAATTATGTGAACTTAACGATTAAAATATAAAAACTATGATTAGTTCAATACAAATGACTTTAAACGATATTTAGCGGAATTATCACCATTTTTTACCAAATTTTTTCCCAAATTTTTTTTCTATTTTTTGTACTCACCCAAATGTATTGTAAATACGTGTTTTAGATGTAAAATAATGTGAACTTAACGATAAAAATATAAAAAGTATGATTAGTTCAATACAAATGACTTTAATCGATATTTAGCGAAATTATCACCATTTTTTCTCAAATTTTTTTTTCTGTTTTTTGTATTCACCCAAATGTATTGTAAACACGTGTTTTAGATGTAAAATAATGTGAACTTAACGTTAAAAATATAAAAAGTATGATTAGTTTAATAGAAATGACTTAAAACGATATTTAGCGAATTCATCACCTGTATTTCAAAATTTTTTTACGACCTTTTATATTAACTCAAATGTATTGTAAAGACGTGTTTTAGATGTAAATTAATGTGAACTTAACGTTAAAAATATAAAAAGTATGATTAGTTTAATAGAAATGACTTAAGACGATATTTAGCGGATTCATCACCTGTATTTCAAAATTTTTTTACGACCTTTTATATTCACCCAAATGTATTGTAAAGACGTGTTTTAGATGTAAAATAATGTGAACTTAACGTTAAAAATATAAAAAGTATGATTAGTTTAATAGAAATGACTTAAGACGATATTTAGCGGATTCATCACCTGTATTTCAAAACTTTTTTACGACCTTTTATATTCACCCAAATGTATTGTAAAGACGTGTTTTAGATGTAAAAATATGTGAACTTAACGATAAAAATATAAAAACTATGATTAGTTCAATACAAATGACTTTAAACGATATTTAGCGGAATTATCACCATTTTTTACCAAATTTTTTCCCAAATTTTTTTTCTATTTTTTGTACTCACCCAAATGTATTGTAAATACGTGTTTTAGATGTAAAATAATGTGAACTTAACGATAAAAATATAAAAAGTATGATTAGTTCAATACAAATGACTTTAATCGACATTTAGCGAAATTATCACCATTTTTTCTCAAATTTTTTTTTCTGTTTTTTGTATTCACCCAAATGTATTGTAAACACGTGTTTTAGATGTAAAATAATGTGAACTTAACGTTAAAAATATAAAAAGTATGATTAGTTTAATAGAAATTACTTAAGACGATATTTAGCGGATTCATCACCTGTATTTCAAAACTTTTTTACGACCTTTTATATTCACCCAAATGTATTGTAAAGACGTGTTTTAGATGTAAAAATATGTGAACTTAACGATAAAAATATAAAAAGTATGATTAGTTCAATACAAATGACTTTAATCGATATTTAGCGAAATTATCACCATTTTTTCTCAAATTTTTTTTTCTGTTTTTTGTATTCACCCAAATGTTTTGTAAACACGTGTTTTAGATGTAAAATAATGTGATCTTAACGTTAAAAATATAAAAAGTATGATTAGTTTAATAGAAATGACTTAAGACAATATTTAGCGGATTCATCACCTGTATTTCAAAATTTTTTTACGACCTTTTATATTCACTCAAATGTATTGTAAAGACGTGTTTTAGATGTAAAATTATGTGATCTTAACGATAAAAATATAAAAAGTATGATTAGTTTAATAGAAATGACTTAAGACGATTTTTAGCGGATTCATCACCTGTATTTCAAAATTTTTTTACGACCTTTTATATTCACCCAAATGTATTGTAAAGACGTGTTTTAGATGTAAAATAATGTGAACTTAACGTTAAAAATATAAAAAGTATGATTAGTTTAATAGAAATGACTTAAGACGATATTTAGCGGATTCATCACCTGTATTTCAAAATTTTTTTACGACCTTTTATATTAACTCAAATGTATTGTAAAGACGTGTTTTAGATGTAAATTAATGTGAACTTAACGTTAAAAATATAAAAAGTATGATTAGTTTAATAGAAATGACTTAAGACGATATTTAGCGGATTCATCACCTGTATTTCAAAATTTTTTTACGACCTTTTATATTCACCCAAATGTATTGTAAAGACGTGTTTTAGATGTAAAATAATGTGAACTTAACGTTAAAAATATAAAAAGTATGATTAGTTTAATAGAAATGACTTAAGACGATATTTAGCGGATTCATCACCTGTATTTCAAAATTTTTTTACGACCTTTTATATTCACCCAAATGTATTGTAAAGACGTGTTTTAGATGTAAAATTATGTGAACTTAACGATTAAAATATAAAAACTATGATTAGTTCAATACAAATGACTTTAAACGATATTTAGCGGATTCATCACCTGTATTTCAAAATTTTTTTACGACCTTTTATATTCACCCAAATGTATTGTAAAGACGTGTTTTAGATGTAAAATTATGTGATCTTAACGATAAAAATATAAAAAGTATGATTAGTTCAATACAAATGACTTTAAACGATATTTAGCGGAATTATCACCATTTTTTACCCAATTTTTTCCCAAATTTTTTTTCTATTTTTTGTATTCACCCAAATGTATTGTAAACACGTGTTTTAGATGTAAAATAATGTGAACTTAACGTTAAAAATATAAAAAGTATGATTAGTTTAATAGAAATGACTTAAGACGATATTTAGCGGATTCATCACCTGTATTTCAAAATTTTTTTACGACCTTTTATATTCACCCAAATGTATTGTAAAGACGTGTTTTAGATGTAAAATTATGTGAACTTAACGATAAAAATATAAAAACTATGATTAGTTCAATACAAATGACTTTAAACGATATTTAGCGGAATTATCACCATTTTTTACCAAATTTTTTCCCAAATTTTTCTTCTATTTTTTGTACTCACCCAAATGTATTGTAAATACGTGTTTTAGATGTAAAATAATGTGAACTTAACGATAAAAATATAAAAAGTATGATTAGTTCAATACAAATGACTTTAATCGATATTTAGCGAAATTATCACCATTTTTTCTCAAATTTTTTTTTCTGTTTTTTGTATTCACCCAAATGTATTGTAAACACGTGTTTTAGATGTAAAATAATGTGAACTTAACATATAAAAAGTATGATTAGTTTAATAGAAATGACTTAAGACGATATTTAGCGGATTCATCACCTGTATTTCAAAATTTTTTTACGACCTTTTATATTCACCCAAATGTATTGTAAAGACGTGTTTTAGATGTAAAATAATGTGAACTTAACGTTAAAAATATAAAAAGTATGATTAGTTTAATAGAAATGACTTAAGACGATATTTAGCGGATTCATCACCTGTATTTCAAAATTTTTTTACGACCTTTTATATTAACTCAAATGTATTGTAAAGACGTGTTTTAGATGTAAATTAATGTGAACTTAACGTTAAAAATAAAAAAAGTATGATTAGTTTAATAGAAATGACTTAAGACGATATTTAGCGGATTCATCACCTGTATTTCAAAATTTTTTTACGACCTTTTATATTCACCCAAATGTATTGTAAAGACGTGTTTTAGATGTAAAATTATGTGAACTTAACGATTAAAATATAAAAACTATGATTAGTTCAATACAAATGACTTTAAACGATATTTAGCGGAATTATCACCATTTTTTACCAAATTTTTTCCCAAATTTTTTTTCTATTTTTTGTACTCACCCAAATGTATTGTAAATACGTGTTTTAGATGTAAAATAATGTGAACTTAACGATAAAAATATAAAAAGTATGATTAGTTCAATACAAATGACTTTAATCGATATTTAGCGAAATTATCACCATTTTTTCTCAAATTTTTTTTTCTGTTTTTTGTATTCACCCAAATGTATTGTAAACACGTGTTTTAGATGTAAAATAATGTGAACTTAACGTTAAAAATATAAAAAGTATGATTAGTTTAATAGAAATGACTTAAGACGATATTTAGCGAATTCATCACCTGTATTTCAAAATTTTTTTACGACCTTTTATATTAACTCAAATGTATTGTAAAGACGTGTTTTAGATGTAAATTAATGTGAACTTAACGTTAAAAATATAAAAAGTATGATTAGTTTAATAGAAATGACTTAAGATGATATTTAGCGGATTCATCACCTGTATTTCAAAATTTTTTTACGACCTTTTATATTCACCCAAATGTATTGTAAAGACGTGTTTTAGATGTAAAATAATGTGAACTTAACGTTAAAAATATAAAAAGTATGATTAGTTTAATAGAAATGACTTAAGACGATATTCAGCGGATTCATCACCTGTATTTCAAAATTTTTTTACGACCTTTTATATTCACCCAAATGTATTGTAAAGACGTGTTTTAGATGTAAAATTATGTGATCTTAACGATAAAAATATAAAAAGTATGATTAGTTCAATACAAATGACTTTAAACGATATTTAGCGGAATTATCACCATTTTTTACCCAATTTTTTTCCCAAATTTTTTTTCTATTTTTTGTATTCACCCAAATGTGTTGTAAACACGTGTTTTAGATGTAAAATAATGTGAACTTAACGTTAAAAATATAAAAAGTATGATTAGTTTAATAGAAATGACTTAAGACGATATTTAGCGGATTCATCACCTGTATTTCAAAATTTTTTTACGACCTTTTATATTCACCCAAATGTATTGTAAAGACGTGTTTTAGATGTAAAATTATGTGAACTTAACGATAAAAATATAAAAACTATGATTAGTTCAATACAAATGACTTTAAACGATATTTAGCGGAATTATCACCATTTTTTACCAAATTTTTTCCCAAATTTTTTTTCTATTTTTTGTACTCACCCAAATGTATTGTAAATACGTGTTTTAGATGTAAAATAATGTGAACTTAACGATAAAAATATAAAAAGTATGATTAGTTCAATACAAATGACTTTAATCGATATTTAGCGAAATTATCACCATTTTTTCTCAAATTTTTTTTTCTGTTTTTTGTATTCACCCAAATGTATTGTAAACACGTGTTTTAGATGTAAAATAATGTGAACTTAACGTTAAAAATATAAAAAGTATGATTAGTTTAATAGAAATGACTTAAGACGATATTTAGCGAATTCATCACCTGTATTTCAAAATTTTTTTACGACCTTTTATATTAACTCAAATGTATTGTAAAGACGTGTTTTAGATGTAAATTAATGTGAACTTAACGTTAAAAATATAAAAAGTATGATTAGTTTAATAGAAATGACTTAAGACGATTTTTAGCGGATTCATCACCTATATTTCAAAATTTTTTTACGACCTTTTATATTAACTCAAATGTATTGTAAAGACGTGTTTTAGATGTAAATTAATGTGAACTTAACGTTAAAAATATAAAAAGTATGATTAGTTTAATAGAAATGACTTAAGACGATTTTTAGCGGATTCATCACCTGTATTTCAAAATTTTTTTACGACCTTTTATATTCACCCAAATGTATTGTAAAGACGTGTTTTAGATGTAAAATAATGTGAACTTAACGTTAAAAATATAAAAAGTATGATTAGTTTAATAGAAATGACTTAAGACGATATTTAGCGGATTCATCACCTGTATTTCAAAATTTTTTTACGACCGTTTATATTAACTCAAATGTATTGTAAAGACGTGTTTTAGATGTAAATTAATGTGAACTTAACGTTAAAAATAAAAAAAGTATGATTAGTTTAATAGAAATGACTTAAGACGATATTTAGCGGATTCATCACCTGTATTTCAAAATTTTTTTACGACCTTTTATATTCACCCAAATGTATTGTAAAGACGTGTTTTAGATGTAAAATAATGTGAACTTAACGTTAAAAATATAAAAAGTATGATTAGTTTAATAGAAATGACTTAAGACGATATTTAGCGGATTCATCACCTGTATTTCAAAATTTTTTTACGACCTTTTATATTCACCCAAATGTATTGTAAAGACGTGTTTTAGATGTAAAATTATGTGAACTTAACGATTAAAATATAAAAACTATGATTAGTTCAATACA
Organism: Diuraphis noxia; assembly: GCF_037042655.1. Taxonomy (NCBI): domain Eukaryota; kingdom Metazoa; phylum Arthropoda; class Insecta; order Hemiptera; family Aphididae; genus Diuraphis; species Diuraphis noxia. The sequence goes on along the minus strand of NW_028301726.1, from coordinate 248,074 downwards.
AATGACTTTAAACGATATTTAGCGGAATTATCACCATTTTTTACCAAATTTTTTCCCAAATTTTTTTTCTATTTTTTGTACTCACCCAAATGTATTGTAAATACGTGTTTTAGATGTAAAATAATGTGAACTTAACGATAAAAATATAAAAAGTATGATTAGTTCAATACAAATGACTTTAATCGATATTTAGCGAAATTATCACCATTTTTTCTCAAATTTTTTTTTCTGTTTTTTGTATTCACCCAAATGTATTGTAAACACGTGTTTTAGATGTAAAATAATGTGAACTTAACGTTAAAAATATAAAAAGTATGATTAGTTTAATAGAAATGACTTAAGACGATATTTAGCGAATTCATCACCTGTATTTCAAAATTTTTTTACGACCTTTTATATTAACTCAAATGTATTGTAAAGACGTGTTTTAGATGTAAATTAATGTGAACTTAACGTTAAAAATATAAAAAGTATGATTAGTTTAATAGAAATGACTTAAGACGATTTTTAGCGGATTCATCACCTATATTTCAAAATTTTTTTACGACCTTTTATATTCACCCAAATGTATTGTAAAGACGTGTTTTAGATGTAAAATAATGTGAACTTAACGTTAAAAATATAAAAAGTATGATTAGTTTAATAGAAATGACTTAAGACGATTTTTAGCGGATTCATCACCTGTATTTCAAAACTTTTTTACGACCTTTTATATTCACCCAAATGTATTGTAAAGACGTGTTTTAGATGTATAAATATGTGAACTTAACGATAAAAATATAAAAACTATGATTAGTTCAATACAAATGACTTTAAACGATATTTAGCGGAATTATCACCAATTTTTTACCCAATTTTTTCCCAAATTTTTTTTCTATTTTTTGTATTCACCCAAATGTTTTGTAAACACGTGTTTTAGATGTAAAATAATGTGATCTTAACGTTAAAAATATAAAAAGTATGATGAGTTTAATAGAAATGACTTAAGACGATATTTAGCGGATTCATCACCTGTATTTCAAAATTTTTTTACGACCTTTTATATTCACCCAAATGTATTGTAAAGACGTGTTTTAGATGTAAAATTATGTGAACTTAACGATAAAAATATAAAAACTATGATTAGTTCAATACAAATGACTTTAAACGATATTTAGCGGAATTATCACCATTTTTTACCAAATTTTTTCCCAAATTTTTTTTCTATTTTTTGTACTCACCCAAATGTATTGTAAATACGTGTTTTAGATGTAAAATAATGTGAACTTAACGATAAAAATATAAAAAGTATGATTAGTTCAATACAAATGACTTTAATCGATATTTAGCGAAATTATCACCATTTTTTCTCAAATTTTTTTTTCTGTTTTTTGTATTCACCCAAATGTATTGTAAACACGTGTTTTAGATGTAAAATAATGTGAACTTAACGTTAAAAATATAAAAAGTATGATTAGTTTAATAGAAATGACTTAAGACGATATTTAGCGAATTCATCACCTGTATTTCAAAATTTTTTTACGACCTTTTATATTAACTCAAATGTATTGTAAAGACGTGTTTTAGATGTAAATTAATGTGAACTTAACGTTAAAAATATAAAAAGTATGATTAGTTTAATAGAAATGACTTAAGACGATTTTTAGCGGATTCATCACCTATATTTCAAAATTTTTTTACGACCTTTTATATTAACTCAAATGTATTGTAAAGACGTGTTTTAGATGTAAATTAATGTGAACTTAACGTTAAAAATATAAAAAGTATGATTAGTTTAATAGAAATGACTTAAGACGATTTTTAGCGGATTCATCACCTGTATTTCAAAATTTTTTTACGACCTTTTATATTCACCCAAATGTATTGTAAAGACGTGTTTTAGATGTAAAATAATGTGAACTTAACGTTAAAAATATAAAAAGTATGATTAGTTTAATAGAAATGACTTAAGACGATATTTAGCGGATTCATCACCTGTATTTCAAAATTTTTTTACGACCGTTTATATTAACTCAAATGTATTGTAAAGACGTGTTTTAGATGTAAATTAATGTGAACTTAACGTTAAAAATAAAAAAAGTATGATTAGTTTAATAGAAATGACTTAAGACGATATTTAGCGGATTCATCACCTGTATTTCAAAATTTTTTTACGACCTTTTATATTCACCCAAATGTATTGTAAAGACGTGTTTTAGATGTAAAATAATGTGAACTTAACGTTAAAAATATAAAAAGTATGATTAGTTTAATAGAAATGACTTAAGACGATATTTAGCGGATTCATCACCTGTATTTCAAAATTTTTTTACGACCTTTTATATTCACCCAAATGTATTGTAAAGACGTGTTTTAGATGTAAAATTATGTGAACTTAACGATTAAAATATAAAAACTATGATTAGTTCAATACAAATGACTTTAAACGATATTTAGCGGAATTATCACCATTTTTTACCAAATTTTTTCCCAAATTTTTTTTCTATTTTTTGTACTCACCCAAATGTATTGTAAATACGTGTTTTAGATGTAAAATAATGTGAACTTAACGATAAAAATATAAAAAGTATGATTAGTTCAATACAAATGACTTTAATCGATATTTAGCGAAATTATCACCATTTTTTCTCAAATTTTTTTTTCTGTTTTTTGTATTCACCCAAATGTATTGTAAACACGTGTTTTAGATGTAAAATAATGTGAACTTAACGTTAAAAATATAAAAAGTATGATTAGTTTAATAGAAATGACTTAAGACGATATTTAGCGAATTCATCACCTGTATTTCAAAATTTTTTTACGACCTTTTATATTAACTCAAATGTATTGTAAAGACGTGTTTTAGATGTAAATTAATGTGAACTTAACGTTAAAAATATAAAAAGTATGATTAGTTTAATAGAAATGACTTAAGACGATTTTTAGCGGATTCATCACCTATATTTCAAAATTTTTTTACGACCTTTTATATTCACCCAAATGTATTGTAAAGACGTGTTTTAGATGTAAAATAATGTGAACTTAACGTTAAAAATATAAAAAGTATGATTAGTTTAATAGAAATGACTTAAGACGATTTTTAGCGGATTCATCACCTGTATTTCAAAACTTTTTTACGACCTTTTATATTCACCCAAATGTATTGTAAAGACGTGTTTTAGATGTATAAATATGTGAACTTAACGATAAAAATATAAAAACTATGATTAGTTCAATACAAATGACTTTAAACGATATTTAGCGGAATTATCACCAATTTTTTACCCAATTTTTTCCCAAATTTTTTTTCTATTTTTTGTATTCACCCAAATGTTTTGTAAACACGTGTTTTAGATGTAAAATAATGTGATCTTAACGTTAAAAATATAAAAAGTATGATGAGTTTAATAGAAATGACTTAAGACGATATTTAGCGGATTCATCACCTGTATTTCAAAATTTTTTTACGACCTTTTATATTCACCCAAATGTATTGTAAAGACGTGTTTTAGATGTAAAATTATGTGAACTTAACGATAAAAATATAAAAACTATGATTAGTTCAATACAAATGACTTTAAACGATATTTAGCGGAATTATCACCATTTTTTACCAAATTTTTTCCCAAATTTTTTTTCTATTTTTTGTACTCACCCAAATGTATTGTAAATACGTGTTTTAGATGTAAAATAATGTGAACTTAACGATAAAAATATAAAAAGTATGATTAGTTCAATACAAATGACTTTAATCGATATTTAGCGAAATTATCACCATTTTTTCTCAAATTTTTTTTTCTGTTTTTTGTATTCACCCAAATGTATTGTAAACACGTGTTTTAGATGTAAAATAATGTGAACTTAATGTTAAAAATATAAAAAGTATGATTAGTTTAATAGAAATGACTTAAGACGATATTTAGCGAATTCATCACCTGTATTTCAAAATTTTTTTACGACCTTTTTTATTAACTCAAATGTATTGTAAAGACGTGTTTTAGATGTAAATTAATGTGAACTTAACGTTAAAAATATAAAAAGTATGATTAGTTTAATAGAAATGACTTAAGACGATATTTAGCGGATTCATCACCTGTATTTCAAAATTTTTTTACGACCTTTTATATTCACCCAAATGTATTGTAAAGACGTGTTTTAGATGTAAAATTATGTGAACTTAACGATAAAAATATAAAAACTATGATTAGTTCAATACAAATGACTTTAAACGATATTTAGCGGAATTATCACCATTTTTTACCAAATTTTTTCCCAAATTTTTTTTCTATTTTTTGTACTCACCCAAATGTATTGTAAATACTTGTTTTAGATGTAAAATAATGTGAACTTAACGATAAAAATATAAAATGTATGATTAGTTTAATAGAAATGACTTAAGACGATATTTAGCGGATTCATCACCTGTATTTCAAATTTTTTTTACGACCTTTTATATTCACCCAAATGTATTGTAAAGACGTGTTTTAGATGTAAAATTATGTGAACTTAACGATAAAAATATAAAAACTATGATTAGTTCAATACAAATGACTTTAAACGATACTTAGCGGAATTATCACCATTTTTTACCAAATTTTTTTTCTATTTTTTGTATTCACCCAAATGTATTGTAAACACGTGTTTTAGATGTAAAATAATGTGAACTTACGTTAAAAATATAAAAAGTATGATTAGTTTAATAGAAATGACTTAAGACGATATTTAGCGGATTCATCACCTGTATTTCAAAATCTTTTTACGACCATTTATATTCACCCAAATGTATTGTAAAGACGTGTTTTAGATGTAAAATAATGTGAACTTAACGATAAAAATATAAAAAGTATGATTAGTTCAATACAAATGACTTTAAACGATATTTAGCGGAATTATCACCATTTTTTACCAAATTTTTTTTCTATTTTTTGTATTCACCCAAATGTATTGTAAATACGTGATTTAGATGTAAAATAATGTGAACTTAACGATAAAAATATAAAAAGTATGATTAGTTCAATACAAATGACTTTAAACGATATTTAGCGGAATTATCACCATTTTTTAACAAATTTTTTCCCAAATTTTTTTTCTATTTTTTGTATTCACCCAAATGTATTGTAAATACGTGTTTTAGATGTAAAATAATGTGAACTTAACGATAAAAATATAAAAAGTATGATTAGTTTAATAGAAATGACTTAAGACGATATTTAGCGGATTCATCACCTGTATTTCAAAATTTTTTTACGACCTTTTATATTCACCCAAATGTATTGTAAAGACGTGTTTTAGATGTAAAATTATGTGAACTTAACGATAAAAATATAAAAACTATGATTAGTTCAATACAAATGACTTTAAACGATATTTAGCGGAATTATCACCATTTTTTACCAAATTTTTTTTCTATTTTTTGTATTCACCCAAATGTATTGTAAACACGTGTTTTAGATGTAAAATAATGTGAACTTAACGTTAAAAATATAAAAAGTATGATTAGTTTAATAGAAATGACTTAAGACGATATTTAGCGGATTCATCACCTGTATTTCAAAATCTTTTTACGTCCTTTTATATTCACCCAAATGTATTGTAAAGACGTGTTTTAGATGTAAAATAATGTGAACTTAACGATAAAAATATAAAAAGTATGATTAGTTCAATACAAATGACTTTAAACGATATTTAGCGGAATTATCACCATTTTTTACCAAATTTTTTTTCTATTTTTTGTATTCACCCAAATGTATTGTAAATACGTGTTTTAGATGTAAAATAATGTGAACTTAACGATAAAAATATAAAAAGTATGATTAGTTCAATACAAATGACTTTAAACGATATTTAGCGGAATTATCACCATTTTTTAACAAATTTTTTCCCAAATTTTTTTTCTATTTTTTGTATTCACCCAAATGTATTGTAAATACGTGTTTTAGATGTAAAATAATGTGAACTTAACGATAAAAATATAAAAAGTATGATTAGTTCAATACAAATGACTTTAAACGATATTTAGCGGAATTATCACCATTTTTTACCAAATTTTTTTTCTATTTTTTGTATTCACCCAAATGTATTGTAAAGACGTGTTTTAGATGTAAAATTATGTGAACTTAACGATAAAAATATAAAAACTATGATTAGTTCAATACAAATGACTTTAAACGATATTTAGCGGAATTATCACCATTTTTTACCAAATTTTTTCTCAAATTTTTTTTTCTGTTTTTTGTATTCACCCAAATGTATTGTAAACACGTGTTTTAGATGTAAAATAATGTGAACTTAACGTTAAAAATATAAAAAGTATGATTAGTTTAATAGAAATGACTTAAGACGATATTTAGCGAATTCATCACCTGTATTTCAAAATTTTTTTACGACCTTTTATATTAACTCAAATGTATTGTAAAGACGTGTTTTAGATGTAAATTAATGTGAACTTAACGTTAAAAATATAAAAAGTATGATTAGTTTAATAGAAATGACTTAAGACGATATTTAGCGGATTCATCACCTGTATTTCAAAATTTTTTTACGACCTTTTATATTCACCCAAATGTATTGTAAAGACGTGTTTTAGATGTAAAATTATGTGAACTTAACGATAAAAATATAAAAACTATGATTAGTTCAATACAAATGACTTTAAACGATATTTAGCGGAATTATCACCAATTTTTTACCCAATTTTTTCCCAAATTTTTTTTCTATTTTTTGTATTCACCCAAATGTTTTGTAAACACGTGTTTTAGATGTAAAATAATGTGATCTTAACGTTAAAAATATAAAAAGTATGATGAGTTTAATAGAAATGACTTAAGACGATATTTAGCGGATTCATCACCTGTATTTCAAAATTTTTTTACGACCTTTTATATTCACCCAAATGTATTGTAAAGACGTGTTTTAGATGTAAAATTATGTGAACTTAACGATAAAAATATAAAAACTATGATTAGTTCAATACAAATGACTTTAAACGATATTTAGCGGAATTATCACCATTTTTTACCAAATTTTTTCCCAAATTTTTTTTCTATTTTTTGTACTCACCCAAATGTATTGTAAATACGTGTTTTAGATGTAAAATAATGTGAACTTAACGATAAAAATATAAAAAGTATGATAAGTTCAATACAAATGACTTTAATCGATATTTAGCGAAATTATCACCATTTTTTCTCAAATTTTTTTTTCTGTTTTTTGTATTCACCCAAATGTATTGTAAACACGTGTTTTAGATGTAAAATAATGTGAACTTAACGTTAAAAATATAAAAAGTATGATTAGTTTAATAGAAATGACTTAAGACGATATTTAGCGAATTCATCACCTGTATTTCAAAATTTTTTTACGACCTTTTTTATTAACTCAAATGTATTGTAAAGACGTGTTTTAGATGTAAATTAATGTGAACTTAACGTTAAAAATATAAAAAGTATGATTAGTTTAATAGAAATGACTTAAGACGATATTTAGCGGATTCATCACCTGTATTTCAAAATTTTTTTACGACCTTTTATATTCACCCAAATGTATTGTAAATACGTGTTTTAGATGTAAAATAATGTGAACTTAACGATAAAAATATAAAAAGTATGATTAGTTCAATACAAATGACTTTAAACGATATTTAGCGGAATTATCACCATTTTTTAACAAATTTTTTCCCAAATTTTTTTTCTATTTTTTGTATTCACCCAAATGTATTGTAAATACGTGTTTTAGATGTAAAATAATGTGAACTTAACGATAAAAATATAAAAAGTATGATTAGTTCAATACAAATGACTTTAAACGATATTTAGCGGAATTATCACCATTTTTTACCAAATTTTTTTTCTATTTTTTGTATTCACCCAAATGTATTGTAAAGACGTGTTTTAGATGTAAAATTATGTGAACTTAACGATAAAAATATAAAAACTATGATTAGTTCAATACAAATGACTTTAAACGATATTTAGCGGAATTATCACCATTTTTTACCAAATTTTTTCTCAAATTTTTTTTTCTGTTTTTTGTATTCACCCAAATGTATTGTAAACACGTGTTTTAGATGTAAAATAATGTGAACTTAACGTTAAAAATATAAAAAGTATGATTAGTTTAATAGAAATGACTTAAGACGATATTTAGCGAATTCATCACCTGTATTTCAAAATTTTTTTACGACCTTTTATATTAACTCAAATGTATTGTAAAGACGTGTTTTAGATGTAAATTAATGTGAACTTAACGTTAAAAATATAAAAAGTATGATTAGTTTAATAGAAATGACTTAAGACGATATTTAGCGGATTCATCACCTGTATTTCAAAATTTTTTTACGACCTTTTATATTCACCCAAATGTATTGTAAAGACGTGTTTTAGATGTAAAATTATGTGAACTTAACGATAAAAATATAAAAACTATGATTAGTTCAATACAAATGACTTTAAACGATATTTAGCGGAATTATCACCAATTTTTTACCCAATTTTTTCCCAAATTTTTTTTCTATTTTTTGTATTCACCCAAATGTTTTGTAAACACGTGTTTTAGATGTAAAATAATGTGATCTTAACGTTAAAAATATAAAAAGTATGATGAGTTTAATAGAAATGACTTAAGACGATATTTAGCGGATTCATCACCTGTATTTCAAAATTTTTTTACGACCTTTTATATTCACCCAAATGTATTGTAAAGACGTGTTTTAGATGTAAAATTATGTGAACTTAACGATAAAAATATAAAAACTATGATTAGTTCAATACAAATGACTTTAAACGATATTTAGCGGAATTATCACCATTTTTTACCAAATTTTTTCCCAAATTTTTTTTCTATTTTTTGTACTCACCCAAATGTATTGTAAATACGTGTTTTAGATGTAAAATAATGTGAACTTAACGATAAAAATATAAAAAGTATGATTAGTTCAATACAAATGACTTTAATCGATATTTAGCGAAATTATCACCATTTTTTCTCAAATTTTTTTTTCTGTTTTTTGTATTCACCCAAATGTATTGTAAACACGTGTTTTAGATGTAAAATAATGTGAACTTAACGTTAAAAATATAAAAAGTATGATTAGTTTAATAGAAATGACTTAAGACGATATTTAGCGAATTCATCACCTGTATTTCAAAATTTTTTTACGACCTTTTTTATTAACTCAAATGTATTGTAAAGACGTGTTTTAGATGTAAATTAATGTGAACTTAACGTTAAAAATATAAAAAGTATGATTAGTTTAATAGAAATGACTTAAGACGATATTTAGCGGATTCATCACCTGTATTTCAAAATTTTTTTACGACCTTTTATATTCACCCAAATGTATTGTAAAGACGTGTTTTAGATGTAAAATTATGTGAACTTAACGATAAAAATATAAAAACTATGATTAGTTCAATACAAATGACTTTAAACGATATTTAGCGGAATTATCACCATTTTTTACCAAATTTTTTCCCAAATTTTTTTTCTATTTTTTGTACTCACCCAAATGTATTGTAAATACGTGTTTTAGATGTAAAATAATGTGAACTTAACGATAAAAATATAAAAAGTATGATTAGTTTAATAGAAATGACTTAAGACGATATTTAGCGGATTCATCACCTGTATTTCAAATTTTTTTTACGACCTTTTATATTCACCCAAATGTATTGTAAAGACGTGTTTTAGATGTAAAATTATGTGAACTTAACGATAAAAATATAAAAACTATGATTAGTTCAATACAAATGACTTTAAACGATATTTAGCGGAATTATCACCATTTTTTACCAAATTTTTTTTCTATTTTTTGTATTCACCCAAATGTATTGTAAACACGTGTTTTAGATGTAAAATAATGTGAACTTACGTTAAAAATATAAAAAGTATGATTAGTTTAATAGAAATGACTTAAGACGATATTTAGCGGATTCATCACCTGTATTTCAAAATCTTTTTACGACCATTTATATTCACCCAAATGTATTGTAAAGACGTGTTTTAGATGTAAAATAATGTGAACTTAACGATAAAAATATAAAAAGTATGATTAGTTCAATACAAATGACTTTAAACGATATTTAGCGGAATTATCACCATTTTTTACCAAATTTTTTTTCTATTTTTTGTATTCACCCAAATGTATTGTAAATACGTGTTTTAGATGTAAAATAATGTGAACTTAACGATAAAAATATAAAAAGTATGATTAGTTCAATACAAATGACTTTAAACGATATTTAGCGGAATTATCACCATTTTTTAACAAATTTTTTCCCAAATTTTTTTTCTATTTTTTGTATTCACCCAAATGTATTGTAAATACGTGTTTTAGATGTAAAATAATGTGAACTTAACGATAAAAATATAAAAAGTATGATTAGTTTAATAGAAATGACTTAAGACGATATTTAGCGGATTCATCACCTGTATTTCAAAATTTTTTTACGACCTTTTATATTCACCCAAATGTATTGTAAAGACGTGTTTTAGATGTAAAATTATGTGAACTTAACGATAAAAATATAAAAACTATGATTAGTTCAATACAAATGACTTTAAACGATATTTAGCGGAATTATCACCATTTTTTACCAAATTTTTTTTCTATTTTTTGTATTCACCCAAATGTATTGTAAACACGTGTTTTAGATGTAAAATAATGTGAACTTAACGTTAAAAATATAAAAAGTATGATTAGTTTAATAGAAATGACTTAAGACGATATTTAGCGGATTCATCACCTGTATTTCAAAATCTTTTTACGACCTTTTATATTCACCCAAATGTATTGTAAAGACGTGTTTTAGATGTAAAATAATGTGAACTTAACGATAAAAATATAAAAAGTATGATTAGTTCAATACAAATGACTTTAAACGATATTTAGCGGAATTATCACCATTTTTTACCAAATTTTTTTTCTATTTTTTGTATTCACCCAAATGTATTGTAAATACGTGTTTTAGATGTAAAATAATGTGAACTTAACGATAAAAATATAAAAAGTATGATTAGTTCAATACAAATGACTTTAAACGATATTTAGCGGAATTATCACCATTTTTTAACAAATTTTTTGCCAAATTTTTTTTCTATTTTTTGTATTCACCCAAATGTATTGTAAATACGTGTTTTAGATGTAAAATAATGTGAACTTAACGATAAAAATATAAAAAGTATGATTAGTTCAATACAAATGACTTTAAACGATATTTAGCGGAATTATCACCATTTTTTACCAAATTTTTTTTCTATTTTTTGTATTCACCCAAATGTATTGTAAAGACGTGTTTTAGATGTAAAATTATGTGAACTTAACGATAAAAATATAAAAACTATGATTAGTTCAATACAAATGACTTTAAACGATATTTAGCGGAATTATCACCATTTTTTACCAAATTTTTTCTCAAATTTTTTTTTCTGTTTTTTGTATTCACCCAAATGTATTGTAAACACGTGTTTTAGATGTAAAATAATGTGAACTTAACGTTAAAAATATAAAAAGTATGATTAGTTTAATAGAAATGACTTAAGACGATATTTAGCGAATTCATCACCTGTATTTCAAAATTTTTTTACGACCTTTTATATTAACTCAAATGTATTGTAAAGACGTGTTTTAGATGTATATTAATGTGAACTTAACGTTAAAAATATAAAAAGTATGATTAGTTTAATAGAAATGACTTAAGACGATATTTAGCGGATTCATCACCTGTATTTCAAAATTTTTTTACGACCTTTTATATTCACCCAAATGTATTGTAAAGACGTGTTTTAGATGTAAAATTATGTGAACTTAACGATAAAAATATAAAAACTATGATTAGTTCAATACAAATGACTTTAAACGATATTTAGCGGAATTATCACCATTTTTTACCAAATTTTTTCCCAAATTTTTTTTCTATTTTTTGTACTCACCCAAATGTATTGTAAATACGTGTTTTAGATGTAAAATAATGTGAACTTAACGATAAAAATATAAAAAGTATGATTAGTTTAATAGAAATGACTTAAGACGATATTTAGCGGATTCATCACCTGTATTTCAAAATTTTTTTACGACCTTTTATATTCACCCAAATGTATTGTAAAGACGTGTTTTAGATGTAAAATTATGTGAACTTAACGATAAAAATATAAAAACTATGATTAGTTCAATACAAATGACTTTAAACGATATTTAGCGGAATTATCACCATTTTTTACCAAATTTTTTCCCAAATTTTTTTTCTATTTTTTGTACTCACCCAAATGTATTGTAAATACGTGTTTTAGATGTAAAATAATGTGAACTTAACGATAAAAATATAAAAAGTATGATTAGTTCAATACAAATGACTTTAATCGATATTTAGCGAAATTATCACCATTTTTTCTCAAATTTTTTTTTCTGTTTTTTGTATTCACCCAAATGTAATGTAAACACGTGTTTTAGATGTAACATAATGTGAACTTAACGTTAAAAATATAAAAAGTATGATTAGTTTAATAGAAATGACTTAAGACGATATTTAGCGAATTCATCACCTGTATTTCAAAATTTTTTTACGACCTTTTATATTAACTCAAATGTATTGTAAAGACGTGTTTTAGATGTAAATTAATGTGAACTTAACGTTAAAAATATAAAAAGTATGATTAGTTTAATAGAAATGACTTAAGACGATTTTTAGCGGATTCATCACCTGTATTTCAAAATTTTTTTACGACCTTTTATATTCACCCAAATGTATTGTAAAGACGTGTTTTAGATGTAAAATAATGTGAACTTAACGTTAAAAATATAAAAAGTATGATTAGTTTAATAGAAATGACTTAAGACGATATTTAGCGGATTCATCACCTGTATTTCAAAATTTTTTTACGACCTTTTATATTCACCCAAATGTATTGTAAAGACGTGTTTTAGATGTAAAATTATGTGAACTTAACGATAAAAATATAAAAACTATGATTAGTTCAATACAAATGACTTTAAACGATATTTAGCGGAATTATCACCATTTTTTACCAAATTTTTTCCCAAATTTTTTTTCTATTTTTTGTACTCACCCAAATGTATTGTAAATACGTGTTTTAGATGTAAAATAATGTGAACTTAACGATAAAAATATAAAAAGTATGATTAGTTTAATAGAAATGACTTAAGACGATATTTAGCGGATTCATCACCTGTATTTCAAAATTTTTTTACGACCTTTTATATTCACCCAAATGTATTGTAAAGACGTGTTTTAGATGTAAAATTATGTGAACTTAACGATAAAAATATAAAAACTATGATTAGTTCAATACAAATGACTTTAAACGATATTTAGCGGAATTATCACCATTTTTTACCAAATTTTTTCCCAAATTTTTTTTCTATTTTTTGTACTCACCCAAATGTATTGTAAATACGTGTTTTAGATGTAAAATAATGTGAACTTAACGATAAAAATATAAAAAGTATGATTAGTTCAATACAAATGACTTTAATCGATATTTAGCGAAATTATCACCATTTTTTCTCAAATTTTTTTTTCTGTTTTTTGTATTCACCCAAATGTATTGTAAACACGTGTTTTAGATGTAAAATAATGTGAACTTAACGTTAAAAATATAAAAAGTATGATTAGTTTAATAGAAATGACTTAAGACGATATTTAGCGAATTCATCACCTGTATTTCAAAATTTTTTTACGACCTTTTATATTAACTCAAATGTATTGTAAAGACGTGTTTTAGATGTAAATTAATGTGAACTTAACGTTAAAAATATAAAAAGTATGATTAGTTTAATAGAAATGACTTAAGACGATATTTAGCGGATTCATCACCTGTATTTCAAAATTTTTTTACGACCTTTTATATTCACCCAAATGTATTGTAAAGACGTGTTTTAGATGTAAAATTATGTGAACTTAACGATAAAAATATAAAAACTATGATTAGTTCAATACAAATGACTTTAAACGATATTTAGCGGAATTATCACCATTTTTTACCAAATTTTTTCCCAAATTTTTTTTCTATTTTTTGTACTCACCCAAATGTATTGTAAATACGTGTTTTAGATGTAAAATAATGTGAACTTAACGATAAAAATATAAAAAGTATGATTAGTTCAATACAAATGACTTTAATCGATATTTAGCGAAATTATCACCATTTTTTCTCAATTTTTTTTTCTGTTTTTTGTATTCACCCAAATGTATTGTAAACACGTGTTTTAGATGTAAAATAATGTGAACTTAACGTTAAAAATATAAAAAGTATGATTAGTTTAATAGAAATGACTTAAGACGATATTTAGCGAATTCATCACCTGTATTTCAAAATTTTTTTACGACCTTTTATATTCACCCAAATGTATTGTAAAGACGTGTTTTAGATGTAAAATAATGTGAACTTAACGTTAAAAATATAAAAAGTATGATTAGTTTAATAGAAATGACTTAAGACGATATTTAGCGGATTCATCACCTGTATTTCAAAATTTTTTTACGACCTTTTATATTCACCCAAATGTATTGTAAAGACGTGTTTTAGATGTAAAATTATGTGAACTTAACGATAAAAATATAAAAACTATGATTAGTTCAATACAAATGACTTTAAACGATATTTAGCGGAATTATCACCATTTTTTACCAAATTTTTTCCCAAATTTTTTTTCTATTTTTTGTACTCACCCAAATGTATTGTAAATACGTGTTTTAGATGTAAAATAATGTGAACTTAACGATAAAAATATAAAAAGTATGATTAGTTTAATAGAAATGACTTAAGACGATATTTAGCGGATTCATCACCTGTATTTCAAAATTTTTTTACGACCTTTTATATTCACCCAAATGTATTGTAAAGACGTGTTTTAGATGTAAAATTATGTGAACTTAACGATAAAAATATAAAAACTATGATTAGTTCAATACAAATGACTTTAAACGATATTTAGCGGAATTATCATCATTTTTTACCAAATTTTTTCCCAAATTTTTTTTCTATTTTTTGTACTCACCCAAATGTATTGTAAATACGTGTTTTAGATGTAAAATAATGTGAACTTAACGATAAAAATATAAAAAGTATGATTAGTTCAATACAAATGACTTTAATCGATATTTAGCGAAATTATCACCATTTTTTCTCAAATTTTTTTTTCTGTTTTTTGTATTCACCCAAATGTATTGTAAACACGTGTTTTAGATGTAAAATAATGTGAACTTAACGTTAAAAATATAAAAAGTATGATTAGTTTAATAGAAATGACTTAAGACGATATTTAGCGAATTCATCACCTGTATTTCAAAATTTTTTTACGACCTTTTATATTAACTCAAATGTATTGTAAAGACGTGTTTTAGATGTAAATTAATGTGAACTTAACGTTAAAAATATAAAAAGTATGATTAGTTTAATAGAAATGACTTAAGACGATTTTTAGCGGATTCATCACCTGTATTTCAAAATTTTTTTACGACCTTTTATATTAACTCAAATGTATTGTAAAGACGTGTTTTAGATATAAATTAATGTGAACTTAACGTTAAAAATATAAAAAGTATGATTAGTTTAATAGAAATGACTTAAGACGATTTTTAGCGGATTCATCACCTGTATTTCAAAATTTTTTTACGACCTTTTATATTCACCCAAATGTATTGTAAAGACGTGTTTTAGATGTAAAATAATGTGAACTTAACGTTAAAACTATAAAAAGTATGATTAGTTTAATAGAAATGACTTAAGATGATATTTAGCGGATTCATCACCTGTATTTCAAAATTTTTTTACGACCTTTTATATTCACCCAAATGTATTGTAAAGACGTGTTTTAGATGTAAATTAATGTGAACTTAACGTTAAAAATATAAAAAGTATGATTAGTTTAATAGAAATGACTTAAGACGATTTTTAGCGGATTCATCACCTGTATTTCAAAATTTTTTTACGACCTTTTATATTCACCCAAATGCATTGTAAAGACGTGTTTTAGATGTAAAATTATGTGAACTTAACGATAAAAATATAAAAACTATGATTAGTTCAATACAAATGACTTTAAACGATATTTAGCGGAATTATCACCATTTTTTACCAAATTTTTTCCCAAATTTTTTTTCTATTTTTTGTACTCACCCAAATGTATTGTAAATACGTGTTTTAGATGTAAAATAATGTGAACTTAACGATAAAAATATAAAAAGTATGATTAGTTCAATACAAATGACTTTAATCGATATTTAGCGAAATTATCACCATTTTTTCTCAAATTTTTTTTTCTGTTTTTTGTATTCACCCAAATGAATTGTAAACACGTGTTTTAGATGTAAAATAATGTGAACTTAACGTTAAAAATATAAAAAGTATGATTAGTTTAATAGAAATGACTTAAGACGATATTTAGCGAATTCATCACCTGTATTTCAAAATTTTTTTACGACCTTTTATATTAACTCAAATGTATTGTAAAGACGTGTTTTAGATGTAAATTAATGTGAACTTAACGTTAAAAATATAAAAAGTATGATTAGTTTAATAGAAATGACTTAAGACGATTTTTAGCGGATTCATCACCTGTATTTCAAAATTTTTTTACGACCTTTTATATTCACCCAAATGTATTGTAAAGACGTGTTTTAGATGTAAAATAATGTGAACTTAACGTTAAAAATATAAAAAGTATGATTAGTTTAATAGAAATGACTTAAGACGATATTTAGCGGATTCATCACCTGTATTTCAAAATTTTTTTACGACCTTTTATATTCACATAAATGTATTGTAAAGACGTGTTTTAGATGTAAAATTATGTGAACTTAACGATAAAAATATAAAAACTATGATTAGTTCAATACAAATGACTTTAAACGATATTTAGCGGAATTATCACCATTTTTTACCAAATTTTTTCCCAAATTTTTTTTCTATTTTTTGTACTCACCCAAATGTATTGTAAATACGTGTTTTAGATGTAAAATAATGTGAACTTAACGATAAAAATATAAAAAGTATGATTAGTTTAATAGAAATGACTTAAGACGATATTTAGCGGATTCATCACCTGTATTTCAAAATTTTTTTACGACCTTTTATATTCACCCAAATGTATTGTAAAGACGTGTTTTAGATGTAAAATTATGTGAACTTAACGATAAAAATATAAAAACTATGATTAGTTCAATACAAATGACTTTAAACGATATTTAGCGGAATTATCACCATTTTTTACCGAATTTTTTCCCAAATTTTTTTTCTATTTTTTGTACTCACCCAAATGTATTGTAAATACGTGTTTTAGATGTAAAATAATGTGAACTTAACGATAAAAATATAAAAAGTATGATTAGTTCAATACAAATGACTTTAATCGATATTTAGCTAAATTATCACCATTTTTTCTCAAATTTTTTTTTCTGTTTTTTGTATTCACCCAAATGTATTGTAAACACGTGTTTTAGATGTAAAATAATGTGAACTTAACGTTAAAAATATAAAAAGTATGATTAGTTTAATAGAAATGACTTAAGACGATATTTAGCGAATTCATCACCTGTATTTCAAAATTTTTTTACGACCTTTTATATTAACTCAAATGTATTGTAAAGACGTGTTTTAGATGTAAATTAATGTGAACTTAACGTTAAAAATATAAAAAGTATGATTAGTTTAATAGAAATGACTTAAGACGATTTTTAGCGGATTCATCACCTGTATTTCAAAATTTTTTTACGACCTTTTATATTAACTCAAATGTATTGTAAAGACGTGTTTTAGATGTAAATTAATGTGAACTTAACGTTAAAAATATAAAAAGTATGATTAGTTTAATAGAGATGACTTAAGACGATTTTTAGCGGATTCATCACCTGTATTTCAAAATTTTTTTACGACCTTTTATATTCACCCAAATGTATTGTAAAGACGTGTTTTAGATGTAAAATAATGTGAACTTAACGTTAAAACTATAAAAAGTATGATTAGTTTAATAGAAATGACTTAAGATGATATTTAGCGGATTCATCACCTGTATTTCAAAATTTTTTTACGACCTTTTATATTCACCCAAATGTATTGTAAAGACGTGTTTTAGATGTAAATTAATGTGAACTTAACGTTAAAAATATAAAAAGTATGATTAGTTTAATAGAAATGACTTAAGACGATTTTTAGCGGATTCATCACCTGTATTTCAAAATTTTTTTACGACCTTTTATATTCACCCAAATGCATTGTAAAGACGTGTTTTAGATGTAAAATTATGTGAACTTAACGATAAAAATATAAAAACTATGATTAGTTCAATACAAATGACTTTAAACGATATTTAGCGGAATTATCACCATTTTTTACCAAATTTTTTCCCAAATTTTTTTTCTATTTTTTGTACTCACCCAAATGTATTGTAAATACGTGTTTTAGATGTAAAATAATGTGAACTTAACGATAAAAATATAAAAAGTATGATTAGTTCAATACAAATGACTTTAATCGATATTTAGTTAAATTATCACCATTTTTTCTCAAATTTTTTTTTCTGTTTTTTGTATTCACCCAAATGAATTGTAAAGACGTGTTTTAGATGTAAAATTATGTGAACTTAACGATAAAAATATAAAAACTATGATTAGTTCAATACAAATGACTTTAAACGATATTTAGCGGAATTATCACCATTTTTTACCAAATTTTTTCCCAAATTTTTTTTCTATTTTTTGTACTCACCCAAATGTATTGTAAATACGTGTTTTAGATGTAAAATAATGTGAACTTAACGATAACAATATAAAAAGTATGATTAGTTTAATAGAAATGACTTATGACGATTTTTAGCGGATTCATCACCTGTATTTCAAAATTTTTTTACGACCTTTTATATTCACCCAAATGTATTGTAAAGACGTGTTTTAGATGTAAAATAATGTGAACTTAACGTTAAAAATATAAAAAGTATGATTAGTTTAATAGAAATGACTTAAGACGATATTTAGCGGATTCATCACCTGTATTTCAAAATTTTTTTACGACCTTTTATATTCACATAAATGTATTGTAAAGACGTGTTTTAGATGTAAAATTATGTGAACTTAACGATAAAAATATAAAAACTATGATTAGTTCAATACAAATGACTTTAAACGATATTTAGCGGAATTATCACCATTTTTTACCAAATTTTTTCCCAAATTTTTTTTCTATTTTTTGTACTCACCCAAATGTATTGTAAATACGTGTTTTAGATGTAAAATAATGTGAACTTAACGATAAAAATATAAAAAGTATGATTAGTTTAATAGAAATGACTTAAGACGATATTTAGCGGATTCATCACCTGTATTTCAAAATTTTTTTACGACCTTTTATATTCACCCAAATGTATTGTAAAGACGTGTTTTAGATGTAAAATTATGTGAACTTAACGATAAAAATATAAAAACTATGATTAGTTCAATACAAATGACTTTAAACGATATTTAGCGGAATTATCACCATTTTTTACCGAATTTTTTCCCAAATTTTTTTTCTATTTTTTGTACTCACCCAAATGTATTGTAAATACGTGTTTTAGATGTAAAATAATGTGAACTTAACGATAAAAATATAAAAAGTATGATTAGTTCAATACAAATGACTTTAATCGATATTTAGCTAAATTATCACCATTTTTTCTCAAATTTTTTTTTCTGTTTTTTGTATTCACCCAAATGTATTGTAAACACGTGTTTTAGATGTAAAATAATGTGAACTTAACGTTAAAAATATAAAAAGTATGATTAGTTTAATAGAAATGACTTAAGACGATATTTAGCGAATTCATCACCTGTATTTCAAAATTTTTTTACGACCTTTTATATTAACTCAAATGTATTGTAAAGACGTGTTTTAGATGTAAATTAATGTGAACTTAACGTTAAAAATATAAAAAGTATGATTAGTTTAATAGAAATGACTTAAGACGATTTTTAGCGGATTCATCACCTGTATTTCAAAATTTTTTTACGACCTTTTATATTAACTCAAATGTATTGTAAAGACGTGTTTTAGATGTAAATTAATGTGAACTTAACGTTAAAAATATAAAAAGTATGATTAGTTTAATAGAGATGACTTAAGACGATTTTTAGCGGATTCATCACCTGTATTTCAAAATTTTTTTACGACCTTTTATATTCACCCAAATGTATTGTAAAGACGTGTTTTAGATGTAAAATAATGTGAACTTAACGTTAAAACTATAAAAAGTATGATTAGTTTAATAGAAATGACTTAAGATGATATTTAGCGGATTCATCACCTGTATTTCAAAATTTTTTTACGACCTTTTATATTCACCCAAATGTATTGTAAAGACGTGTTTTAGATGTAAATTAATGTGAACTTAACGTTAAAAATATAAAAAGTATGATTAGTTTAATAGAAATGACTTAAGACGATTTTTAGCGGATTCATCACCTGTATTTCAAAATTTTTTTACGACCTTTTATATTCACCCAAATGCATTGTAAAGACGTGTTTTAGATGTAAAATTATGTGAACTTAACGATAAAAATATAAAAACTATGATTAGTTCAATACAAATGACTTTAAACGATATTTAGCGGAATTATCACCATTTTTTACCAAATTTTTTCCCAAATTTTTTTTCTATTTTTTGTACTCACCCAAATGTATTGTAAATACGTGTTTTAGATGTAAAATAATGTGAACTTAACGATAAAAATATAAAAAGTATGATTAGTTCAATACAAATGACTTTAATCGATATTTAGTTAAATTATCACCATTTTTTCTCAAATTTTTTTTTCTGTTTTTTGTATTCACCCAAATGAATTGTAAACACGTGTTTTAGATGTAAAATAATGTGAACTTAATGTTAAAAATATAAAAAGTATGATTAGTTTAATAGAAATGACTTAAGACGATATTTAGCGAATTCATCACCTGTATTTCAAAATTTTTTTACGACCTTTTATATTAACTCAAATGTATTGTAAAGACGTGTTTTAGATGTAAATTAATGTGAACTTAACGTTAAAAATATAAAAAGTATGATTAGTTTAATAGAAATGACTTAAGACGATTTTTAGCGGATTCATCACCTGTATTTCAAAATTTTTTTACGACCTTTTATATTCACCCAAATGTATTGTAAAGACGTGTTTTAGATGTAAAATAATGTGAACTTAACGTTAAAAATATAAAAAGTATGATTAGTTTAATAGAAATGACTTAAGACGATATTTAGCGGATTCATCACCTGTATTTCAAAATTTTTTTACGACCTTTTATATTCACATAAATGTATTGTAAAGACGTGTTTTAGATGTAAAATTATGTGAACTTAACGATAAAAATATAAAAACTATGATTAGTTCAATACAAATGACTTTAAACGATATTTAGCGGAATTATCACCATTTTTTACCAAATTTTTTCCCAAATTTTTTTTCTATTTTTTGTACTCACCCAAATGTATTGTAAATACGTGTTTTAGATGTAAAATAATGTGAACTTAACGATAAAAATATAAAAAGTATGATTAGTTTAATAGAAATGACTTAAGACGATATTTAGCGGATTCATCACCTGTATTTCAAAATTTTTTTACGACCTTTTATATTCACCCAAATGTATTGTAAAGACGTGTTTTAGATGTAAAATTATGTGAACTTAACGATAAAAATATAAAAACTATGATTAGTTCAATACAAATGACTTTAAACGATATTTAGCGGAATTATCACCATTTTTTACCAAATTTTTTCCCAAATTTTTTTTCTATTTTTTGTACTCACCCAAATGTATTGTAAATACGTGTTTTAGATGTAAAATAATGTGAACTTAACGATAAAAATATAAAAAGTATGATTAGTTCAATACAAATGACTTTAATCGATATTTAGCGAAATTATCACCATTTTTTCTCAAATTTTTTTTTCTGTTTTTTGTATTCACCCAAATGTATTGTAAACACGTGTTTTAGATGTAAAATAATGTGAACTTAACGTTAAAAATATAAAAAGTATGATTAGTTTAATAGAAATGACTTAAGACGATATTTAGCGAATTCATCACCTGTATTTCAAAATTTTTTTACGACCTTTTATATTAACTCAAATGTATTGTAAAGACGTGTTTTAGATGTAAATTAATGTGAACTTAACGTTAAAAATATAAAAAGTATGATTAGTGTAATAGAAATGACTTAAGACGATTTTTAGCGGATTCATCACCTGTATTTCAAAATTTTTTTACGACCTTTTATATTCACCCAAATGTATTGTAAAGACGTGTTTTAGATGTAAAATAATGTGAACTTAACGTTAAAAATATAAAAAGTATGATTAGTTTAATAGAAATGACTTAAGACGATATTTAGCGGATTCATCACCTGTATTTCAAAATTTTTTTACGACCTTTTATATTCACCCAAATGTATTGTAAAGACGTGTTTTAGATGTAAAATTATGTGAACTTAACGATAAAAATATAAAAACTATGATTAGTTCAATACAAATGACTTTAAACGATATTTAGCGGAATTATCACCATTTTTTACCAAATTTTTTCCCAAATTTTTTTTCTATTTTTTGTACTCACCCAAATGTATTGTAAATACGTGTTTTAGATGTAAAATAATGTGAACTTAACGATAAAAATATAAAAAGTATGATTAGTTTAATAGAAATGACTTAAGACGATATTTAGCGGATTCATCACCTGTATTTCAAAATTTTTTTACGACCTTTTATATTCACCCAAATGTATTGTAAAGACGTGTTTTAGATGTAAAATAATGTGAACTTAACGTTAAAAATATAAAAAGTATGATTAGTTTAATAGAAATGACTTAAGACGATATTTAGCGGATTCATCACCTGTATTTCAAAATTTTTTTACGACCTTTTATATTCACCCAAATGTATTGTAAAGACGTGTTTTAGATGTAAAATTATGTGAACTTAACGATAAAAATATAAAAACTATGATTAGTTCAATACAAATGACTTTAAACGATATTTAGCGGAATTATCACCATTTTTTACCAAATTTTTTCCCAAATTTTTTTTCTATTTTTTGTACTCACCCAAATGTATTGTAAATACGTGTTTTAGATGTAAAATAATGTGAACTTAACGATAAAAATATAAAAAGTATGATTAGTTTAATAGAAATGACTTAAGACGATATTTAGCGGATTCATCACCTGTATTTCAAAATTTTTTTACGACCTTTTATATTCACCCAAATGTATTGTAAAGACGTGTTTTAGATGTAAAATTATGTGAACATAACGATAAAAATATAAAAACTATGATTAGTTCAATACAAATGACTTTAAACGATATTTAGCGGAATTATCACCATTTTTTACCAAATTTTTTTTTCTGTTTTTTGTATTCACCCAAATGAATTGTAAAGACGTGTTTTAGATGTAAAATTATGTGAACTTAACGATAAAAATATAAAAACTATGATTAGTTCAATACAAATGACTTTAAACGATATTTAGCGGAATTATCACCATTTTTTACCAAATTTTTTCCCAAATTTTTTTTCTATTTTTTGTACTCACCCAAATGTATTGTAAATACGTGTTTTAGATGTAAAATAATGTGAACTTAACGATAAAAATATAAAAAGTATGATTAGTTTAATAGAAATGACTTAAGACGATTTTTAGCGGATTCATCACCTGTATTTCAAAATTTTTTTACGACCTTTTATATTCACCCAAATGTATTGTAAAGACGTGTTTTAGATGTAAAATAATGTGAACTTAACGTTAAAAATATAAAAAGTATGATTAGTTTAATAGAAATGACTTAAGACGATATTTAGCGGATTCATCACCTGTATTTCAAAATTTTTTTACGACCTTTTATATTCACATAAATGTATTGTAAAGACGTGTTTTAGATGTAAAATTATGTGAACTTAACGATTAAAATATAAAAACTATGATTAGTTCAATACAAATGACTTTAAACGATATTTAGCGGAATTATCACCATTTTTTACCAAATTTTTTCCCAAATTTTTTTTCTATTTTTTGTACTCACCCAAATGTATTGTAAATACGTGTTTTAGATGTAAAATAATGTGAACTTAACGTTAAAAATATAAAAAGTATGATTAGTTCAATACAAATGACTTTAATCGATATTTAGCTAAATTATCACCATTTTTTCTCAAAATTTTTTTACGACCTTTTATATTAACTCAAATGTATTGTAAAGACGTGTTTTAGATGTAAATTAATGTGAACTTAACGTTAAAAATATAAAAAGTATGATTAGTTTAATAGAAATGACTTAAGACGATTTTTAGCGGATTCATCACCTGTATTTCAAAATTTTTTTACGACCTTTTATATTCACCCAAATGTATTGTAAAGACGTGTTTTAGATGTAAAATAATGTGAACTTAACGTTAAAACTATAAAAAGTATGATTAGTTTAATAGAAATGACTTAAGATGATATTTAGCGGATTCATCACCTGTATTTCAAAATTTTTTTACGACCTTTTATATTCACCCAAATGTATTGTAAAGACGTGTTTTAGATGTAAATTAATGTGAACTTAACGTTAAAAATATAAAAAGTATGATTAGTTTAATAGAAATGACTTAAGACGATTTTTAGCGGATTCATCACCTGTATTTCAAAATTTTTTTACGACCTTTTATATTCACCCAAATGTATTGTAAAGACGTGTTTTAGATGTAAAATTATGTGAACTTAACGATAAAAATATAAAAACTATGATTAGTTTAATAGAAATGACTTAAGACGATATTTAGCGGATTCATCACCTGTATTTCAAAATTTTTTTACGACCTTTTATATTCACATAAATGTATTGTAAAGACGTGTTTTAGATGTAAAATTATGTGAACTTAACGATAAAAATATAAAAACTATGATTAGTTCAATACAAATGACTTTAAACGATATTTAGCGGAATTATCACCATTTTTTACCAAATTTTTTCCCAAATTTTTTTTCTATTTTTTGTACTCACCCAAATGTATTGTAAATACGTGTTTTAGATGTAAAATAATGTGAACTTAACGATAAAAATATAAAAAGTATGATTAGTTTAATAGAAATGACTTAAGACGATATTTAGCGGATTCATCACCTGTATTTCAAAATTTTTTTACGACCTTTTATATTCACCCAAATGTATTGTAAAGACGTGTTTTAGATGTAAAATTATGTGAACTTAACGATAAAAATATAAAAACT
The DNA here is from genome assembly GCF_037042655.1 of Diuraphis noxia. Classification (NCBI taxonomy): domain Eukaryota; kingdom Metazoa; phylum Arthropoda; class Insecta; order Hemiptera; family Aphididae; genus Diuraphis; species Diuraphis noxia. The sequence goes on along the minus strand of NW_028301726.1, from coordinate 222,846 downwards.
ATGATTAGTTCAATACAAATGACTTTAAACGATATTTAGCGGAATTATCACCATTTTTTACCAAATTTTTTCCCAAATTTTTTTTCTATTTTTTGTACTCACCCAAATGTATTGTAAATACGTGTTTTAGATGTAAAATAATGTGAACTTAACGATAAAAATATAAAAAGTATGATTAGTTCAATACAAATGACTTTAATCGATATTTAGCGAAATTATCACCATTTTTTCTCAAATTTTTTTTTCTGTTTTTTGTATTCACCCAAATGTATTGTAAACACGTGTTTTAGATGTAAAATAATGTGAACTTAACGTTAAAAATATAAAAAGTATGATTAGTTTAATAGAAATGACTTAAGACGATATTTAGCGAATTCATCACCTGTATTTCAAAATTTTTTTACGACCTTTTATATTAACTCAAATGTATTGTAAAGACGTGTTTTAGATGTAAATTAATGTGAACTTAACGTTAAAAATATAAAAAGTATGATTAGTTTAATAGAAATGACTTAAGACGATTTTTAGCGGATTCATCACCTGTATTTCAAAATTTTTTTACGACCTTTTATATTCACCCAAATGTATTGTAAAGACGTGTTTTAGATGTAAAATAATGTGAACTTAACGTTAAAAATATAAAAAGTATGATTAGTTTAATAGAAATGACTTAAGACGATATTTAGCGGATTCATCACCTGTATTTCAAAATTTTTTTACGACCTTTTATATTCACCCAAATGTATTGTAAAGACGTGTTTTAGATGTAAAATTATGTGAACTTAACGATAAAAATATAAAAACTATGATTAGTTCAATACAAATGACTTTAAACGATATTTAGCGGAATTATCACCATTTTTTACCAAATTTTTTCCCAAATTTTTTTTCTATTTTTTGTACTCACCCAAATGTATTGTAAATACGTGTTTTAGATGTAAAATAATGTGAACTTAACGATAAAAATATAAAAAGTATGATTAGTTTAATAGAAATGACTTAAGACGATATTTAGCGGATTCATCACCTGTATTTCAAAATTTTTTTACGACCTTTTATATTCACCCAAATGTATTGTAAAGACGTGTTTTAGATGTAAAATTATGTGAACTTAACGATAAAAATATAAAAACTATGATTAGTTCAATACAAATGACTTTAAACGATATTTAGCGGAATTATCACCATTTTTTACCAAATTTTTTCCCAAATTTTTTTTCTATTTTTTGTACTCACCCAAATGTATTGTAAATACGTGTTTTAGATGTAAAATAATGTGAACTTAACGATAAAAATATAAAAAGTATGATTAGTTCAATACAAATGACTTTAATCGATATTTAGCGAAATTATCACCATTTTTTCTCAAATTTTTTTTTCTGTTTTTTGTATTCACCCAAATGTATTGTAAACACGTGTTTTAGATGTAAAATAATGTGAACTTAACGTTAAAAATATAAAAAGTATGATTAGTTTAATAGAAATGACTTAAGACGATATTTAGCGAATTCATCACCTGTATTTCAAAATTTTTTTACGACCTTTTATATTAACTCAAATGTATTGTAAAGACGTGTTTTAGATGTAAATTAATGTGAACTTAACGTTAAAAATATAAAAAGTATGATTAGTTTAATAGAAATGACTTAAGACGATATTTAGCGGATTCATCACCTGTATTTCAAAATTTTTTTACGACCTTTTATATTCACCCAAATGTATTGTAAAGACGTGTTTTAGATGTAAAATTATGTGAACTTAACGATAAAAATATAAAAACTATGATTAGTTCAATACAAATGACTTTAAACGATATTTAGCGGAATTATCACCATTTTTTACCAAATTTTTTCCCAAATTTTTTTTCTATTTTTTGTACACACCCAAATGTATTGTAAATACGTGTTTTAGATGTAAAATAATGTGAACTTAACGATAAAAATATAAAAAGTATGATTAGTTTAATAGAAATGACTTAAGACGATATTTAGCGGATTCATCACCTGTATTTCAAAATTTTTTTACGACCTTTTATATTCACCCAAATGTATTGTAAAGACGTGTTTTAGATGTAAAATTATGTGAACTTAACGATAAAAATATAAAAACTATGATTAGTTCAATACAAATGACTTTAAACGATATTTAGCGGAATTATCACCATTTTTTACCAAATTTTTTCCCAAATTTTTTTTCTATTTTTTGTACTCACCCAAATGTATTGTAAATACGTGTTTTAGATGTAAAATAATGTGAACTTAACGATAAAAATATAAAAAGTATGATTAGTTCAATACAAATGACTTTAATCGATATTTAGCGAAATTATCACCATTTTTTCTCAAATTTTTTTTTCTGTTTTTTGTATTCACCCAAATGTATTGTAAACACGTGTTTTAGATGTAAAATAATGTGAACTTAACGTTAAAAATATAAAAAGTATGATTAGTTTAATAGAAATGACTTAAGACGATATTTAGCGAATTCATCACCTGTATTTCAAAATTTTTTTACGACCTTTTATATTCACCCAAATGTATTGTAAAGACGTGTTTTAGATGTAAAATAATGTGAACTTAACGTTAAAAATATAAAAAGTATGATTAGTTTAATAGAAATGACTTAAGACGATATTTAGCGGATTCATCACCTGTATTTCAAAATTTTTTTACGACCTTTTATATTCACCCAAATGTATTGTAAAGACGTGTTTTAGATGTAAAATTATGTGAACTTAACGATAAAAATATAAAAACTATGATTAGTTCAATACAAATGACTTTAAACGATATTTAGCGGAATTATCACCATTTTTTACCAAATTTTTTCCCAAATTTTTTTTCTATTTTTTGTACTCACCCAAATGTATTGTAAATACGTGTTTTAGATGTAAAATAATGTGAACTTAACGATAAAAATATAAAAAGTATGATTAGTTTAATAGAAATGACTTAAGACGATATTTAGCGGATTCATCACCTGTATTTCAAAATTTTTTTACGACCTTTTATATTCACCCAAATGTATTGTAAAGACGTGTTTTAGATGTAAAATTATGTGAACTTAACGATAAAAATATAAAAACTATGATTAGTTCAATACAAATGACTTTAAACGATATTTAGCGGAATTATCACCATTTTTTACCAAATTTTTTCCCAAATTTTTTTTCTATTTTTTGTACTCACCCAAATGTATTGTAAATACGTGTTTTAGATGTAAAATAATGTGAACTTAACGATAAAAATATAAAAAGTATGATTAGTTCAATACAAATGACTTTAATCGATATTTAGCGAAATTATCACCATTTTTTCTCAAATTTTTTTTTCTGTTTTTTGTATTCACCCAAATGTATTGTAAACACGTGTTTTAGATGTAAAATAATGTGAACTTAACGTTAAAAATATAAAAAGTATGATTAGTTTAATAGAAATGACTTAAGACGATATTTAGCGAATTCATCACCTGTATTTCAAAATTTTTTTACGACCTTTTATATTAACTCAAATGTATTGTAAAGACGTGTTTTAGATGTAAATTAATGTGAACTTAACGTTAAAAATATAAAAAGTATGATTAGTTTAATAGAAATGACTTAAGACGATTTTTAGCGGATTCATCACCTGTATTTCAAAATTTTTTTACGACCTTTTATATTAACTCAAATGTATTGTAAAGACGTGTTTTAGATATAAATTAATGTGAACTTAACGTTAAAAATATAAAAAGTATGATTAGTTTAATAGAAATGACTTAAGACGATTTTTAGCGGATTCATCACCTGTATTTCAAAATTTTTTTACGACCTTTTATATTCACCCAAATGTATTGTAAAGACGTGTTTTAGATGTAAAATAATGTGAACTTAACGTTAAAACTATAAAAAGTATGATTAGTTTAATAGAAATGACTTAAGACGATATTTAGCGAATTCATCACCTGTATTTCAAAATTTTTTTACGACCTTTTATATTAACTCAAATGTATTGTAAAGACGTGTTTTAGATGTAAATTAATGTGAACTTAACGTTAAAAATATAAAAAGTATGATTAGTTTAATAGAAATGACTTAAGACGATATTTAGCGGATTCATCACCTGTATTTCAAAATTTTTTTACGACCTTTTATATTCACCCAAATGTATTGTAAAGACGTGTTTTAGATGTAAAATTATGTGAACTTAACGATAAAAATATAAAAACTATGATTAGTTCAATACAAATGACTTTAAACGATATTTAGCGGAATTATCACCATTTTTTACCAAATTTTTTCCCAAATTTTTTTTCTATTTTTTGTACACACCCAAATGTATTGTAAATACGTGTTTTAGATGTAAAATAATGTGAACTTAACGATAAAAATATAAAAAGTATGATTAGTTTAATAGAAATGACTTAAGACGATATTTAGCGGATTCATCACCTGTATTTCAAAATTTTTTTACGACCTTTTATATTCACCCAAATGTATTGTAAAGACGTGTTTTAGATGTAAAATTATGTGAACTTAACGATAAAAATATAAAAACTATGATTAGTTCAATACAAATGACTTTAAACGATATTTAGCGGAATTATCACCATTTTTTACCAAATTTTTTCCCAAATTTTTTTTCTATTTTTTGTACTCACCCAAATGTATTGTAAATACGTGTTTTAGATGTAAAATAATGTGAACTTAACGATAAAAATATAAAAAGTATGATTAGTTCAATACAAATGACTTTAATCGATATTTAGCGAAATTATCACCATTTTTTCTCAAATTTTTTTTTCTGTTTTTTGTATTCACCCAAATGTATTGTAAACACGTGTTTTAGATGTAAAATAATGTGAACTTAACGTTAAAAATATAAAAAGTATGATTAGTTTAATAGAAATGACTTAAGACGATATTTAGCGAATTCATCACCTGTATTTCAAAATTTTTTTACGACCTTTTATATTCACCCAAATGTATTGTAAAGACGTGTTTTAGATGTAAAATAATGTGAACTTAACGTTAAAAATATAAAAAGTATGATTAGTTTAATAGAAATGACTTAAGACGATATTTAGCGGATTCATCACCTGTATTTCAAAATTTTTTTACGACCTTTTATATTCACCCAAATGTATTGTAAAGACGTGTTTTAGATGTAAAATTATGTGAACTTAACGATAAAAATATAAAAACTATGATTAGTTCAATACAAATGACTTTAAACGATATTTAGCGGAATTATCACCATTTTTTACCAAATTTTTTCCCAAATTTTTTTTCTATTTTTTGTACTCACCCAAATGTATTGTAAATACGTGTTTTAGATGTAAAATAATGTGAACTTAACGATAAAAATATAAAAAGTATGATTAGTTTAATAGAAATGACTTAAGACGATATTTAGCGGATTCATCACCTGTATTTCAAAATTTTTTTACGACCTTTTATATTCACCCAAATGTATTGTAAAGACGTGTTTTAGATGTAAAATTATGTGAACTTAACGATAAAAATATAAAAACTATGATTAGTTCAATACAAATGACTTTAAACGATATTTAGCGGAATTATCACCATTTTTTACCAAATTTTTTCCCAAATTTTTTTTCTATTTTTTGTACTCACCCAAATGTATTGTAAATACGTGTTTTAGATGTAAAATAATGTGAACTTAACGATAAAAATATAAAAAGTATGATTAGTTCAATACAAATGACTTTAATCGATATTTAGCGAAATTATCACCATTTTTTCTCAAATTTTTTTTTCTGTTTTTTGTATTCACCCAAATGTATTGTAAACACGTGTTTTAGATGTAAAATAATGTGAACTTAACGTTAAAAATATAAAAAGTATGATTAGTTTAATAGAAATGACTTAAGACGATATTTAGCGAATTCATCACCTGTATTTCAAAATTTTTTTACGACCTTTTATATTAACTCAAATGTATTGTAAAGACGTGTTTTAGATGTAAATTAATGTGAACTTAACGTTAAAAATATAAAAAGTATGATTAGTTTAATAGAAATGACTTAAGACGATTTTTAGCGGATTCATCACCTGTATTTCAAAATTTTTTTACGACCTTTTATATTAACTCAAATGTATTGTAAAGACGTGTTTTAGATATAAATTAATGTGAACTTAACGTTAAAAATATAAAAAGTATGATTAGTTTAATAGAAATGACTTAAGACGATTTTTAGCGGATTCATCACCTGTATTTCAAAATTTTTTTACGACCTTTTATATTCACCCAAATGTATTGTAAAGACGTGTTTTAGATGTAAAATAATGTGAACTTAACGTTAAAACTATAAAAAGTATGATTAGTTTAATAGAAATGACTTAAGATGATATTTAGCGGATTCATCACCTGTATTTCAAAATTTTTTTACGACCTTTTATATTCACCCAAATGTATTGTAAAGACGTGTTTTAGATGTAAATTAATGTGAACTTAACGTTAAAAATATAAAAAGTATGATTAGTTTAATAGAAATGACTTAAGACGATTTTTAGCGGATTCATCACCTGTATTTCAAAATTTTTTTACGACCTTTTATATTCACCCAAATGCATTGTAAAGACGTGTTTTAGATGTAAAATTATGTGAACTTAACGATAAAAATATAAAAACTATGATTAGTTCAATACAAATGACTTTAAACGATATTTAGCGGAATTATCACCATTTTTTACCAAATTTTTTCCCAAATTTTTTTTCTATTTTTTGTACTCACCCAAATGTATTGTAAATACGTGTTTTAGATGTAAAATAATGTGAACTTAACGATAAAAATATAAAAAGTATGATTAGTTCAATACAAATGACTTTAATCGATATTTAGCGAAATTATCACCATTTTTTCTCAAATTTTTTTTTCTGTTTTTTGTATTCACCCAAATGAATTGTAAACACGTGTTTTAGATGTAAAATAATGTGAACTTAACGTTAAAAATATAAAAAGTATGATTAGTTTAATAGAAATGACTTAAGACGATATTTAGCGAATTCATCAACTGTATTTCAAAATTTTTTTACGACCTTTTATATTAACTCAAATGTATTGTAAAGACGTGTTTTAGATGTAAATTAATGTGAACTTAACGTTAAAAATATAAAAAGTATGATTAGTTTAATAGAAATGACTTAAGACGATTTTTAGCGGATTCATCACCTGTATTTCAAAATTTTTTTACGACCTTTTATATTCACCCAAATGTATTGTAAAGACGTGTTTTAGATGTAAAATAATGTGAACTTAACGTTAAAAATATAAAAAGTATGATTAGTTTAATAGAAATGACTTAAGACGATATTTAGCGGATTCATCACCTGTATTTCAAAATTTTTTTACGACCTTTTATATTCACATAAATGTATTGTAAAGACGTGTTTTAGATGTAAAATTATGTGAACTTAACGATAAAAATATAAAAACTATGATTAGTTCAATACAAATGACTTTAAACGATATTTAGCGGAATTATCACCATTTTTTACCAAATTTTTTCCCAAATTTTTTTTCTATTTTTTGTACTCACCCAAATGTATTGTAAATACGTGTTTTAGATGTAAAATAATGTGAACTTAACGATAAAAATATAAAAAGTATGATTAGTTTAATAGAAATGACTTAAGACGATATTTAGCGGATTCATCACCTGTATTTCAAAATTTTTTTACGACCTTTTATATTCACCCAAATGTATTGTAAAGACGTGTTTTAGATGTAAAATTATGTGAACTTAACGATAAAAATATAAAAACTATGATTAGTTCAATACAAATGACATTAAACGATATTTAGCGGAATTATCACCATTTTTTACCAAATTTTTTCCCAAATTTTTTTTCTATTTTTTGTACTCACCCAAATGTATTGTAAATACGTGTTTTAGATGTAAAATAATGTGAACTTAACGATAAAAATATAAAAAGTATGATTAGTTCAATACAAATGACTTTAATCGATATTTAGCTAAATTATCACCATTTTTTCTCAAATTTTTTTTTCTGTTTTTTGTATTCACCCAAATGTATTGTAAACACGTGTTTTAGATGTAAAATAATGTGAACTTAACGTTAAAAATATAAAAAGTATGATTAGTTTAATAGAAATGACTTAAGACGATATTTAGCGAATTCATCACCTGTATTTCAAAATTTTTTTACGACCTTTTATATTAACTCAAATGTATTGTAAAGACGTGTTTTAGATGTAAATTAATGTGAACTTAACGTTAAAAATATAAAAAGTATGATTAGTTTAATAGAAATGACTTAAGACGATTTTTAGCGGATTCATCACCTGTATTTCAAAATTTTTTTACGACCTTTTATATTAACTCAAATGTATTGTAAAGACGTGTTTTAGATGTAAATTAATGTGAACTTAACGTTAAAAATATAAAAAGTATGATTAGTTTAATAGAGATGACTTAAGACGATTTTTAGCGGATTCATCACCTGTATTTCAAAATTTTTTTACGACCTTTTATATTCACCCAAATGTATTGTAAAGACGTGTTTTAGATGTAAAATAATGTGAACTTAACGTTAAAACTATAAAAAGTATGATTAGTTTAATAGAAATGACTTAAGATGATATTTAGCGGATTCATCACCTGTATTTCAAAATTTTTTTACGACCTTTTATATTCACCCAAATGTATTGTAAAGACGTGTTTTAGATGTAAATTAATGTGAACTTAACGTTAAAAATATAAAAAGTATGATTAGTTTAATAGAAATGACTTAAGACGATTTTTAGCGGATTCATCACCTGTATTTCAAAATTTTTTTACGACCTTTTATATTCACCCAAATGCATTGTAAAGACGTGTTTTAGATGTAAAATTATGTGAACTTAACGATAAAAATATAAAAACTATGATTAGTTCAATACAAATGACTTTAAACGATATTTAGCGGAATTATCACCATTTTTTACCAAATTTTTTCCCAAATTTTTTTTCTATTTTTTGTACTCACCCAAATGTATTGTAAATACGTGTTTTAGATGTAAAATAATGTGAACTTAACGATAAAAATATAAAAAGTATGATTAGTTCAATACAAATGACTTTAATCGATATTTAGTTAAATTATCACCATTTTTTCTCAAATTTTTTTTTCTGTTTTTTGTATTCACCCAAATGAATTGTAAACACGTGTTTTAGATGTAAAATAATGTGAACTTAACGTTAAAAATATAAAAAGTATGATTAGTTTAATAGAAATGACTTAAGACGATATTTAGCGAATTCATCACCTGTATTTCAAAATTTTTTTACGACCTTTTATATTAACTCAAATGTATTGTAAAGACGTGTTTTAGATGTAAATTAATGTGAACTTAACGTTAAAAATATAAAAAGTATGATTAGTTTAATAGAAATGACTTAAGACGATTTTTAGCGGATTCATCACCTGTATTTCAAAATTTTTTTACGACCTTTTATATTCACCCAAATGTATTGTAAAGACGTGTTTTAGATGTAAAATAATGTGAACTTAACGTTAAAAATATAAAAAGTATGATTAGTTTAATAGAAATGACTTAAGACGATATTTAGCGGATTCATCACCTGTATTTCAAAATTTTTTTACGACCTTTTATATTCACATAAATGTATTGTAAAGACGTGTTTTAGATGTAAAATTATGTGAACTTAACGATAAAAATATAAAAACTATGATTAGTTCAATACAAATGACTTTAAACGATATTTAGCGGAATTATCACCATTTTTTACCAAATTTTTTCCCAAATTTTTTTTCTATTTTTTGTACTCACCCAAATGTATTGTAAATACGTGTTTTAGATGTAAAATAATGTGAACTTAACGATAAAAATATAAAAAGTATGATTAGTTTAATAGAAATGACTTAAGACGATATTTAGCGGATTCATCACCTGTATTTCAAAATTTTTTTACGACCTTTTATATTCACCCAAATGTATTGTAAAGACGTGTTTTAGATGTAAAATTATGTGAACTTAACGATAAAAATATAAAAACTATGATTAGTTCAATACAAATGACTTTAAACGATATTTAGCGGAATTATCACCATTTTTTACCAAATTTTTTCCCAAATTTTTTTTCTATTTTTTGTACTCACCCAAATGTATTGTAAATACGTGTTTTAGATGTAAAATAATGTGAACTTAACGATAAAAATATAAAAAGTATGATTAGTTCAATACAAATGACTTTAATCGATATTTAGCGAAATTATCACCATTTTTTCTCAAATTTTTTTTTCTGTTTTTTGTATTCACCCAAATGTATTGTAAACACGTGTTTTAGATGTAAAATAATGTGAACTTAACGTTAAAAATATAAAAAGTATGATTAGTTTAATAGAAATGACTTAAGACGATATTTAGCGAATTCATCACCTGTATTTCAAAATTTTTTTACGACCTTTTATATTAACTCAAATGTATTGTAAAGACGTGTTTTAGATGTAAATTAATGTGAACTTAACGTTAAAAATATAAAAAGTATGATTAGTTTAATAGAAATGACTTAAGACGATTTTTAGCGGATTCATCACCTGTATTTCAAAATTTTTTTACGACCTTTTATATTAACTCAAATGTATTGTAAAGACGTGTTTTAGATGTAAATTAATGTGAACTTAACGTTAAAAATATAAAAAGTATGATTAGTTTAATAGAGATGACTTAAGACGATTTTTAGCGGATTCATCACCTGTATTTCAAAATTTTTTTACGACCTTTTATATTAACTCAAATGTATTGTAAAGACGTGTTTTAGATGTAAAATAATGTGAACTTAACGTTAAAACTATAAAAAGTATGATTAGTTTAATAGAAATGACTTAAGACAATATTTAGCGGATTCATCACCTGTATTTCAAAATTTTTTTACGACCTTTTATATTCACTCAAATGTATTGTAAAGACGTGTTTTAGATGTAAATTAATGTGAACTTAACGTTAAAAATATAAAAAGTATGATTAGTTTAATAGAGATGACTTAAGACGATTTTTAGCGGATTCATCACCTGTATTTCAAAATTTTTTTACGACCTTTTATATTCACCCAAATGTATTGTAAAGACGTGTTTTAGATGTAAAATAATGTGAACTTAACGTTAAAACTATAAAAAGTATGATTAGTTTAATAGAAATGACTTAAGATGATATTTAGCGGATTCATCACCTGTATTTCAAAATTTTTTTACGACCTTTTATATTCACCCAAATGTATTGTAAAGACGTGTTTTAGATGTAAATTAATGTGAACTTAACGTTAAAAATATAAAAAGTATGATTAGTTTAATAGAAATGACTTAAGACGATTTTTAGCGGATTCATCACCTGTATTTCAAAATTTTTTTACGACCTTTTATATTCACCCAAATGCATTGTAAAGACGTGTTTTAGATGTAAAATTATGTGAACTTAACGATAAAAATATAAAAACTATGATTAGTTCAATACAAATGACTTTAAACGATATTTAGCGGAATTATCACCATTTTTTACCAAATTTTTTCCCAAATTTTTTTTCTATTTTTTGTACTCACCCAAATGTATTGTAAATACGTGTTTTAGATGTAAAATAATGTGAACTTAACGATAAAAATATAAAAAGTATGATTAGTTCAATACAAATGACTTTAATCGATATTTAGCGAAATTATCACCATTTTTTCTCAAATTTTTTTTTCTGTTTTTTGTATTCACCCAAATGAATTGTAAACACGTGTTTTAGATGTAAATTAATGTGAACTTAACGTTAAAAATATAAAAAGTATGATTAGTTTAATAGAAATGACTTAAGACGATTTTTAGCGGATTCATCACCTGTATTTCAAAATTTTTTTACGACCTTTTATATTAACTCAAATGTATTGTAAAGACGTGTTTTAGATGTAAATTAATGTGAACTTAACGTTAAAAATATAAAAAGTATGATTAGTTTAATAGAGATGACTTAAGACGATTTTTAGCGGATTCATCACCTGTATTTCAAAATTTTTTTACGACCTTTTATATTAACTCAAATGTATTGTAAAGACGTGTTTTAGATGTAAAATAATGTGAACTTAACGTTAAAACTATAAAAAGTATGATTAGTTTAATAGAAATGACTTAAGACAATATTTAGCGGATTCATCACCTGTATTTCAAAATTTTTTTACGACCTTTTATATTCACTCAAATGTATTGTAAAGACGTGTTTTAGATGTAAATTAATGTGAACTTAACGTTAAAAATATAAAAAGTATGATTAGTTTAATAGAGATGACTTAAGACGATTTTTAGCGGATTCATCACCTGTATTTCAAAATTTTTTTACGACCTTTTATATTCACCCAAATGTATTGTAAAGACGTGTTTTAGATGTAAAATAATGTGAACTTAACGTTAAAACTATAAAAAGTATGATTAGTTTAATAGAAATGACTTAAGATGATATTTAGCGGATTCATCACCTGTATTTCAAAATTTTTTTACGACCTTTTATATTCACCCAAATGTATTGTAAAGACGTGTTTTAGATGTAAATTAATGTGAACTTAACGTTAAAAATATAAAAAGTATGATTAGTTTAATAGAAATGACTTAAGACGATTTTTAGCGGATTCATCACCTGTATTTCAAAATTTTTTTACGACCTTTTATATTCACCCAAATGCATTGTAAAGACGTGTTTTAGATGTAAAATTATGTGAACTTAACGATAAAAATATAAAAACTATGATTAGTTCAATACAAATGACTTTAAACGATATTTAGCGGAATTATCACCATTTTTTACCAAATTTTTTCCCAAATTTTTTTTCTATTTTTTGTACTCACCCAAATGTATTGTAAATACGTGTTTTAGATGTAAAATAATGTGAACTTAACGATAAAAATATAAAAAGTATGATTAGTTCAATACAAACGACTTTAATCGATATTTAGTTAAATTATCACCATTTTTTCTCAAATTTTTTTTTCTGTTTTTTGTATTCACCCAAATGAATTGTAAACACGTGTTTTAGATGTAAAATAATGTGAACTTTACGTTAAAAATATAAAAAGTATGATTAGTTTAATAGAAATGACTTAAGACGATATTTAGCGAATTCATCACCTGTATTTCAAAATTTTTTTACGACCTTTTATATTAACTCAAATGTATTGTAAAGACGTGTTTTAGATGTAAATTAATGTGAACTTAACGTTAAAAATATAAAAAGTATGATTAGTTTAATAGAAATGACTTAAGACGATTTTTAGCGGATTCATCACCTGTATTTCAAAATTTTTTTACGACCTTTTATATTCACCCAAATGTATTGTAAAGACGTGTTTTAGATGTAAAATAATGTGAACTTAACGTTAAAAATATAAAAAGTATGATTAGTTTAATAGAAATGACTTAAGACGATATTTAGCGGATTCATCACCTGTATTTCAAAATTTTTTTACGACCTTTTATATTCACATAAATGTATTGTAAAGACGTGTTTTAGATGTAAAATTATGTGAACTTAACGATAAAAATATAAAAACTATGATTAGTTCAATACAAATGACTTTAAACGATATTTAGCGGAATTATCAACATTTTTTACCAAATTTTTTCCCAAATTTTTTTTCTATTTTTTGTACTCACCCAAATGTATTGTAAATACGTGTTTTAGATGTAAAATAATGTGAACTTAACGATAAAAATATAAAAAGTATGATTAGTTTAATAGAAATGACTTAAGACGATATTTAGCGGATTCATCACCTGTATATCAAAATTTTTTTACGACCTTTTATATTCACCCAAATGTATTGTAAAGACGTGTTTTAGATGTAAAATTATGTGAACTTAACGATAAAAATATAAAAACTATGATTAGTTCAATACAAATGACTTTAAACGATATTTAGCGGAATTATCACCATTTTTTACCAAATTTTTTCCCAAATTTTTTTTCTATTTTTTGTACTCACCCAAATGTATTGTAAATACGTGTTTTAGATGTAAAATAATGTGAACATAACGATAAAAATATAAAAAGTATGATTAGTTCAATACAAATGACTTTAATCGATATTTAGCGAAATTATCACCATTTTTTCTCAAATTTTTTTTTCTGTTTTTTGTATTCACCCAAATGTATTGTAAACACGTGTTTTAGATGTAAAATAATGTGAACTTAACGTTAAAAATATAAAAAGTATGATTAGTTTAATAGAAATGACTTAAGACGATATTTAGCGAATTCATCACCTGTATTTCAAAATTTTTTTACGACCTTTTATATTAACTCAAATGTATTGTAAAGACGTGTTTTAGATGTAAATTAATGTGAACTTAACGTTAAAAATATAAAAAGTATGATTAGTTTAATAGAAATGACTTAAGACGATTTTTAGCGGATTCATCACCTGTATTTCAAAATTTTTTTACGACCTTTTATATTAACTCAAATGTATTGTAAAGACGTGTTTTAGATGTAAATTAATGTGAACTTAACGTTAAAAATATAAAAAGTATGATTAGTTTAATAGAAATGACTTAAGACGATTTTTAGCGGATTCATCACCTGTATTTCAAAATTTTTTTACGACCTTTTATATTCACCCAAATGTATTGTAAAGACGTGTTTTAGATGTAAAATAATGTGAACTTAACGTTACAAATATAAAAAGTATGATTAGTTTAATAGAAATGACTTAAGACGATATTTAGCGGATTCATCACCTGTATTTCAAAATTTTTTTACGACCTTTTATATTAACTCAAATGTATTGTAAAGACGTGTTTTAGATGTAAATTAATGTGAACTTAACGTTAAAAATATAAAAAGTATGATTAGTTTAATAGAAATGACTTAAGACGATTTTTAGCGGATTCATCACCTGTATTTCAAAATTTTTTTACGACCTTTTATATTCACCCAAATGTATTGTAAAGACGTGTTTTAGATGTAAAATAATGTGAACTTAACGATAAAAATATAAAAACTATGATTAGTTCAATACAAATGACTTCAAACGATATTTAGCGGAATTATCACCATTTTTTACCAAATTTTTTTTCTATTTTTTGTATTCACCCAAATGTTTTGTAAACACGTGTTTTAGATGTAAAATAATGTGGTCTTAACGTTAAAAATATAAAAAGTATGATTAGTTTAATAGAAATGACTAAGACAATATTTAGCGGATTCATCACCTGTATTTCAAAATTTTTTTACGACCTTTTATATTCACCCAAATGTATTGTAAAGACGTGTTTTAGATGTAAAATTATGTGATCTTAACGATAAAAATATAAAAAGTATGATTAGTTCAATACAAATGACTTTAAACGATATTTAGCGGAATTATCACCATTTTTTACCCAATTTTTTCCCAAATTTTTTTTCTATTTTTTGTATTCACCCAAATGTATTGTAAACACGTGTTTTAGATGTAAAATAATGTGAACTTAACGTTAAAAATATAAAAAGTATGATTAGTTTAATAGAAATGACTTAAGACGATATTTAGCGGATTCATCACCTGTATTTCAAAATTTTTTTACGACCTTTTATATTCACCCAAATGTATTGTAAAGACGTGTTTTAGATGTAAAATTATGTGAACTTAACGATAAAAATATAAAAACTATGATTAGTTCAATACAAATGACATAAAACGATATTTAGCGGAATTATCACCATTTTTTACCAAATTTTTTCCCAAATTTTTTTTCTATTTTTTGTACTCACCCAAATGTATTGTAAATACGTGTTTTAGATGTAAAATAATGTGAACTTAACGATAAAAATATAAAAAGTATGATTAGTTCAATACAAATGACTTTAATCGATATTTAGCGAAATTATCACCATTTTTTCTCAAATTTTTTTTTCTGTTTTTTGTATTCACCCAAATGTATTGTAAACACGTGTTTTAGATGTAAAATAATGTGAACTTAACGTTAAAAATATAAAAAGTATGATTATTTTAATAGAAATGACTTAAGACGATATTTAGCGAATTCATCACCTGTATTTCAAAATTTTTTTACGACCTTTTATATTAACTCAAATGTATTGTAAAGACGTGTTTTAGATGTAAATTAATGTGAACTTAACGTTAAAAATATAAAAAGTATGATTAGTTTAATAGAAATGACTTAAGACGATTTTTAGCGGATTCATCACCTGTATTTCAAAATTTTTTTACGACCTTTTATATTCACCCAAATGTATTGTAAAGACGTGTTTTAGATGTAAAATAATGTGAACTTAACGTTAAAAATATAAAAAGTATGATTAGTTTAATAGAAATGACTTAAGACGATATTTAGCGGATTCATCACCTGTATTTCAAAATTTTTTTACGACCTTTTATATTAACTCAAATGTATTGTAAAGACGTGTTTTAGATGTAAATTAATGTGAACTTAACGTTAAAAATATAAAAAGTATGATTAGTTTAATAGAAATGACTTAAGACGATTTTTAGCGGATTCATCACCTGTATTTCAAAATTTTTTTACGACCTTTTATATTCACCCAAATGTATTGTAAAGACGTGTTTTAGATGTAAAATAATGTGAACTTAACGTTAAAACTATAAAAAGTATGATTAGTTTAATAGAAATGACTTAAGATGATATTTAGCGGATTCATCACCTGTATTTCAAAATTTTTTTACGACCTTTTATATTCACCCAAATGTATTGTAAAGACGTGTTTTAGATGTAAATTAATGTGAACTTAACGTTAAAAATATAAAAAGTATGATTAGTTTAATAGAAATGACTTTAGACGATTTTTAGCGGATTCATCACCTGTATTTCAAAATTTTTTTACGACCTTTTATATTCACCCAAATGTATTGTAAAGACGTGTTTTAGATGTAAAATTATGTGAACTTAACGATAAAAATATAAAAACTATGATTAGTTCAATACAAATGACTTAAAACGATATTTAGCGGAATTATCACCATTTTTTACCAAATTTTTTCCAAATTTTTTTTCTATTTTTTGTACTCACCCAAATGTATTGTAAATACGTGTTTTAGATGTAAAATAATGTGAACTTAACGATAAAAATATAAAAAGTATGATTAGTTCAATACAAATGACTTTAATCGATATTTAGCGAAATTATCACCATTTTTTCTCAAATTTTTTTTTCTGTTTTTTGTATTCACCCAAATGTATTGTAAACACGTGTTTTAGATGTAAAATAATGTGAACTTAACGTTAAAAATATAAAAAGTATGATTATTTTAATAGAAATGACTTAAGACGATATTTAGCGAATTCATCACCTGTATTTCAAAATTTTTTTACGACCTTTTATATTAACTCAAATGTATTGTAAAGACATGTTTTAGATGTAAATTAATGTGAACTTAACGTTAAAAATATAAAAAGTATGATTAGTTTAATAGAAATGACTTAAGACGATTTTTAGCGGATTCATCACCTGTATTTCAAAATTTTTTTACGACCTTTTATATTCACCCAAATGTATTGTAAAGACGTGTTTTAGATGTAAAATAATGTGAACTTAACGTTAAAAATATAAAAAGTATGATTAGTTTAATAGAAATGACTTAAGACGATATTTAGCGGATTCATCACCTGTATTTCAAAATTTTTTTACGACCTTTTATATTAACTCAAATGTATTGTAAAGACGTGTTTTAGATGTAAATTAATGTGAACTTAACGTTAAAAATATAAAAAGTATGATTAGTTTAATAGAAATGACTTAAGACGATTTTTAGCGGATTCATCACCTGTATTTCAAAATTTTTTTACGACCTTTTATATTCACCCAAATGTATTGTAAAGACGTGTTTTAGATGTAAAATAATGTGAACTTAACGTTAAAACTATAAAAAGTATGATTAGTTTAATAGAAATGACTTATGATGATATTTAGCGGATTCATCACCTGTATTTCAAAATTTTTTTACGACCTTTTATATTCACCCAAATGTATTGTAAAGACGTGTTTTAGATGTAAATTAATGTGAACTTAACGTTAAAAATATAAAAAGTATGATTAGTTTAATAGAAATGACTTAAGACGATTTTTAGCGGATTCATCACCTGTATTTCAAAATTTTTTTACGACCTTTTATATTCACCCAAATGTATTGTAAAGACGTGTTTTAGATGTAAAATTATGTGAACTTAACGATAAAAATATAAAAAGTATGATTAGTTCAATACAAATGACTTTAATCGATATTTAGCGAAATTATCACCATTTTTTCTCAAATTTTTTTTTCTGTTTTTTGTATTCACCCAAATGTATTGTAAACACGTGTTTTAGATGTAAAATAATGTGAACTTAACGTTAAAAATATAAAAAGTATGATTATTTTAATAGAAATGACTTAAGACGATATTTAGCGAATTCATCACCTGTATTTCAAAATTTTTTTACGACCTTTTATATTAACTCAAATGTATTGTAAAGACATGTTTTAGATGTAAATTAATGTGAACTTAACGTTAAAAATATAAAAAGTATGATTAGTTTAATAGAAATGACTTAAGACGATTTTTAGCGGATTCATCACCTGTATTTCAAAATTTTTTTACGACCTTTTATATTCACCCAAATGTATTGTAAAGACGTGTTTTAGATGTAAAATAATGTGAACTTAACGTTAAAAATATAAAAAGTATGATTAGTTTAATAGAAATGACTTAAGACGATATTTAGCGGATTCATCACCTGTATTTCAAAATTTTTTTACGACCTTTTATATTAACTCAAATGTATTGTAAAGACGTGTTTTAGATGTAAATTAATGTGAACTTAACGTTAAAAATATAAAAAGTATGATTAGTTTAATAGAAATGACTTAAGACGATTTTTAGCGGATTCATCACCTGTATTTCAAAATTTTTTTACGACCTTTTATATTCACCCAAATGTATTGTAAAGACGTGTTTTAGATGTAAAATAATGTGAACTTAACGTTAAAACTATAAAAAGTATGATTAGTTTAATAGAAATGACTTCAGATGATATTTAGCGGATTCATCACCTGTATTTCAAAATTTTTTTACGACCTTTTATATTCACCCAAATGTATTGTAAAGACGTGTTTTAGATGTAAAATAATGTGAACTTAACGTTAAAAATATAAAAAGTATGATTAGTTTAATAGAAATGACTTAAGACGATATTTAGCGGATTCATCACCTGTATTTCAAAATTTTTTTACGACCTTTTATATTAACTCAAATGTATTGTAAAGACGTGTTTTAGATGTAAATTAATGTGAACTTAACGTTAAAAATATAAAAAGTATGATTAGTTTAATAGAAATGACTTAAGACGATTTTTAGCGGATTCATCACCTGTATTTCAAAATTTTTTTACGACCTTTTATATTCACCCAAATGTATTGTAAAGACGTGTTTTAGATGTAAAATAATGTGAACTTAACGTTAAAACTATAAAAAGTATGATTAGTTTAATAGAAATGACTTAAGATGATATTTAGCGGATTCATCACCTGTATTTCAAAATTTTTTTACGACCTTTTATATTCACCCAAATGTATTGTAAAGACGTGTTTTAGATGTAAATTAATGTGAACTTAACGTTAAAAATATAAAAAGTATGATTAGTTTAATAGAAATGACTTAAGACGATTTTTAGCGGATTCATCACCTGTATTTCAAAATTTTTTTACGACCTTTTATATTCACCCAAATGTATTGTAAAGACGTGTTTTAGATGTAAAATAATGTGAACTTAACGTTAAAACTATAAAAAGTATGATTAGTTTAATAGAAATGACTTAAGATGATATTTAGCGGATTCATCACCTGTATTTCAAAATTTTTTTACGACCTTTTATATTCACCCAAATGTATTGTAAAGACGTGTTTTAGATGTAAATTAATGTGAACTTAACGTTAAAAATATAAAAAGTATGATTAGTTTAATAGAAATGACTTAAGACGATTTTTAGCGGATTCATCACCTGTATTTCAAAATTTTTTTACGACCTTTTATATTCACCCAAATGTATTGTAAAGACGTGTTTTAGATGTAAAATTATGTGAACTTAACGATAAAAATATAAAAACTATGATTAGTTCAATACAAATGACTTAAAACGATATTTAGCGGAATTATCACCATTTTTTACCAAATTTTTTCCAAATTTTTTTTCTATTTTTTGTACTCACCCAAATGTATTGTAAATACGTGTTTTAGATGTAAAATAATGTGAACTTAACGTTAAAACTATAAAAAGTATGATTAGTTTAATAGAAATGACTTAAGATGATATTTAGCGGATTCATCACCTGTATTTCAAAATTTTTTTACGACCTTTTATATTCACCCAAATGTATTGTAAAGACGTGTTTTAGATGTAAAATAATGTGAACTTAACGTTAAAAATATAAAAAGTATGATTAGTTTAATAGAAATGACTTAAGACGATATTTAGCGGATTCAACACCTGTATTTCTAAACTTTTTTACGACCTTTTATATTCACCCAAATGTATTGTAAAGACGTGTTTTAGATGTAAAAATATGTGAACTTAACGATAAAAATATAAAAACTATGATTAGTTCAATACAAATGACTTCAAACGATATTTAGCGGAATTATCACCATTTTTTACCAAATTTTTTTTCTATTTTTTGTATTCACCCAAATGTTTTGTAAACACGTGTTTTAGATGTAAAAATATGTGAACTTAACGATAAAAATATAAAAACTATGATTAGTTCAATACAAATGACTTTAATCGATATTTAGCGAAATTATCACCATTTTTTCTCAAATTTTTTTTTCTGTTTTTTGTATTCACCCAAATGTATTGTAAACACGTGTTTTAGATGTAAAATAATGTGAACTTAACGTTAAAAATATAAAAAGTATGATTATTTTAATAGAAATGACTTAAGACGATATTTAGCGAATTCATCACCTGTATTTCAAAATTTTTTTACGACCTTTTATATTAACTCAAATGTATTGTAAAGACGTGTTTTAGATGTAAATTAATGTGAACTTAACGTTAAAAATATAAAAAGTATGATTAGTTTAATAGAAATGACTTAAGACGATTTTTAGCGGATTCATCACCTGTATTTCAAAATTTTTTTACGACCTTTTATATTCACCCAAATGTATTGTAAAGACGTGTTTTAGATGTAAAATAATGTGAACTTAACGTTAAAAATATAAAAAGTATGATTAGTTTAATAGAAATGACTTAAGACGATATTTAGCGGATTCATCACCTGTATTTCAAAATTTTTTTACGACCTTTTATATTAACTCAAATGTATTGTAAAGACGTGTTTTAGATGTAAATTAATGTGAACTTAACGTTAAAAATATAAAAAGTATGATTAGTTTAATAGAAATGACTTAAGACGATTTTTAGCGGATTCATCACCTGTATTTCAAAATTTTTTTACGACCTTTTATATTCACCCAAATGTATTGTAAAGACGTGTTTTAGATGTAAAATAATGTGAACTTAACGTTAAAACTATAAAAAGTATGATTAGTTTAATAGAAATGACTTAAGATGATATTTAGCGGATTCATCACCTGTATTTCAAAATTTTTTTACGACCTTTTATATTCACCCAAATGTATTGTAAAGACGTGTTTTAGATGTAAAATAATGTGAACTTAACGTTAAAAATATAAAAAGTATGATTAGTTTAATAGAAATGACTTAAGACGATATTTAGCGGATTCATCACCTGTATTTCAAAACTTTTTTACGACCTTTTATATTCACCCAAATGTATTGTAAAGACGTGTGTTAGATGTAAAAATATGTGAACTTAACGATAAAAATATAAAAACTATGATTAGTTCAATACAAATGACTTCAAACGATATTTAGCGGAATTATCACCATTTTTTACCAAATTTTTTTTCTATTTTTTGTATTCACCCAAATGTTTTGTAAACACGTGTTTTAGATGTAAAATAATGTGATCTTAACGTTAAAAATATAAAAAGTATGATTAGTTTAATAGAAATGACTTAAGACGATATTTAGCGGATTCATCACCTGTATTTCAAAATTTTTTTACGACCTTTTATATTCACCCAAATGTATTGTAAAGACGTGTTTTAGATGTAAAATTATGTGAACTTAACGATAAAAATATAAAAACTATGATTAGTTCAATACAAATGACTTAAAACGATATTTAGCGGAATTATCACCATTTTTTACCAAATTTTTTCCAAATTTTTTTTCTATTTTTTGTACTCACCCAAATGTATTGTAAATACGTGTTTTAGATGTAAAATAATGTGAACTTAACGTTAAAACTATAAAAAGTATGATTAGTTTAATAGAAATGACTTAAGATGATATTTAGCGGATTCATCACCTGTATTTCAAAATTTTTTTACGACCTTTTATATTCACCCAAATGTATTGTAAAGACGTGTTTTAGATGTAAAATAATGTGAACTTAACGTTAAAAATATAAAAAGTATGATTAGTTTAATAGAAATGACTTAAGACGATATTTAGCGGATTCAACACCTGTATTTCTAAACTTTTTTACGACCTTTTATATTCACCCAAATGTATTGTAAAGACGTGTTTTAGATGTAAAAATATGTGAACTTAACGATAAAAATATAAAAACTATGATTAGTTCAATACAAATGACTTCAAACGATATTTAGCGGAATTATCACCATTTTTTACCAAATTTTTTTTCTATTTTTTGTATTCACCCAAATGTTTTGTAAACACGTGTTTTAGATGTAAAAATATGTGAACTTAACGATAAAAATATAAAAACTATGATTAGTTCAATACAAATGACTTTAATCGATATTTAGCGAAATTATCACCATTTTTTCTCAAATTTTTTTTTCTGTTTTTTGTATTCACCCAAATGTATTGTAAACACGTGTTTTAGATGTAAAATAATGTGAACTTAACGTTAAAAATATAAAAAGTATGATTATTTTAATAGAAATGACTTAAGACGATATTTAGCGAATTCATCACCTGTATTTCAAAATTTTTTTACGACCTTTTATATTAACTCAAATGTATTGTAAAGACGTGTTTTAGATGTAAATTAATGTGAACTTAACGTTAAAAATATAAAAAGTATGATTAGTTTAATAGAAATGACTTAAGACGATTTTTAGCGGATTCATCACCTGTATTTCAAAATTTTTTTACGACCTTTTATATTCACCCAAATGTATTGTAAAGACGTGTTTTAGATGTAAAATAATGTGAACTTAACGTTAAAAATATAAAAAGTATGATTAGTTTAATAGAAATGACTTAAGACGATATTTAGCGGATTCATCACCTGTATTTCAAAATTTTTTTACGACCTTTTATATTAACTCAAATGTATTGTAAAGACGTGTTTTAGATGTAAATTAATGTGAACTAAACGTTAAAAATATAAAAAGTATGATTAGTTTAATAGAAATGACTTAAGACGATTTTTAGCGGATTCATCACCTGTATTTCAAAATTTTTTTACGACCTTTTATATTCACCCAAATGTATTGTAAAGACGTGTTTTAGATGTAAAATAATGTGAACTTAACGTTAAAACTATAAAAAGTATGATTAGTTTAATAGAAATGACTTAAGATGATATTTAGCGGATTCATCACCTGTATTTCAAAATTTTTTTACGACCTTTTATATTCACCCAAATGTATTGTAAAGACGTGTTTTAGATGTAAAATAATGTGAACTTAACGTTAAAAATATAAAAAGTATGATTAGTTTAATAGAAATGACTTAAGACGATATTTAGCGGATTCATCACCTGTATTTCAAAACTTTTTTACGACCTTTTATATTCACCCAAATGTATTGTAAAGACGTGTGTTAGATGTAAAAATATGTGAACTTAACGATAAAAATATAAAAACTATGATTAGTTCAATACAAATGACTTCAAACGATATTTAGCGGAATTATCACCATTTTTTACCAAATTTTTTTTCTATTTTTTGTATTCACCCAAATGTTTTGTAAACACGTGTTTTAGATGTAAAATAATGTGATCTTAACGTTAAAAATATAAAAAGTATGATTAGTTTAATAGAAATGACTTAAGACGATATTTAGCGGATTCATCACCTGTATTTCAAAATTTTTTTACGACCTTTTATATTCACCCAAATGTATTGTAAAGACGTGTTTTAGATGTAAAATTATGTGAACTTAACGATAAAAATATAAAAACTATGATTAGTTCAATACAAATGACTTAAAACGATATTTAGCGGAATTATCACCATTTTTTACCAAATTTTTTCCAAATTTTTTTTCTATTTTTTGTACTCACCCAAATGTATTGTAAATACGTGTTTTAGATGTAAAATAATGTGAACTTAACGTTAAAACTATAAAAAGTATGATTAGTTTAATAGAAATGACTTAAGATGATATTTAGCGGATTCATCACCTGTATTTCAAAATTTTTTTACGACCTTTTATATTCACCCAAATGTATTGTAAAGACGTGTTTTAGATGTAAAATAATGTGAACTTAACGTTAAAAATATAAAAAGTATGATTAGTTTAATAGAAATGACTTAAGACGATATTTAGCGGATTCAACACCTGTATTTCTAAACTTTTTTACGACCTTTTATATTCACCCAAATGTATTGTAAAGACGTGTTTTAGATGTAAAAATATGTGAACTTAACGATAAAAATATAAAAACTATGATTAGTTCAATACAAATGACTTCAAACGATATTTAGCGGAATTATCACCATTTTTTACCAAATTTTTTTTCTATTTTTTGTATTCACCCAAATGTTTTGTAAACACGTGTTTTAGATGTAAAAATATGTGAACTTAACGATAAAAATATAAAAACTATGATTAGTTCAATACAAATGACTTTAATCGATATTTAGCGAAATTATCACCATTTTTTCTCAAATTTTTTTTTCTGTTTTTTGTATTCACCCAAATGTATTGTAAACACGTGTTTTAGATGTAAAATAATGTGAACTTAACGTTAAAAATATAAAAAGTATGATTATTTTAATAGAAATGACTTAAGACGATATTTAGCGAATTCATCACCTGTATTTCAAAATTTTTTTACGACCTTTTATATTAACTCAAATGTATTGTAAAGACGTGTTTTAGATGTAAATTAATGTGAACTTAACGTTAAAAATATAAAAAGTATGATTAGTTTAATAGAAATGACTTAAGACGATTTTTAGCGGATTCATCACCTGTATTTCAAAATTTTTTTACGACCTTTTATATTCACCCAAATGTATTGTAAAGACGTGTTTTAGATGTAAAATAATGTGAACTTAACGTTAAAAATATAAAAAGTATGATTAGTTTAATAGAAATGACTTAAGACGATATTTAGCGGATTCATCACCTGTATTTCAAAATTTTTTTACGACCTTTTATATTAACTCAAATGTATTGTAAAGACGTGTTTTAGATGTAAATTAATGTGAACTTAACGTTAAAAATATAAAAAGTATGATTAGTTTAATAGAAATGACTTAAGACGATTTTTAGCGGATTCATCACCTGTATTTCAAAATTTTTTTACGACCTTTTATATTCACCCAAATGTATTGTAAAGACGTGTTTTAGATGTAAAATAATGTGAACTTAACGTTAAAAATATAAAAAGTATGATTAGTTTAATAGAAATGACTTAAGACGATATTTAGCGGATTCATCACCTGTATTTCAAAACTTTTTTACGACCTTTTATATTCACCCAAATGTATTGTAAAGACGTGTGTTAGATGTAAAAATATGTGAACTTAACGATAAAAATATAAAAACTATGATTAGTTCAATACAAATGACTTCAAACGATATTTAGCGGAATTATCACCATTTTTTACCAAATTTTTTTTCTATTTTTTGTATTCACCCAAATGTTTTGTAAACACGTGTTTTAGATGTAAAATAATGTGATCTTAACGTTAAAAATATAAAAAGTATGATTAGTTTAATAGAAATGACTTAAGACGATATTTAGCGGATTCATCACCTGTATTTCAAAATTTTTTTACGACCTTTTATATTCACCCAAATGTATTGTAAAGACGTGTTTTAGATGTAAAATTATGTGATATTAACGATAAAAATATAAAAAGTATGATTAGTTCAATACAAATGACTTTAAACGATATTTAGCGGAATTATCACCATTTTTTACCCAATTTTTTCCCAAATTTTTTTTCTATTTTTTGTATTCACCCAAATGTATTGTAAACACGTGTTTTAGATGTAAAATAATGTGAACTTAACGTTAAAAATATAAAAAGTATGATTAGTTTAATAGAAATGACTTAAGACGATATTTAGCGGATTCATCACCTGTATTTCAAAATTTTTTTACGACCTTTTATATTCACCCAAATGTATTGTAAAGACGTGTTTTAGATGTAAAATTATGTGAACTTAACGATAAAAATATAAAAACTATGATTAGTTCAATACAAATGACTTTAAACTATATTTAGCGGAATTATCACCATTTTTTACCAAATTTTTTCCCAAATTTTTTTTCTATTTTTTGTACTCACCCAAATGTATTGTAAATACGTGTTTTAGATGTAAAATAATGTGAACTTAACGATAAAAATATAAAAAGTATGATTAGTTCAATACAAATGACTTTAATCGATATTTAGCGAAATTATCACCATTTTTTCTCAAATTTTTTTTTCTGTTTTTTGTATTCACCCAAATGTATTGTAAACACGTGTTTTAGATGTAAAATAATGTGAACTTAACGTTAAAAATATAAAAAGTATGATTAGTTTAATAGAAATGACTTAAGACGATATTTAGCGAATTCATCACCTGTATTTCAAAATTTTTTTACGACCTTTTATATTAACTCAAATGTATTGTAAAGACGTGTTTTAGATGTAAATTAATGTGAACTTGACGTTAAAAATATAAAAAGTATGATTAGTTTAATAGAAATGACTTAAGACGATTTTTAGCGGATTCATCACGTGTATTTCAAAATTTTTTTACGACCTTTTATATTAACTCAAATGTATTGTAAAGACGTGTTTTAGATGTAAATTAATGTGAACTTAACGTTAAAAATATAAAAAGTATGATTAGTTTAATAGAAATGACTTAAGACGATTTTTAGCGGATTCATCACCTGTATTTCAAAATTTTTTTACGACCTTTTATATTCACACAATTGTATTGTAAAGACGTGTTTTAGATGTAAAATAATGTGAACTTAACGTTAAAACTATAAAAAGTATGATTAGTTTAATAGAAATGACTTAAGATGATATTTAGCGGATTCATCACCTGTATTTCAAAATTTTTTTACGACCTTTTATATTCACCCAAATGTATTGTAAAGACGTGTTTTAGATGTAAAATTATGTGATCTTAACGATAAAAA
The DNA here is from genome assembly GCF_037042655.1 of Diuraphis noxia. Classification (NCBI taxonomy): domain Eukaryota; kingdom Metazoa; phylum Arthropoda; class Insecta; order Hemiptera; family Aphididae; genus Diuraphis; species Diuraphis noxia. The sequence goes on along the minus strand of NW_028301726.1, from coordinate 195,419 downwards.
TATAAAAAGTATGATTAGTTCAATACAAATGACTTTAAACGATATTTAGCAGAATTATCACCATTTTTTACCCAATTTTTTCCCAAATTTTTTTTCTATTTTTTGTATTCACCCAAATGTATTGTAAACACGTGTTTTAGATGTAAAATAATGTGAACTTAACGTTAAAAATATAAAAAGTATGATTAGTTTAATAGAAATGACTTAAGACGATATTTAGCGGATTCATCACCTGTATTTCAAAATTTTTTTACGACCTTTTATATTAACTCAAATGTATTGTAAAGACGTGTTTTAGATGTAAATTAATGTGAACTTAACGTTAAAAATATAAAAAGTATGATTAGTTTAATAGAAATGACTTAAGACGATTTTTAGCGGATTCATCACCTGTATTTCAAAATTTTTTTACGACCTTTTATATTCACCCAAATGTATTGTAAAGACGTGTTTTAGATGTAAAATAATGTGAACTTAACGTTAAAAATATAAAAAGTATGATTAGTTTAATAGAAATGACTTAAGACGATATTTAGCGGATTCATCACCTGTATTTCAAAACTTTTTTACGACCTTTTATATTCACCCAAATGTATTGTAAAGACATGTTTTAGATGTAAAAATATGTGAACTTAACGATAAAAATATAAAAACCATGATTAGTTCAATACAAATGACTTTAAACGATATTTAGCGGAATTATCACCATTTTTTACCAAATTTTTTCCCAAATTTTTTTTCTATTTTTTGTACTCACCCAAATGTATTGTAAATACGTGTTTTAGATGAAAAATAATGTGAACTTAACGATAAAAATATAAAAAGTATGATTAGTTCAATACAAATGACTTCAAACGATATTTAGCGAAATTATCACCATTTTTTCTCAAATTTTTTTTTCTGTTTTTTGTATTCACCCAAATGTATTGTAAACACGTGTTTTAGATGTAAAATAATGTGAACTTAACGTTAAAAATATAAAAAGTATGATTAGTTTAATAGAAATGACTTAAGACGATATTTAGCGAATTCATCACCTGTATTTCAAAATTTTTTTACGACCTTTTATATTAACTCAAATGTATTGTAAAGACGTGTTTTAGATGTAAATTAATGTGAACTTGACGTTAAAAATATAAAAAGTATGATTAGTTTAATAGAAATGACTTAAGACGATTTTTAGCGGATTCATCACGTGTATTTCAAAATTTTTTTACGACCTTTTATATTAACTCAAATGTATTGTAAAGACGTGTTTTAGATGTAAATTAATGTGAACTTAACGTTAAAAATATAAAAAGTATGATTAGTTTAATAGAAATGACTTAAGACGATTTTTAGCGGATTCATCACCTGTATTTCAAAATTTTTTTACGACCTTTTATATTCACACAATTGTATTGTAAAGACGTGTTTTAGATGTAAAATAATGTGAACTTAACGTTAAAACTATAAAAAGTATGATTAGTTTAATAGAAATGACTTAAGATGATATTTAGCGGATTCATCACCTGTATTTCAAAATTTTTTTACGACCTTTTATATTCACCCAAATGTATTGTAAAGACGTGTTTTAGATGTAAAATTATGTGATCTTAACGATAAAAATATAAAAAGTATGATTAGTTCAATACAAATGACTTTAAACGATATTTAGCAGAATTATCACCATTTTTTACCCAATTTTTTCCCAAATTTTTTTTCTATTTTTTGTATTCACCCAAATGTATTGTAAACACGTGTTTTAGATGTAAAATAATGTGAACTTAACGTTAAAAATATAAAAAGTATGATTAGTTTAATAGAAATGACTTAAGACGATATTTAGCGGATTCATCACCTGTATTTCAAAATTTTTTTACGACCTTTTATATTAACTCAAATGTATTGTAAAGACGTGTTTTAGATGTAAATTAATGTGAACTTAACGTTAAAAATATAAAAAGTATGATTAGTTTAATAGAAATGACTTAAGACGATTTTTAGCGGATTCATCACCTGTATTTCAAAATTTTTTTACGACCTTTTATATTCACCCAAATGTATTGTAAAGACGTGTTTTAGATGTAAAATAATGTGAACTTAACGTTAAAAATATAAAAAGTATGATTAGTTTAATAGAAATGACTTAAGACGATATTTAGCGGATTCATCACCTGTATTTCAAAACTTTTTTACGACCTTTTATATTCACCCAAATGTATTGTAAAGACATGTTTTAGATGTAAAAATATGTGAACTTAACGATAAAAATATAAAAACCATGATTAGTTCAATACAAATGACTTTAAACGATATTTAGCGGAATTATCACCATTTTTTACCAAATTTTTTCCCAAATTTTTTTTCTATTTTTTGTACTCACCCAAATGTATTGTAAATACGTGTTTTAGATGAAAAATAATGTGAACTTAACGATAAAAATATAAAAAGTATGATTAGTTCAATACAAATGACTTCAAACGATATTTAGCGGAATTATCACCATTTTTTACCAAATTTTTTTTCTATTTTTTGTATTCACCCAAATGTTTTGTAAACACGTGTTTTAGATGTAAAATTATGTGATCTTAACGATAAAAATATAAAAAGTATGATTAGTTCAATACAAATGACTTTAAACGATATTTAGCGGAATTATCACCATTTTTTACCCAATTTTTTCCCAAATTTTTTTTCTATTTTTTGTATTCACCCAAATGTATTGAAAACACGTGTTTTAGATGTAAAATAATGGGAACTTAACGTTAAAAATATAAAAAGTATGATTAGTTTAATAGAAATGACTTAAGACGATATTTAGCGGATTCATCACCTGTATTTCAAAATTTTTTTACGACCTTTTATATTCACCCAAATGTATTGTAAAGACGTGTTTTAGATGTAAAATTATGTGAACTTAACGATAAAAATATAAAAACTATGATTAGTTCAATACAAATTACTTTAATCGATATTTAGCGAAATTATCACCATTTTTTCTCAAATTTTTTTTTCTGTTTTTTGTATTCACCCAAATGTATTGTAAACACGTGTTTTAGATGTAAAATAATGTGAACTTAACGTTAAAAATATAAAAAGTATGATTAGTTTAATAGAAATGACTTAAGACGATATTTAGCGAATTCGTCACCTGTATTTCAAAATTTTTTTACGACCTTTTATATTAACTCAAATGTATTGTAAAGACGTGTTTTAGATGTAAATTAATGTGAACTTAACGTTAAAAATATGAAAAGTATGATTAGTTTAATAGAAATGACTTAAGACGATTATTAGCGGATTCATCACCTGTATTTCAAAATTTTTTTACGACCTTTTATGTTCACCCAAATGTATTGTAAAGACGTGTTTTAGATGTAAAATAATGTGAACTTAACGTTAAAAATATAAAAAGTATGATTAGTTTAATAGAAATGACTTAAGACGATATTTAGCGGATTCATCACCTGTATTTCAAAATTTTTTTACGACCTTTTATATTAACTCAAATGTATTGTAAAGACGTGTTTTAGATGTAAATTAATGTGAACTTAACGTTAAAAATATAAAAAGTATGATTAGTTTAATAGAAATGACTTAAGACGATTTTTAGCGGATTCATCACCTGTATTTCAAAATTTTTTCACGACCTTTTATATTCACCCAAATGTATTGTAAAGACGTGTTTTAGATGTAAAATTATGTGATCTTAACGATAAAAATATAAAAAGTATGATTAGTTCAATACAAATGACTTTAAACGATATTTAGCGGAATTATCACCATTTTTTACCCAATTTTTTCCCAAATTTTTTTTCTATTTTTTGTATTCACCCAAATGTATTGTAAACACGTGTTTTAGATGTAAAATAATGTGAACTTAACGTTAAAAATATAAAAAGTATGATTAGTTTAATAGAAATGACTTAAGACGATATTTCGCGGATTCATCACCTGTATTTCAAAATTTTTTTACGACCTTTTATATTCACCCAAATGTATTGTAAAGACGTGTTTTAGATGTAAAATTATGTGAACTTAACGATAAAAATATAAAAACTATGATTAGTTCAATACAAATGACTTTAAACGATATTTAGTGGAATTATCACCATTTTTTACCAAATTTTTTCCCAAATTTTTTTTCAATTTTTTGTACTCACCCAAATGTATTGTAAATACGTGTTTTAGATGTAAAATAATGTGAACTTAACGTTAAAAATATAAAAAGTATGATTAGTTCAATACAAATGACTTTAATCGATATTTAGCGAAATTATCACCATTTTTTCTCAAATTTTTTTTTCTGTTTTTTGTATTCACCCAAATGTATTGTAAACACGTGTTTTAGATGTAAAATAATGTGAACTTAACGTTAAAAATATAAAAAGTATGATTAGTTTAATAGAAATGACTTAAGACGATATTTAGCGGATTCATCACCTGTATTTCAAAATTTTTTTACGACCTTTTATATTAACTCAAATGTATTGTAAAAACGTGTTTTAGATGTAAATTAATGTGAACTTAACGTTAAAAATATATAAAGTATGATTAGTTTAATAGAAATGACTTAAGACGATTTTTAGCGGATTCATCACCTGTATTTCAAAATTTTTTTACGACCTTTTATATTCACCCAAATGTATTGTAAATACGTGTTTTAGATGAAAAATAATGTGAACTTAACGATAAAAATATAAAAAGTATGATTAGTTCAATACAAATGACTTCAAACGATATTTAGCGGAATTATCACCATTTTTTACCAAATTTTTTTTCTATTTTTTGTATTCACCCAAATGTTTTGTAAACACGTGTTTTAGATGTAAAATAATGTGATCTTAACGTTAAAAATATAAAAAGTATGATTAGTTTAATAGAAATGACTTAAGACGATATTTAGCGGATTCATCACCTGTATTTCAAAATTTTTTTACGACCTTTTATATTCACCCAAATGTATTGTAAAGACGTGTTTTAGATGTAAAATTATGTGATCTTAACGATAAAAATATAAAAAGTATGATTAGTTCAATACAAATGACTTTAAACGATATTTAGCGGAATTATCACCATTTTTTACCCAATTTTTTCCCAAATTTTTTTTCTATTTTTTGTATTCACCCAAATGTATTGAAAACACGTGTTTTAGATGTAAAATAATGGGAACTTAACGTTAAAAATATAAAAAGTATGATTAGTTTAATAGAAATGACTTAAGACGATATTTAGCGGATTCATCACCTGTATTTCAAAATTTTTTTACGACCTTTTATATTCACCCAAATGTATTGTAAAGACGTGTTTTAGATGTAAAATTATGTGAACTTAACGATAAAAATATAAAAACTATGATTAGTTCAATACAAATGACTTTAATCGATATTTAGCGAAATTATCACCATTTTTTCTCAAATTTTTTTTTCTGTTTTTTGTATTCACCCAAATGTATTGTAAACACGTGTTTTAGATGTAAAATAATGTGAACTTAACGTTAAAAATATAAAAAGTATGATTAGTTTAATAGAAATGACTTAAGACGATATTTAGCGAATTCATCACCTGTATTTCAAAATTTTTTTACGACCTTTTATATTAACTCAAATGTATTGTAAAGACGTGTTTTAGATGTAAATTAATGTGAACTTAACGTTAAAAATATAAAAAGTATGATTAGTTTAATAGAAATGACTTAAGACGATTATTAGCGGATTCATCACCTGTATTTCAAAATTTTTTTACGACCTTTTATATTCACCCAAATGTATTGTAAAGACGTGTTTTAGATGTAAAATAATGTGAACTTAACGTTAAAAATATAAAAAGTATGATTAGTTTAATAGAAATGACTTAAGACGATATTTAGCGGATTCATCACCTGTATTTCAAAATTTTTTTACGACCTTTTATATTAACTCAAATGTATTGTAAAGACGTGTTTTAGATGTAAATTAATGTGAACTTAACGTTAAAAATATAAAAAGTATGATTAGTTCAATACAAATGACTTTAAACGATATTTAGCGGAATTATCACCATTTTTTACCCAATTTTTTCCCAAATTTTTTTTCTATTTTTTGTATTCACCCAAATGTATTGTAAACACGTGTTTTAGATGTAAAATAATGTGAACTTAACGTTAAAAATATAAAAAGTATGATTAGTTTAATAGAAATGACTTAAGACGATTTTTAGCGGATTCATCACCTGTATTTCAAAATTTTTTTACGACCTTTTATATTCACCCAAATGTATTGTAAAGACGTGTTTTAGATGTAAAATAATGTGAACTTAACGTTAAAAATATAAAAAGTATGATTAGTTTAATAGAAATGACTTAAGACGATATTTAGCGGATTCATCACCTGTATTTCAAAACTTTTTTACGACCTTTTATATTCACCCAAATGTATTGTAAAGACGTGTTTTAGATGTAAAAATATGTGATCTTAACGATAAAAATATAAAAACTATGATTAGTTCAATACAAATGACTTTAAACGATATTTAGCGGAATTATCACCATTTTTTACCAAATTTTTTCCCAAATTTTTTTTCTATTTTTTGTACTCACCCAAATGTATTGTAAATACGTGTTTTAGATGAAAATTAATGTGAACTTAACGATAAAAATATAAAAAGTATGATTAGTTCAATACAAATGACTTCAAACGATATTTAGCGGAATTATCACCATTTTTTACCAAATTTTTTTTCTATTTTTTGTATTCACCCAAATGTTTTGTAAACACGTGTTTTAGATGTAAAATAATGTGATCTTAACGTTAAAAATATAAAAAGTATGATTAGTTTAATAGAAATGACTTAAGACGATATTTAGCGGATTCATCACCTGTATTTCAAAATTTTTTTACGACCTTTTATATTAAATCAAATGTATTGTAAAGACGTGTTTTAGATGTAAATTAATGTGAACTTAACGTTAAAAATATAAAAAGTATGATTAGTTTAATAGAAATGACTTAAGACGATTTTTAGCGGATTCATCACCTGTATTTCAAAATTTTTTTACGACCTTTTATATTCACCCAAATGTATTGTAAAGACGTGTTTTAGATGTAAAATAACGTGAACTTAACGTTAAAAATATAAAAAGTATGATTAGTTTAATAGAAATGACTTAAGACGATATTTAGCGGATTCATCACCTGTATTTCAAAACTTTTTTACGACCTTTTATATTCACCCAAATGTATTGTAAAGACGTGTTTTAGATGTAAAAATATGTGAACTTAACGATAAAAATATAAAAACTATGATTAGTTCAATACAAATGACTTCAAACGATATTTAGCGGAATTATCACCATTTTTTACCAAATTTTTTTTCTATTTTTTGTATTCACCCAAATGTTTTGTAAACACGTGTTTTAGATGTAAAATAATGTGATCTTAACGTTAAAAATATAAAAAGTATGATTAGTTTAATAGAAATGACTTAAGACGATATTTAGCGGATTCATCACCTGTATTTCAAAATTTTTTTACGACCTTTTATATTCACCCAAATGTATTGTAAATACGTGTTTTAGATGTAAAATTATGTGATCTTAACGATAAAAATATAAAAAGTATGATTAGTTCAATACAAATGACTTTAAACGATATTTAGCGGAATTATCACCATTTTTTACCCAATTTTTTCCCAAATTTTTTTTCTATTTTTTGTATTCACCCAAATGTATTGTAAACACGTGTTTTAGATGTAAAATAATGTGAACTTAACGTTAAAAATATAAAAAGTATGATTAGTTTAATAGAAATGACTTAAGACGATATTTAGCGGATTCATCACCTGTATTTCAAAATTTTTTTACGACCTTTTATATTCACCCAAATGTATTGTAAAGACGTGTTTTAGATGTAAAATTATGTGAACTTAACGATAAAAATATAAAAACTATGATTAGTTCAATACAAATGACTTTAAACGATATTTAGCGGAATTATCACCATTTTTTACCAAATTTTTTCCCAAATTTTTTTTCAATTTTTTGTACTCACCCAAATGTATTGTAAATACGTGTTTTAGATGTAAAATAATGTGAACTTAACGATAAAAATATAAAAAGTATGATTAGTTCAATACAAATGACTTTAATCGATATTTAGCGAAATTATCACCATTTTTTCTCAAATTTTTTTTTCTGTTTTTTGTATTCACCCAAATGTATTGTAAACACGTGTTTTAGATGTAAAATAATGTGAACTTAACGTTAAAAATATAAAAAGTATGATTAGTTTAATAGAAATGACTTAAGACGATATTTAGCGAATTCATCACCTGTATTTCAAAATTTTTTTACGACCTTTTATATTAACTCAAATGTATTGTAAAGACGTGTTTTAGATGTAAATTAATGTGAACTTAACGTTAAAAATATAAAAAGTATGATTAGTTTAATAGAAATGACTTAAGACGATTATTAGCGGATTCATCACCTGTATTTCAAAATTTTTTTACGACCTTTTATATTCACCCAAATGTATTGTAAAGACGTGTTTTAGATGTAAAATAATGTGAAATTAACGTTAAAAATATAAAAAGTATGATTAGTTTAATAGAAATGACTTAAGACGATATTTAGCGGATTCATCACCTGTATTTCAAAATTTTTTTACGACCTTTTATATTAACTCAAATGTATTGTAAAGACGTGTTTTAGATGTAAATTAATGTGAACTTAACGTTAAAAATATAAAAAGTATGATTAGTTTAATAGAAATTACTTAAGACGATTTTTAGCGGATTCATCACCTGTATTTCAAAATTTTTTCACGACCTTTTATATTCACCCAAATGTATTGTAAAGACGTGTTTTAGATGTAAAATAATGTGAACTTAACGTTAAAACTATAAAAAGTATGATTAGTTTAATAGAAATGACTTAAGATGATATTTAGCGGATTCATCACCTGTATTTCAAAATTTTTTTACGACCTTTTATATTCACCCAAATGTATTGTAAAGACGTGTTTTAGATGTAAAATAATGTGAACTTAACGTTAAAAATATAAAAAGTATGATTAGTTTAATAGAAATGACTTAAGACGATATTTAGCGGATTCATCACCTGTATTTCAAAACTTTTTTACGACCTTTTATATTCACCCAAATGTATTGTAAAGACGTGTTTTAGATGTAAAAATATGTGAACTTAACGATAAAAATATAAAAACTATGATTAGTTCAATACAAATGACTTCAAACGATATTTAGCGGAATTATCACCATTTTTTACCAAATTTTTTTTCTATTTTTTGTATTCACCCAAATGTTTTGTAAACACGTGTTTTAGATGTAAAATAATGTGATCTTAACGTTAAAAATATAAAAAGTATGATTAGTTTAATAGAAATGACTTAAGACGATATTTAGCGGATTCATCACCTGTATTTCAAAATTTTTTAACGACCTTTTATATTCACCCAAATGTATTGTAAAGACGTGTTTTAGATGTAAAATTATGTGATCTTAACGATAAAAATATAAAAAGTATGATTAGTTCAATACAAATGACTTTAAACGATATTTAGCGGAATTATCACCATTTTTTACCCAATTTTTTCCCAAATTTTTTTCTATTTTTTGTATTCACCCAAATGTATTGAAAACACGTGTTTTAGATGTAAAATAATGGGAACTTAACGTTAAAAATATAAAAAGTATGATTAGTTTAATAGAAATGACTTAAGACGATATTTAGCGGATTCATCACCTGTATTTCAAAATTTTTTTACGACCTTTTATATTCACCCAAATGTATTGTAAAGACGTGTTTTAGATGTAAAATTATGTGAACTTAACGATAAAAATATAAAAACTATGATTAGTTCAATACAAATGAATTTAATCGATATTTAGCGAAATTATCACCATTTTTTCTCAAATTTTTTTTTCTGTTTTTTGTATTCACCCAAATGTATTGTAAACACGTGTTTTAGATGTAAAATAATGTGAACTTAACGTTAAAAATATAAAAAGTATGATTAGTTTAATAGAAATGACTTAAGACGATATTTAGCGAATTCATCACCTGTATTTCAAAATTTTTTTACGACCTTTTATATTAACTCAAATGTATTGTAAAGACGTGTTTTAGATGTAAATTAATGTGAACTTAACGTTAAAAATATAAAAAGTATGATTAGTTTAATAGAAATGACTTAAGACGATTATTAGCGGATTCATCACCATTTTTTACCAAATTTTTTTTCTATTTTTTGTATTCACCCAAATGTATTGTAAACACGTGTTTTAGATGTAAAATAATGTGAACTTAACGTAAAAATATAAAAAGTATGATTAGTTTAATAGAAATGACTTAAGACGATATTTAGCGGATTCATCACCTGTATTTCAAAATTTTTTTACGACCTTTTATATTAACTCAAATGTATTGTAAAGACGTGTTTTAGATGTAAATTAATGTGAACTTAACGTTAAAAATATAAAAAGTATGATTAGTTCAATACAAATGACTTTAAACGATATTTAGCGGAATTATCACCATTTTTTACCCAATTTTTTCCCAAATTTTTTTTCTATTTTTTGTATTCACCCAAATGTATTGTAAACACGTGTTTTAGATGTAAAATAATGTGAACTTAACGTTAAAAATATAAAAAGTATGATTAGTTTAATAGAAATGACTTAAGACGATATTTCGCGGATTCATCACCTGTATTTCAAAATTTTTTTACGACCTTTTATATTCACCCAAATGTATTGTAAAGACGTGTTTTAGATGTAAAATTATGTGAACTTAACGATAAAAATATAAAAACTATGATTAGTTCAATACAAATGACTTTAAACGATATTTAGTGGAATTATCACCATTTTTTACCAAATTTTTTCCCAAATTTTTTTTCAATTTTTTGTACTCACCCAAATGTATTGTAAATACGTGTTTTAGATGTAAAATAATGTGAACTTAACGTTAAAAATATAAAAAGTATGATTAGTTTAATAGAAATGACTTAAGACGATATTTAGCGGATTCATCACCTGTATTTCAAAATTTTTTTACGACCTTTTATATTAACTCAAATGTATTGTAAATACGTGTTTTAGATGAAAAATAATGTGAACTTAACGATAAAAATATAAAAAGTATGATTAGTTCAATACAAATGACTTCAAACGATATTTAGCGGAATTATCACCATTTTTTACCAAATTTTTTTTCTATTTTTTGTATTCACCCAAATGTTTTGTAAACACGTGTTTTAGATGTAAAATAATGTGATCTTAACGTTAAAAATATAAAAAGTATGATTAGTTTAATAGAAATGACTTAAGACGATATTTAGCGGATTCATCACCTGTATTTCAAAATTTTTTTACGACCTTTTATATTCACCCAAATGTATTGTAAAGACGTGTTTTAGATGTAAAATTATGTGATCTTAACGATAAAAATATAAAAAGTATGATTAGTTCAATACAAATGACTTTAAACGATATTTAGCGGAATTATCACCATTTTTTACCCAATTTTTTTTTCTGTTTTTTGTATTCACCCAAATGTATTGTAAACACGTGTTTTAGATGTAAAATAATGTGAACTTAACGTTAAAAATATAAAAAGTATGATTAGTTTAATAGAAATGACTTAAGACGATATTTAGCGAATTCATCACCTGTATTTCAAAATTTTTTTACGACCTTTTATATTAACTCAAATGTATTGTAAAGACGTGTTTTAGATGTAAATTAATGTGAACTTAACGTTAAAAATATAAAAAGTATGATTAGTTTAATAGAAATGACTTAAGACGATATTTAGCGGATTCATCACCTGTATTTCAAAATTTTTTTACGACCTTTTATATTAACTCAAATGTATTGTAAAGACGTGTTTTAGATGTAAATTAATGTGAACTTAACGTTAAAAATATAAAAAGTATGATTAGTTTAATAGAAATGACTTAAGACGATTTTTAGCGGATTCATCACCTGTATTTCAAAATTTTTTCACGACCTTTTATATTCACCCAAATGTATTGTAAAGACGTGTTTTAGATGTAAAATAATGTGAACTTAACGTTAAAACTATAAAAAGTATGATTAGTTTAATAGAAATGACTTAAGATGATATTTAGCGGATTCATCACCTGTATTTCAAAATTTTTTTACGACCTTTTATATTCACCCAAATGTATTGTAAAGACATGTTTTAGATGTAAAATAATGTGAACTTAACGTTAAAAATATAAAAAGTATGATTAGTTCAATACAAATGACTTTAAACGATATTTAGCGGAATTATCACCATTTTTTACCCAATTTTTTCCCAAATTTTTTTTCTATTTTTTGTATTCACCCAAATGTATTGTAAACACGTGTTTTAGATGTAAATTAATGTGAACTTAACGTTAAAAATATAAAAAGTATGATTAGTTTAATAGAAATGACTTAAGACGATTATTAGCGGATTCATCACCTGTATTTCAAAATTTTTTTACGACCTTTTATATTCACCCAAATGTATTGTAAAGACGTGTTTTAGATGTAAAATAATGTGAACTTAACGTTAAAAATATAAAAAGTATGATTAGTTTAATAGAAATGACTTAAGACGATATTTAGCGGATTCATCACCTGTATTTCAAAATTTTTTTACGACCTTTTATATTAACTCAAATGTATTGTAAAGACGTGTTTTAGATGTAAATTAATGTGAACTTAACGTTAAAAATATAAAAAGTATGATTAGTTCAATACAAATGACTTTAAACGATATTTAGCGGAATTATCACCATTTTTTACCCAATTTTTTCCCAAATTTTTTTTCTATTTTTTGTATTCACCCAAATGTATTGTAAACACGTGTTTTAGATGTAAAATAATGTGAACTTAACGTTAAAAATATAAAAAGTATGATTAGTTTAATAGAAATGACTTAAGACGATTTTTAGCGGATTCATCACCTGTAATTCAAAATTTTTTTACGACCTTTTATATTCACCCAAATGTATTGTAAAGACGTGTTTTAGATGTAAAATAATGTGAACTTAACGTTAAAAATATAAAAAGTATGATTAGTTTAATAGAAATGACTTAAGACGATATTTAGCGGATTCATCACCTGTATTTCAAAACTTTTTTACGACCTTTTATATTCACCCAAATGTATTGTAAAGACGTGTTTTAGATGTAAAAATATGTGAACTTAACGATAAAAATATAAAAACTATGATTAGTTCAATACAAATGACTTTAAACGATATTTAGCGGAATTATCACCATTTTTTACCAAATTTTTTCCCAAATTTTTTTTCTATTTTTTGTACTCACCCAAATGTATTGTAAATACGTGTTTTAGATGAAAATTAATGTGAACTTAACGATAAAAATATAAAAAGTATGATTAGTTCAATACAAATGACTTCAAACGATATTTAGCGGAATTATCACCATTTTTTACCAAATTTTTTTTCTATTTTTTGTATTCACCCAAATGTTTTGTAAACACGTGTTTTAGATGTAAAATAATGTGATCTTAACGTTAAAAATATAAAAAGTATGATTAGTTTAATAGAAATGACTTAAGACGATATTTAGCGGATTCATCACCTGTATTTCAAAATTTTTTTACGACCTTTTATATTAACTCAAATGTATTGTAAAGACGTGTTTTAGATGTAAATTAATGTGAACTTAACGTTAAAAATATAAAAAGTATGATTAGTTTAATAGAAATGACTTAAGACGATTTTTAGCGGATTCATCACCTGTATTTCAAAATTTTTTTACGACCTTTTATATTCACCCAAATGTATTGTAAAGACGTGTTTTAGATGTAAAATAACGTGAACTTAACGTTAAAAATATAAAAAGTATGATTAGTTTAATAGAAATGACTTAAGACGATATTTAGCGGATTCATCACCTGTATTTCAAAATTTTTTTACGACCTTTTATATTCACCCAAATGTATTGTAAAGACGTGTTTTAGATGTAAAATTATGTGATCTTAACGATAAAAATATAAAAAGTATGATTAGTTCAATACAAATGACTTTAAACGATATTTAGCGGAATTATCACCATTTTTTACCCAATTTTTTCCCAAATTTTTTTTCTATTTTTTGTATTCACCCAAATGTATTGTAAACACGTGTTTTAGATGTAAAATAATGTGAACTTAACGTTAAAAATATAAAAAGTATGATTAGTTTAATAGAAATGACTTAAGACGATATTTAGCGGATTCATCACCTGTATTTCAAAATTTTTTTACGACCTTTTATATTCACCCAAATGTATTGTAAAGACGTGTTTTAGATGTAAAATTATGTGAACTTAACGATAAAAATATAAAAACTATGATTAGTTCAATACAAATGACTTTAAACGATATTTAGCGGAATTATCACCATTTTTTACCAAATTTTTTCCCAAATTTTTTTTCAATTTTTTGTACTCACCCAAATGTATTGTAAAGACGTGTTTTAGATGTAAATTAATGTGAACTTAACGTTAAAAATATAAAAAGTATGATTAGTTTAATAGAAATGACTTAAGACGATTATTAGCGGATTCATCACCATTTTTTACCAAATTTTTTTTCTATTTTTTGTATTCACCCAAATGTATTGTAAACACGTGTTTTAGATGTAAAATAATGTGAACTTAACGTAAAAATATAAAAAGTATGATTAGTTTAATAGAAATGACTTAAGACGATATTTAGCGGATTCATCACCTGTATTTCAAAATTTTTTTACGACCTTTTATATTAACTCAAATGTATTGTAAAGACGTGTTTTAGATGTAAATTAATGTGAACTTAACGTTAAAAATATAAAAAGTATGATTAGTTCAATACAAATGACTTTAAACGATATTTAGCGGAATTATCACCATTTTTTACCCAATTTTTTCCCAAATTTTTTTTCTATTTTTTGTATTCACCCAAATCTATTGTAAACACGTGTTTTAGATGTAAAATAATGTGAACTTAACGTTAAAAATATAAAAAGTATGATTAGTTTAATAGAAATGACTTAAGACGATATTTAGCGGATTCATCACCTGTATTTCAAAATTTTTTTACGACCTTTTATATTCACCCAAATGTATTGTAAAGACGTGTTTTAGATGTAAAATTATGTGAACTTAACGATAAAAATATAAAAACTATGATTAGTTCAATACAAATGACTTTAAACGATATTTAGCGGAATTATCACCATTTTTTACCAAATTTTTTCCCAAATTTTTTTTCAATTTTTTGTACTCACCCAAATGTATTGTAAATACGTGTTTTAGATGTAAAATAATGTGAACTTAACGTTAAAAATATAAAAAGTATGATTAGTTTAATAGAAATGACTTAAGACGATATTTAGCGGATTCATCACCTGTATTTCAAAATTTTTTTACGACCTTTTATATTAACTCAAATGTATTGTAAATACGTGTTTTAGATGAAAAATAATGTGAACTTAACGATAAAAATATAAAAAGTATGATTAGTTCAATACAAATGACTTCAAACGATATTTAGCGGAATTATCACCATTTTTTACCAAATTTTTTTTCTATTTTTTGTATTCACCCAAATGTTTTGTAAACACGTGTTTTAGATGTAAAATAATGTGATCTTAACGTTAAAAATATAAAAAGTATGATTAGTTTAATAGAAATGACTTAAGACGATATTTAGCGGATTCATCACCTGTATTTCAAAATTTTTTTACGACCTTTTATATTCACCCAAATGTATTGTAAAGACGTGTTTTAGATGTAAAATTATGTGATCTTAACGATAAAAATATAAAAAGTATGATTAGTTCAATACAAATGACTTTAAACGATATTTAGCGGAATTATCACCATTTTTTACCCAATTTTTTTTTCTGTTTTTTGTATTCACCCAAATGTATTGTAAACACGTGTTTTAGATGTAAAATAATGTGAACTTAACGTTAAAAATATAAAAAGTATGATTAGTTCAATACAAATGACTTTAAACGATATTTAGCGGAATTATCACCATTTTTTACCCAATTTTTTCCCAAATTTTTTTTCTATTTTTTGTATTCACCCAAATGTATTGTAAACACGTGTTTTAGATGTAAAATAATGTGAACTTAACGTTAAAAATATAAAAAGTATGATTAGTTCAATACAAATGACTTTTATCGATATTTAGCGAAATTATCACCATTTTTTACCAAATTTTTTTCCAAATTTTTTTTCTATTTTTTGTATTCACCCAAATGTATTGTAAACACGTGTTTTAGATGTAAAATAATGTGAACTTAACGTTAAAAATATAAAAAGTATGATTAGTTTAATAGAAATGACTTAAGACGATATTTAGCGGATTCATCACCTGTATTTCAAAATTTTTTTACGACCTTTTATATTCACCCAAATGTATTGTAAATACGTGTTTTAGATGTAAAATAATGTGAACTTAACGATAAAAATATAAAAAGTATGATTAGTTCAATACAAATGACTTTAAACGATATTTAGCGAAATTATCACCATTTTTTACCAAATTTTTTCCCAAATTTTTTTTCTATTTTTTGTATTCACCCAAATGTATTGCAAATACGTGTTTTAGATGTAAAATAATGTGAACTTAACGATAAAAATATAAAAAGTATGATTAGTTCAATACAAATGACTTTAAACGATATTTAGCGGAATTATCACCATTTTTTACCAAATTTTTTCCCAAATTTTTTTTCTATTTTTTGTATTCACCCAAATGTATTGTAAATACGTGTTTTAGATGTAAAATAATGTGAACTTAACGATCAAAATATAAAAAGTATGATTAGTTCAATACAAATGACTTTAAACGATATTTAGCGGAATTATCACCATTTTTTACCAAATTTTTTTTCTATTTTTTGTATTCACCCAAATGTATTGTAAACACGTGTTTTAGATGTAAAATAATGTGAACTTAACGTTGAAAATATAAAAAGTATGATTAGTTTAATAGAAATTACTTAAGACGATATTTAGCGGATTCATCACCTGTATTTCAAAATTTTTTTACGACCTTTTATATTCACCCAAATGTATTGTAAAGACGTGTTTTAGATGTAAAATTATGTGAACTTAACGATAAAAATATAAAAAGTATGATTAGTTCAATACAAATGACTTTAAACGATATTTAGCGGAATTATCACCATTTTTTACCAAATTTTTTCCCAAATTTTTTTTCTATTTTTTGTATTCACCCAAATGTATTGTAAATACGTGTTTTAGATGTAAAATAATGTGAACTTAACGATAAAAATATAAAAAGTATGATTAGTTCAATACAAATGACTTTAAACGATATTTAGCGGAATTATCACCATTTTTTACCAAATTTTTTTTCTATTTTTTGTATTCACCCAAATGTATTGTAAACACGTGTTTTAGATGTAAAATAATGTGAACTTAACGTTAAAAATATAAAAAGTATGATTAGTTTAATAGAAATGACTTAAGACGATATTTAGCGGATTCATCACCTGTATTTCAAAATTTTTTTACGACCTTTTATATTCACCCAAATGTATTGTAAAGACGTGTTTTAGATGTAAAATAATGTGAACTTAACGATAAAAATATAAAAAGTATGATTAGTTCAATACAAATGACTTTAAACGATATTTAGCGGAATTATCACCATTTTTTACCCAATTTTTTCCCAAATTTTTTTTCTATTTTTTGTATTCACCCAAATGTATTGTAAACACGTGTTTTAGATGTAAAATAATGTGAACTTAACGTTGAAAATATAAAAAGTATGATTAGTTTAATAGAAATGACTTAAGACGATATTTAGCGGATTCATCACCTGTATTTCAAAATTTTTTTACGACCTTTTATATTCACCGAAATGTATTGTAAAGACGTGTTTTAGATGTAAAATTATGTGAACTTAACGATAAAAATATAAAAAGTATGATTAGTTCAATACAAATGACTTTAAACGATATTTAGCGGAATTATCACCATTTTTTACCAAATTTTTTCCCAAATTTTTTTTCTATTTTTTGTATTCACCCAAATGTATTGTAAACACGTGTTTTAGATGTAAAATAATGTGAACTTAACGTTAAAAATATAAAAAGTATGATTAGTTTAATAGAAATGACTTAAGACGATATTTAGCGGATTCATCACCTGTATTTCAAAATTTTTTTACGACCTTTTATATTCACCCAAATGTATTGTAAAGACGTGTTTTAGATGTAAAATAGTGTGAACTTAACGATAAAAATATAAAAAGTATGATTAGTTCAATACAAATGACTTTAAACGATATTTAGCGGAATTATCACCATTTTTTACCAAATTTTTTTTCTATTTTTTGTATTCACCCAAATGTATTGTAAACACGTGTTTTAGATGTAAAATAATGTGAACTTAACGTTGAAAATATAAAAAGTATGATTAGTTTAATAGAAATGACTTAAGACGATATTTAGCGGATTCATCACCTGTATTTCAAAATTTTTTTACGACCTTTTATATTCACCGAAATGTATTGTAAAGACGTGTTTTAGATGTAAAATTATGTGAACTTAACGATAAAAATATAAAAAGTATGATTAGTTCAATACAAATGACTTTAAACGATATTTAGCGGAATTATCACCATTTTTTACCAAATTTTTTCCCAAATTTTTTTTCTATTTTTTGTATTCACCCAAATGTATTGTAAACACGTGTTTTAGATGTAAAATAATGTGAACTTAACGTTAAAAATATAAAAAGTATGATTAGTTTAATAGAAATGACTTAAGACGATATTTAGCGGATTCATCACCTGTATTTCAAAATTTTTTTACGACCTTTTATATTCACCCAAATGTATTGTAAAGACGTGTTTTAGATGTAAAATAGTGTGAACTTAACGATAAAAATATAAAAAGTATGATTAGTTCAATACAAATGACTTTAAACGATATTTAGCGGAATTATCACCATTTTTTACCAAATTTTTTTTCTATTTTTTGTATTCACCCAAATGTATTGTAAACACGTGTTTTAGATTTAAAATAATGTGAACTTAACGTTAAAAATATAAAAAGTATGATTAGTTTAATAGAAATGACCTAAGACGATATTTAGCGGATTCATCACCTGTATTTCAAAATTTTTTTACGACCTTTTATATTCACCCAAATGTATTGTAAAGACGTGTTTTAGATGTAATATTATGTGAACTTAACGATAAAAATATAAAAAGTATGATTAGTTCAATACAAATGACTTTAAACGATATTTAGCGGAATTATCACCATTTTTTACCAAATTTTTTTTCTATTTTTTGTATTCACCCAAATGTATTGTAAACACGTGTTTTAGATGTAAAATAATGTGAACTTAACGTTGAAAATATAAAAAGTATGATTAGTTTAATAGAAATGACTTAAGACGATATTTAGCGGATTCATCACCTGTATTTCAAAATTTTTTTACGACCTTTTATATTCACCCAAATGTATTGTAAAGACGTGTTTTAGATGTAAAATTATGTGAACTTAACGATAAAAATATAAAAAGTATGATTAGTTCAATACAAATGACTTTAAACGATATTTAGCGGAATTATCACCATTTTTTACCAAATTTTTTCCCAAATTTTTTTTTCTATTTTTTGTATTCACCCAAATGTATTGTAAATACGTGTTTTAGATGTAAAATAATGTGAACTTAACGATAAAAATATAAAAAGTATGATTAGTTCAATACAAATGACTTTAAACGATATTTAGCGGAATTATCACCATTTTTTACCAAATTTTTTTTCTATTTTTTGTATTCACCCAAATGTATTGTAAACACGTGTTTTAGATGTAAAATAATGTGAACTTAACGTTAAAAATATAAAAAGTATGATTAGTTTAATAGAAATGACTTAAGACGATATTTAGCGGATTCATCACCTGTATTTCAAAATATTTTTACGACCTTTTATATTCACCCAAATGTATTGTAAAGACGTGTTTTAGATGTAAAATAATGTGAACTTAACGATAAAAATATAAAAAGTATGATTAGTTCAATACAAATGACTTTAAACGATATTTAGCGGAATTATCACCATTTTTTACCCAATTTTTTCCCAAATTTTTTTTCTATTTTTTGTATTCACCCAAATGTATTGTAAACACGTGTTTTAGATGTAAAATAATGTGAACTTAACGTTAAAAATATAAAAAGTATGATTAGTTTAATAGAAATGACTTAAGACGATATTTAGCGGATTCATCACCCGTATTTCAAAATTTTTTTACGACCTTTTATATTCACCCAAATGTATTGTAAAGACGTGTTTTAGATGTAATATTATGTGAACTTAACGATAAAAATATAAAAAGTATGATTAGTTCAATACAAATGACTTTAAACGATATTTAGCGGAATTATCACCATTTTTTACCAAATTTTTTTTCTATTTTTTGTATTCACCCAAATGTATTGTAAACACGTGTTTTAGATTTAAAATAATGTGAACTTAACGTTAAAAATATAAAAAGTATGATTAGTTTAATAGAAATGACCTAAGACGATATTTAGCGGATTCATCACCTGTATTTCAAAATTTTTTTACGAACTTTTATATTCACCCAAATGTATTGTAAAGACGTGTTTTAGATGTAAAATTATGTGAACTTAACGATAAAAATATAAAAAGTATGATTAGTTCAATACAAATGACTTTAAACGATATTTAGCGGAATTATCACCATTTTTTACCCAATTTTTTCCCAAATTTTTTTCTATTTTTTGTATTCACCCAAATGTATTGTAAACACGTGTTTTAGATGTAAAATAATGTGAACTTAACGTTAAAAATATAAAAAGTATGATTAGTTTAATAGAAATGACTTAAGACGATATTTAGCGGATTCATCACCTGTATTTCAAAATTTTTTTACGACCTTTTATATTCACCCAAATGTATTGTAAAGACGTGTTTTAGATGTAAAATAATGTGAACTTAACGATCAAAATATAAAAAGTATGATTAGTTCAATACAAATGACTTTAAACGATATTTAGCGGAATTATCACCATTTTTTACCAAATTTTTTCCCAAATTTTTTTTCTATTTTTTGTATTCACCCAAATGTATTGTAAATACGTGTTTTAGATGTAAAATAATGTGAACTTAACGATAAAAATATAAAAAGTATGATTAGTTCAATACAAATGACTTTAAACGATATTTAGCGGAATTATCACCATTTTTTACCAAATTTTTTTTCTATTTTTTGTATTCACCCAAATGTATTGTAAACACGTGTTTTAGATGTAAAATAATGTGAACTTAACGTTAAAAATATAAAAAGTATGATTAGTTTAATAGAAATGACTTAAGACGATATTTAGCGGATTCATCACCTGTATTTCAAAATTTTTTTACGACCTTTTATATTCACCCAAATGTATTGTAAAGACGTGTTTTAGATGTAAAATAATGTGAACTTAACGATAAAAATATAAAAAGTATGATTAGTTCAATACAAATGACTTTAAACGATATTTAGCGGAATTATCACCATTTTTTACCCAATTTTTTCCCAAATTTTTTTTTTATTTTTTGTATTCACCCAAATGTATTGTAAACACGTGTTTTAGATGTAAAATAATGTGAACTTAACGTTGAAAATATAAAAAGTATGATTAGTTTAATAGAAATGACTTAAGACGATATTTAGCGGATTCATCACCTGTATTTCAAAATTTTTTTACGACCTTTTATATTCACCG
The DNA here is from genome assembly GCF_037042655.1 of Diuraphis noxia. Classification (NCBI taxonomy): domain Eukaryota; kingdom Metazoa; phylum Arthropoda; class Insecta; order Hemiptera; family Aphididae; genus Diuraphis; species Diuraphis noxia. The sequence goes on along the minus strand of NW_028301726.1, from coordinate 173,660 downwards.
AAATGTATTGTAAAGACGTGTTTTAGATGTAAAATTATGTGAACTTAACGATAAAAATATAAAAAGTATGATTAGTTCAATACAAATGACTTTAAACGATATTTAGCGGAATTATCACCATTTTTTACCCAATTTTTTCCCAAATTTTTTTTCTATTTTTTGTATTCACCCAAATGTATTGTAAACACGTGTTTTAGATGTAAAATAATGTGAACTTAACGTTAAAAATATAAAAAGTATGATTAGTTTAATAGAAATGACTTAAGACGATATTTAGCGGATTCATCACCCGTATTTCAAAATTTTTTTACGACCTTTTATATTCACCCAAATGTATTGTAAAGACGTGTTTTAGATGTAATATTATGTGAACTTAACGATAAAAATATAAAAAGTATGATTAGTTCAATACAAATGACTTTAAACGATATTTAGCGGAATTATCACCATTTTTTACCAAATTTTTTTTCTATTTTTTGTATTCACCCAAATGTATTGTAAACACGTGTTTTAGATTTAAAATAATGTGAACTTAACGTTAAAAATATAAAAAGTATGATTAGTTTAATAGAAATGACCTAAGACGATATTTAGCGGATTCATCACCTGTATTTCAAAATTTTTTTACGAACTTTTATATTCACCCAAATGTATTGTAAAGACGTGTTTTAGATGTAAAATTATGTGAACTTAACGATAAAAATATAAAAAGTATGATTAGTTCAATACAAATGACTTTAAACGATATTTAGCGGAATTATCACCATTTTTTACCAAATTTTTTCCCAAATTTTTTTTCTATTTTTTGTATTCACCCAAATGTATTGTAAATACGTGTTTTAGATGTAAAATAATGTGAACTTAACGATAAAAATATAAAAAGTATGATTAGTTCAATACAAATGACTTTAAACGATATTTAGCGGAATTATCACCATTTTTTACCAAATTTTTTTTCTATTTTTTGTATTCACCCAAATGTATTGTAAACACGTGTTTTAGATGTAAAATAATGTGAACTTAACGTTAAAAATATAAAAAGTATGATTAGTTTAATAGAAATGACTTAAGACGATATTTAGCGGATTCATCACCTGTATTTCAAAATTTTTTTACGACCTTTTATATTCACCCAAATGTATTGTAAAGACGTGTTTTAGATGTAAAATAGTGTGAACTTAACGATAAAAATATAAAAAGTATGATTAGTTCAATACAAATGACTTTAAACGATATTTAGCGGAATTATCACCATTTTTTACCAAATTTTTTTTCTATTTTTTGTATTCACCCAAATGTATTGTAAACACGTGTTTTAGATGTAAAATAATGTGAACTTAACGTTGAAAATATAAAAAGTATGATTAGTTTAATAGAAATGACTTAAGACGATATTTAGCGGATTCATCACCTGTATTTCAAAATTTTTTTACGACCTTTTATATTCACCGAAATGTATTGTAAAGACGTGTTTTAGATGTAAAATTATGTGAACTTAACGATAAAAATATAAAAAGTATGATTAGTTCAATACAAATGACTTTAAACGATATTTAGCGGAATTATCACCATTTTTTACCAAATTTTTTCCCAAATTTTTTTTCTATTTTTTGTATTCACCCAAATGTATTGTAAATACGTGTTTTAGATGTAAAATAATGTGAACTTAACGATAAAAATATAAAAAGTATGATTAGTTCAATACAAATGACTTTAAACGATATTTAGCGGAATTATCACCATTTTTTACCAAATTTTTTTTCTATTTTTTGTATTCACCCAAATGTATTGTAAACACGTGTTTTAGATGTAAAATAATGTGAACTTAACGTTAAAAATATAAAAAGTATGATTAGTTTAATAGAAATGACTTAAGACGATATTTAGCGGATTCATCACCTGTATTTCAAAATTTTTTTACGACCTTTTATATTCACCCAAATGTATTGTAAAGACGTGTTTTAGATGTAAAATAATGTGAACTTAACGATAAAAATATAAAAAGTATGATTAGTTCAATACAAATGACTTTAAACGATATTTAGCGGAATTATCACCATTTTTTACCCAATTTTTTCCCAAATTTTTTTTTTATTTTTTGTATTCACCCAAATGTATTGTAAACACGTGTTTTAGATGTAAAATAATGTGAACTTAACGTTGAAAATATAAAAAGTATGATTAGTTTAATAGAAATGACTTAAGACGATATTTAGCGGATTCATCACCTGTATTTCAAAATTTTTTTACGACCTTTTATATTCACCGAAATGTATTGTAAAGACGTGTTTTAGATGTAAAATTATGTGAACTTAACGATAAAAATATAAAAAGTATGATTAGTTCAATACAAATGACTTTAAACGATATTTAGCGGAATTATCACCATTTTTTACCCAATTTTTTCCCAAATTTTTTTTCTATTTTTTGTATTCACCCAAATGTATTGTAAACACGTGTTTTAGATGTAAAATAATGTGAACTTAACGTTAAAAATATAAAAAGTATGATTAGTTTAATAGAAATGACTTAAGACGATATTTAGCGGATTCATCACCCGTATTTCAAAATTTTTTTACGACCTTTTATATTCACCCAAATGTATTGTAAAGACGTGTTTTAGATGTAATATTATGTGAACTTAACGATAAAAATATAAAAAGTATGATTAGTTCAATACAAATGACTTTAAACGATATTTAGCGGAATTATCACCATTTTTTACCAAATTTTTTTTCTATTTTTTGTATTCACCCAAATGTATTGTAAACACGTGTTTTAGATTTAAAATAATGTGAACTTAACGTTAAAAATATAAAAAGTATGATTAGTTTAATAGAAATGACCTAAGACGATATTTAGCGGATTCATCACCTGTATTTCAAAATTTTTTTACGAACTTTTATATTCACCCAAATGTATTGTAAAGACGTGTTTTAGATGTAAAATTATGTGAACTTAACGATAAAAATATAAAAAGTATGATTAGTTCAATACAAATGACTTTAAACGATATTTAGCGGAATTATCACCATTTTTTACCAAATTTTTTCCCAAATTTTTTTTCTATTTTTTGTATTCACCCAAATGTATTGTAAATACGTGTTTTAGATGTAAAATAATGTGAACTTAACGATAAAAATATAAAAAGTATGATTAGTTCAATACAAATGACTTTAAACGATATTTAGCGGAATTATCACCATTTTTTACCAAATTTTTTTTCTATTTTTTGTATTCACCCAAATGTATTGTAAACACGTGTTTTAGATGTAAAATAATGTGAACTTAACGTTAAAAATATAAAAAGTATGATTAGTTTAATAGAAATGACTTAAGACGATATTTAGCGGATTCATCACCTGTATTTCAAAATTTTTTTACGACCTTTTATATTCACCCAAATGTATTGTAAAGACGTGTTTTAGATGTAAAATAATGTGAACTTAACGATAAAAATATAAAAAGTATGATTAGTTCAATACAAATGACTTTAAACGATATTTAGCGGAATTATCACCATTTTTTACCCAATTTTTTCCCAAATTTTTTTTCTATTTTTTGTATTCACCCAAATGTATTGTAAACACGTGTTTTAGATGTAAAATAATGTGAACTTAACGTTGAAAATATAAAAAGTATGATTAGTTTAATAGAAATGACTTAAGACGATATTTAGCGGATTCATCACCTGTATTTCAAAATTTTTTTACGACCTTTTATATTCACCGAAATGTATTGTAAAGACGTGTTTTAGATGTAAAATTATGTGAACTTAACGATAAAAATATAAAAAGTATGATTAGTTCAATACAAATGACTTTAAACGATATTTAGCGGAATTATCACCATTTTTTACCAAATTTTTTCCCAAATTTTTTTTCTATTTTTTGTATTCACCCAAATGTATTGTAAACACGTGTTTTAGATGTAAAATAATGTGAACTTAACGTTAAAAATATAAAAAGTATGATTAGTTTAATAGAAATGACTTAAGACGATATTTAGCGGATTCATCACCTGTATTTCAAAATTTTTTTACGACCTTTTATATTCACCCAAATGTATTGTAAAGACGTGTTTTAGATGTAAAATAGTGTGAACTTAACGATAAAAATATAAAAAGTATGATTAGTTCAATACAAATGACTTTAAACGATATTTAGCGGAATTATCACCATTTTTTACCAAATTTTTTTTCTATTTTTTGTATTCACCCAAATGTATTGTAAACACGTGTTTTAGATTTAAAATAATGTGAACTTAACGTTAAAAATATAAAAAGTATGATTAGTTTAATAGAAATGACCTAAGACGATATTTAGCGGATTCATCACCTGTATTTCAAAATTTTTTTACGACCTTTTATATTCACCCAAATGTATTGTAAAGACGTGTTTTAGATGTAATATTATGTGAACTTAACGATAAAAATATAAAAAGTATGATTAGTTCAATACAAATGACTTTAAACGATATTTAGCGGAATTATCACCATTTTTTACCAAATTTTTTTTCTATTTTTTGTATTCACCCAAATGTATTGTAAACACGTGTTTTAGATGTAAAATAATGTGAACTTAACGTTGAAAATATAAAAAGTATGATTAGTTTAATAGAAATGACTTAAGACGATATTTAGCGGATTCATCACCTGTATTTCAAAATTTTTTTACGACCTTTTATATTCACCCAAATGTATTGTAAAGACGTGTTTTAGATGTAAAATTATGTGAACTTAACGATAAAAATATAAAAAGTATGATTAGTTCAATACAAATGACTTTAAACGATATTTAGCGGAATTATCACCATTTTTTACCAAATTTTTTTTCTATTTTTTGTATTCACCCAAATGTATTGTAAATACGTGTTTTAGATGTAAAATAATGTGAACTTAACGATAAAAATATAAAAAGTATGATTAGTTCAATACAAATGACTTTAAACGATATTTAGCGGAATTATCACCATTTTTTACCAAATTTTTTTTCTATTTTTTGTATTCACCCAAATGTATTGTAAACACGTGTTTTAGATGTAAAATAATGTGAACTTAACGTTAAAAATATAAAAAGTATGATTAGTTTAATAGAAATGACTTAAGACGATATTTAGCGGATTCATCACCTGTATTTCAAAATTTTTTTACGACCTTTTATATTCACCCAAATGTATTGTAAAGACGTGTTTTAGATGTAAAATAATGTGAACTTAACGATAAAAATATAAAAAGTATGATTAGTTCAATACAAATGACTTTAAACGATATTTAGCGGAATTATCACCATTTTTTACCCAATTTTTTCCCAAATTTTTTTTCTATTTTTTGTATTCACCCAAATGTATTGTAAACACGTGTTTTAGATGTAAAATAATGTGAACTTAACGTTAAAAATATAAAAAGTATGATTAGTTTAATAGAAATGACTTAAGACGATATTTAGCGGATTCATCACCCGTATTTCAAAATTTTTTTACGACCTTTTATATTCACCCAAATGTATTGTAAAGACGTGTTTTAGATGTAATATTATGTGAACTTAACGATAAAAATATAAAAAGTATGATTAGTTCAATACAAATGACTTTAAACGATATTTAGCGGAATTATCACCATTTTTTACCAAATTTTTTTTCTATTTTTTGTATTCACCCAAATGTATTGCAAACACGTGTTTTAGATTTAAAATAATGTGAACTTAACGTTAAAAATATAAAAAGTATGATTAGTTTAATAGAAATGACCTAAGACGATATTTAGCGGATTCATCACCTGTATTTCAAAATTTTTTTACGAACTTTTATATTCACCCAAATGTATTGTAAAGACGTGTTTTAGATGTAAAATTATGTGAACTTAACGATAAAAATATAAAAAGTATGATTAGTTCAATACAAATGACTTTAAACGATATTTAGCGGAATTATCACCATTTTTTACCCAATTTTTTCCCAAATTTTTTTCTATTTTTTGTATTCACCCAAATGTATTGTAAACACGTGTTTTAGATGTAAAATAATGTGAACTTAACGTTAAAAATATAAAAAGTATGATTAGTTTAATAGAAATGACTTAAGACGATATTTAGCGGATTCATCACCTGTATTTCAAAATTTTTTTACGACCTTTTATATTCACCCAAATGTATTGTAAAGACGTGTTTTAGATGTAAAATAATGTGAACTTAACGATAAAAATATAAAAAGTATGATTAGTTCAATACAAATGACTTTAAACGATAATTAGCGGAATTATCACCATTTTTTACCAAATTTTTTTTCTATTTTTTGTATTCACCCAAATGTATTGTAAACACGTGTTTTAGATTTAAAATAATGTGAACTTAACGTTAAAAATATAAAAAGTATGATTAGTTTAATAGAAATGACCTAAGACGATATTTAGCGGATTCATCACCTGTATTTCAAAATTTTTTTACGACCTTTTATATTCACCCAAATGTATTGTAAAGACGTGTTTTAGATGTAATATTATGTGAACTTAACGATAAAAATATAAAAAGTATGATTAGTTCAATACAAATGACTTTAAACGATATTTAGCGGAATTATCACCATTTTTTACCAAATATTTTTTCTATTTTTTGTATTCACCCAAATGTATTGTAAACACGTGTTTTAGATGTAAAATAATGTGAACTTAACGTTGAAAATATAAAAAGTATGATTAGTTTAATAGAAATGACTTAAGACGATATTTAGCGGATTCATCACCTGTATTTCAAAATTTTTTTACGACCTTTTATATTCACCGAAATGTATTGTAAAGACGTGTTTTAGATGTAAAATTATGTGAACTTAACGATAAAAATATAAAAAGTATGATTAGTTCAATACAAATGACTTTAAACGATATTTAGCGGAATTATCACCATTTTTTACCAAATTTTTTCCCAAATTTTTTTTCTATTTTTTGTATTCACCCAAATGTATTGTAAACACGTGTTTTAGATGTAAAATAATGTGAACTTAACGATAAAAATATAAAAAGTATGATTAGTTCAATACAAATGACTTTAAACGATATTTAGCGGAATTATCACCATTTTTTACCAAATTTTTTTTCTATTTTTTGTATTCACCCAAATGTATTGTAAACACGTGTTTTAGATTTAAAATAATGTGAACTTAACGTTAAAAATATAAAAAGTATGATTAGTTTAATAGAAATGACCTAAGACGATATTTAGCGGATTCATCACCTGTATTTCAAAATTTTTTTACGAACTTTTATATTCACCCAAATGTATTGTAAAGACGTGTTTTAGATGTAAAATTATGTGAACTTAACGATAAAAATATAAAAAGTATGATTAGTTCAATACAAATGACTTTAAACGATATTTAGCGGAATTATCACCATTTTTTACCCAATTTTTTCCCAAATTTTTTTCTATTTTTTGTATTCACCCAAATGTATTGTAAACACGTGTTTTAGATGTAAAATAATGTGAACTTAACGTTAAAAATATAAAAAGTATGATTAGTTTAATAGAAATGACTTAAGACGATATTTAGCGGATTCATCACCTGTATTTCAAAATTTTTTTACGACCTTTTATATTCACCCAAATGTATTGTAAATACGTGTTTTAGATGTAAAATAATGTGAACTTAACGATAAAAATATAAAAAGTATGATTAGTTCAATACAAATGACTTTAAACGATATTTAGCGGAATTATCACCATTTTTTACCAAATTTTTTTTCTATTTTTTGTATTCACCCAAATGTATTGTAAACACGTGTTTTAGATGTAAAATAATGTGAACTTAACGTTAAAAATATAAAAAGTATGATTAGTTTAATACAAATGACTTAAGACGATATTTAGCGGATTCATCACCTGTATTTCAAAATTTTTTTACGACCTTTTATATTCATCCAAATGTATTGTAAAGACGTGTTTTAGATGTAAAATAATGTGAACATAACGATAAAAATATAAAAAGTATGATTAGTTCAATACAAATGACTTTAAACGATATTAAGCGGAATTATCACCATTTTTTACCAAATTTTTTTTCTATTTTTTGTATTCACCCAAATGTATTGTAAACACGTGTTTTAGATTTAAAATAATGTGAACTTAACGTTAAAAATATAAAAAGTATGATTAGTTTAATAGAAATGACCTAAGACGATATTTAGCGGATTCATCACCTGTATTTCAAAATTTTTTTACGAACTTTTATATTCACCCAAATGTATTGTAAAGACGTGTTTTAGATGTAAAATTATGTGAACTTAACGATAAAAATATAAAAAGTATGATTAGTTCAATACAAATGACTTTAAACGATATTTAGCGGAATTATCACCATTTTTTACCAAATATTTTTTCTATTTTTTGTATTCACCCAAATGTATTGTAAACACGTGTTTTAGATGTAAAATAATGTGAACTTAACGTTAAAAATATAAAAAGTATGATTAGTTTAATAGAAATGACTTAAGACGATATTTAGCGGATTCATCACCTGTATTTCAAAATTTTTTTACGACCTTTTATATTCACCCAAATGTATTGTAAAGACGTGTTTTAGATGTAAAATAATGTGAACTTAACGATAAAAATATAAAAAGTATGATTAGTTCAATACAAATGACTTTAAACGATATTTAGCGGAATTATCGCCATTTTTTACCAAATTTTTTCCCAAATTTTTTTTCTATTTTTTGTATTCACCCAAATGTATTGTAAAGACGTGTTTTAGATGTAAAATAATGTGAACTTAACGATAAAAATATAAAAAGTATGATTAGTTCAATACAAATGACTTTAAACGATATTTAGCGGAATTATCACCATTTTTTACCAAATTTTTTTTCTATTTTTTGTATTCACCCAAATGTATTGTAAACACGTGTTTTAGATTTAAAATAATGTGAACTTAACGTTAAAAATATAAAAAGTATGATTAGTTTAATAGAAATGACCTAAGACGATATTTAGCGGATTCATCACCTGTATTTCAAAATTTTTTTACGACCTTTTATATTCACCCAAATGTATTGTAAAGACGTGTTTTAGATGTAATATTATGTGAACTTAACGATAAAAATATAAAAAGTATGATTAGTTCAATACAAATGACTTTAAACGATATTTAGCGGAATTATCACCATTTTTTACCAAATTTTTTCCCAAATTTTTTTTCTATTTTTTGTATTCACCCAAATGTATTGTAAACACGTGTTTTAGATGTAAAATAATGTGAACTTAACGATAAAAATATAAAAAGTATGATTAGTTCAATACAAATGACTTTAAACGATATTTAGCGGAATTATCACCATTTTTTACCAAATTTTTTTTCTATTTTTTGTATTCACCCAAATGTATTGTAAACACGTGTTTTAGATTTAAAATAATGTGAACTTAACGTTAAAAATATAAAAAGTATGATTAGTTTAATAGAAATGACCTAAGACGATATTTAGCGGATTCATCACCTGTATTTCAAAATTTTTTTACGAACTTTTATATTCACCCAAATGTATTGTAAAGACGTGTTTTAGATGTAAAATTATGTGAACTTAACGATAAAAATATAAAAAGTATGATTAGTTCAATACAAATGACTTTAAACGATATTTAGCGGAATTATCACCATTTTTTACCAAATTTTTTTTCTATTTTTTGTATTCACCCAAATGTATTGTAAACACGTGTTTTAGATGTAAAATAATGTGAACTTAACGTTAAAAATATAAAAAGTATGATTAGTTTAATACAAATGACTTAAGACGATATTTAGCGGATTCATCACCTGTATTTCAAAATTTTTTTACGACCTTTTATATTCATCCAAATGTATTGTAAAGACGTGTTTTAGATGTAAAATAATGTGAACATAACGATAAAAATATAAAAAGTATGATTAGTTCAATACAAATGACTTTAAACGATATTAAGCGGAATTATCACCATTTTTTACCAAATTTTTTTTCTATTTTTTGTATTCACCCAAATGTATTGTAAACACGTGTTTTAGATTTAAAATAATGTGAACTTAACGTTAAAAATATAAAAAGTATGATTAGTTTAATAGAAATGACCTAAGACGATATTTAGCGGATTCATCACCTGTATTTCAAAATTTTTTTACGAACTTTTATATTCACCCAAATGTATTGTAAAGACGTGTTTTAGATGTAAAATTATGTGAACTTAACGATAAAAATATAAAAAGTATGATTAGTTCAATACAAATGACTTTAAACGATATTTAGCGGAATTATCACCATTTTTTACCAAATATTTTTTCTATTTTTTGTATTCACCCAAATGTATTGTAAACACGTGTTTTAGATGTAAAATAATGTGAACTTAACGTTAAAAATATAAAAAGTATGATTAGTTTAATAGAAATGACTTAAGACGATATTTAGCGGATTCATCACCTGTATTTCAAAATTTTTTTACGACCTTTTATATTCACCCAAATGTATTGTAAAGACGTGTTTTAGATGTAAAATAATGTGAACTTAACGATAAAAATATAAAAAGTATGATTAGTTCAATACAAATGACTTTAAACGATATTTAGCGGAATTATCGCCATTTTTTACCAAATTTTTTCCCAAATTTTTTTTCTATTTTTTGTATTCACCCAAATGTATTGTAAAGACGTGTTTTAGATGTAAAATAATGTGAACTTAACGATAAAAATATAAAAAGTATGATTAGTTCAATACAAATGACTTTAAACGATATTTAGCGGAATTATCACCATTTTTTACCAAATTTTTTTTCTATTTTTTGTATTCACCCAAATGTATTGTAAACACGTGTTTTAGATTTAAAATAATGTGAACTTAACGTTAAAAATATAAAAAGTATGATTAGTTTAATAGAAATGACCTAAGACGATATTTAGCGGATTCATCACCTGTATTTCAAAATTTTTTTACGACCTTTTATATTCACCCAAATGTATTGTAAAGACGTGTTTTAGATGTAATATTATGTGAACTTAACGATAAAAATATAAAAAGTATGATTAGTTCAATACAAATGACTTTAAACGATATTTAGCGGAATTATCACCATTTTTTACCAAATTTTTTCCCAAATTTTTTTTCTATTTTTTGTATTCACCCAAATGTATTGTAAACACGTGTTTTAGATGTAAAATAATGTGAACTTAACGATAAAAATATAAAAAGTATGATTAGTTCAATACAAATGACTTTAAACGATATTTAGCGGAATTATCACCATTTTTTACCAAATTTTTTTTCTATTTTTTGTATTCACCCAAATGTATTGTAAACACGTGTTTTAGATTTAAAATAATGTGAACTTAACGTTAAAAATATAAAAAGTATGATTAGTTTAATAGAAATGACCTAAGACGATATTTAGCGGATTCATCACCTGTATTTCAAAATTTTTTTACGAACTTTTATATTCACCCAAATGTATTGTAAAGACGTGTTTTAGATGTAAAATTATGTGAACTTAACGATAAAAATATAAAAAGTATGATTAGTTCAATACAAATGACTTTAAACGATATTTAGCGGAATTATCACCATTTTTTACCCAATTTTTTCCCAAATTTTTTTCTATTTTTTGTATTCACCCAAATGTATTGTAAACACGTGTTTTAGATGTAAAATAATGTGAACTTAACGTTAAAAATATAAAAAGTATGATTAGTTTAATAGAAATGACTTAAGACGATATTTAGCGGATTCATCACCTGTATTTCAAAATTTTTTTACGACCTTTTATATTCACCCAAATGTATTGTAAATACGTGTTTTAGATGTAAAATAATGTGAACTTAACGATAAAAATATAAAAAGTATGATTAGTTCAATACAAATGACTTTAAACGATATTTAGCGGAATTATCACCATTTTTTACCAAATTTTTTTTCTATTTTTTGTATTCACCCAAATGTATTGTAAACACGTGTTTTAGATGTAAAATAATGTGAACTTAACGTTAAAAATATAAAAAGTATGATTAGTTTAATAGAAATGACTTAAGACGATATTTAGCGGATTCATCACCTGTATTTCAAAATTTTTTTACGACCTTTTATATTCATCCAAATGTATTGTAAAGACGTGTTTTAGATGTAAAATAATGTGAACATAACGATAAAAATATAAAAAGTATGATTAGTTCAATACAAATGACTTTAAACGATATTTAGCGGAATTATCACCATTTTTTACCAAATTTTTTTTCTATTTTTTGTATTCACCCAAATGTATTGTAAACACGTGTTTTAGATTTAAAATAATGTGAACTTAACGTTAAAAATATAAAAAGTATGATTAGTTTAATAGAAATGACCTAAGACGATATTTAGCGGATTCATCACCTGTATTTCAAAATTTTTTTACGAACTTTTATATTCACCCAAATGTATTGTAAAGACGTGTTTTAGATGTAAAATTATGTGAACTTAACGATAAAAATATAAAAAGTATGATTAGTTCAATACAAATGACTTTAAACGATATTTAGCGGAATTATCACCATTTTTTACCAAATATTTTTTCTATTTTTTGTATTCACCCAAATGTATTGTAAACACGTGTTTTAGATGTAAAATAATGTGAACTTAACGTTAAAAATATAAAAAGTATGATTAGTTTAATAGAAATGACTTAAGACGATATTTAGCGGATTCATCACCTGTATTTCAAAATTTTTTTACGACCTTTTATATTCACCCAAATGTATTGTAAAGACGTGTTTTAGATGTAAAATAATGTGAACTTAACGATAAAAATATAAAAAGTATGATTAGTTCAATACAAATGACTTTAAACGATATTTAGCGGAATTATCGCCATTTTTTACCAAATTTTTTCCCAAATTTTTTTTCTATTTTTTGTATTCACCCAAATGTATTGTAAAGACGTGTTTTAGATGTAAAATAATGTGAACTTAACGATAAAAATATAAAAAGTATGATTAGTTCAATACAAATGACTTTAAACGATATTTAGCGGAATTATCACCATTTTTTACCAAATTTTTTTTCTATTTTTTGTATTCACCCAAATGTATTGTAAACACGTGTTTTAGATTTAAAATAATGTGAACTTAACGTTAAAAATATAAAAAGTATGATTAGTTTAATAGAAATGACCTAAGACGATATTTAGCGGATTCATCACCTGTATTTCAAAATTTTTTTACGACCTTTTATATTCACCCAAATGTATTGTAAAGACGTGTTTTAGATGTAATATTATGTGAACTTAACGATAAAAATATAAAAAGTATGATTAGTTCAATACAAATGACTTTAAACGATATTTAGCGGAATTATCACCATTTTTTACCAAATTTTTTCCCAAATTTTTTTTCTATTTTTTGTATTCACCCAAATGTATTGTAAACACGTGTTTTAGATGTAAAATAATGTGAACTTAACGATAAAAATATAAAAAGTATGATTAGTTCAATACAAATGACTTTAAACGATATTTAGCGGAATTATCACCATTTTTTACCAAATTTTTTTTCTATTTTTTGTATTCACCCAAATGTATTGTAAACACGTGTTTTAGATTTAAAATAATGTGAACTTAACGTTAAAAATATAAAAAGTATGATTAGTTTAATAGAAATGACCTAAGACGATATTTAGCGGATTCATCACCTGTATTTCAAAATTTTTTTACGAACTTTTATATTCACCCAAATGTATTGTAAAGACGTGTTTTAGATGTAAAATTATGTGAACTTAACGATAAAAATATAAAAAGTATGATTAGTTCAATACAAATGACTTTAAACGATATTTAGCGGAATTATCACCATTTTTTACCCAATTTTTTCCCAAATTTTTTTCTATTTTTTGTATTCACCCAAATGTATTGTAAACACGTGTTTTAGATGTAAAATAATGTGAACTTAACGTTAAAAATATAAAAAGTATGATTAGTTTAATAGAAATGACTTAAGACGATATTTAGCGGATTCATCACCTGTATTTCAAAATTTTTTTACGACCTTTTATATTCACCCAAATGTATTGTAAATACGTGTTTTAGATGTAAAATAATGTGAACTTAACGATAAAAATATAAAAAGTATGATTAGTTCAATACAAATGACTTTAAACGATATTTAGCGGAATTATCGCCATTTTTTACCAAATTTTTTCCCAAATTTTTTTTCTATTTTTTGTATTCACCCAAATGTATTGTAAAGACGTGTTTTAGATGTAAAATAATGTGAACTTAACGATAAAAATATAAAAAGTATGATTAGTTCAATACAAATGACTTTAAACGATATTTAGCGGAATTATCACCATTTTTTACCAAATTTTTTTTCTATTTTTTGTATTCACCCAAATGTATTGTAAACACGTGTTTTAGATTTAAAATAATGTGAACTTAACGTTAAAAATATAAAAAGTATGATTAGTTTAATAGAAATGACCTAAGACGATATTTAGCGGATTCATCACCTGTATTTCAAAATTTTTTTACGAACTTTTATATTCACCCAAATGTATTGTAAAGACGTGTTTTAGATGTAAAATTATGTGAACTTAACGATAAAAATATAAAAAGTATGATTAGTTCAATACAAATGACTTTAAACGATATTTAGCGGAATTATCACCATTTTTTACCAAATTTTTTTTCTATTTTTTGTATTCACCCAAATGTATTGTAAAGACGTGTTTTAGATGTAATATTATGTGAACTTAACGATAAAAATATAAAAAGTATGATTAGTTCAATACAAATGACTTTAAACGATATTTAGCGGAATTATCACCATTTTTTACCAAATTTTTTCCCAAATTTTTTTTCTATTTTTTGTATTCACCCAAATGTATTGTAAACACGTGTTTTAGATGTAAAATAATGTGAACTTAACGATAAAAATATAAAAAGTATGATTAGTTCAATACAAATGACTTTAAACGATATTTAGCGGAATTATCACCATTTTTTACCAAATTTTTTTTCTATTTTTTGTATTCACCCAAATGTATTGTAAACACGTGTTTTAGATTTAAAATAATGTGAACTTAACGTTAAAAATATAAAAAGTATGATTAGTTTAATAGAAATGACCTAAGACGATATTTAGCGGATTCATCACCTGTATTTCAAAATTTTTTTACGAACTTTTATATTCACCCAAATGTATTGTAAAGACGTGTTTTAGATGTAAAATTATGTGAACTTAACGATAAAAATATAAAAAGTATGATTAGTTCAATACAAATGACTTTAAACGATATTTAGCGGAATTATCACCATTTTTTACCCAATTTTTTCCCAAATTTTTTTCTATTTTTTGTATTCACCCAAATGTATTGTAAACACGTGTTTTAGATGTAAAATAATGTGAACTTAACGTTAAAAATATAAAAAGTATGATTAGTTTAATAGAAATGACTTAAGACGATATTTAGCGGATTCATCACCTGTATTTCAAAATTTTTTTACGACCTTTTATATTCACCCAAATGTATTGTAAATACGTGTTTTAGATGTAAAATAATGTGAACTTAACGATAAAAATATAAAAAGTATGATTAGTTCAATACAAATGACTTTAAACGATATTTAGCGGAATTATCGCCATTTTTTACCAAATTTTTTCCCAAATTTTTTTTCTATTTTTTGTATTCACCCAAATGTATTGTAAAGACGTGTTTTAGATGTAAAATAATGTGAACTTAACGATAAAAATATAAAAAGTATGATTAGTTCAATACAAATGACTTTAAACGATATTTAGCGGAATTATCACCATTTTTTACCAAATTTTTTTTCTATTTTTTGTATTCACCCAAATGTATTGTAAACACGTGTTTTAGATTTAAAATAATGTGAACTTAACGTTAAAAATATAAAAAGTATGATTAGTTTAATAGAAATGACCTAAGACGATATTTAGCGGATTCATCACCTGTATTTCAAAATTTTTTTACGAACTTTTATATTCACCCAAATGTATTGTAAAGACGTGTTTTAGATGTAAAATTATGTGAACTTAACGATAAAAATATAAAAAGTATGATTAGTTCAATACAAATGACTTTAAACGATATTTAGCGGAATTATCACCATTTTTTACCAAATATTTTTTCTATTTTTTGTATTCACCCAAATGTATTGTAAACACGTGTTTTAGATGTAAAATAATGTGAACTTAACGTTAAAAATATAAAAAGTATGATTAGTTTAATAGAAATGACTTAAGACGATATTTAGCGGATTCATCACCTGTATTTCAAAATTTTTTTACGACCTTTTATATTCACCCAAATGTATTGTAAAGACGTGTTTTAGATGTAAAATAATGTGAACTTAACGATAAAAATATAAAAAGTATGATTAGTTCAATACAAATGACTTTAAACGATATTTAGCGGAATTATCGCCATTTTTTACCAAATTTTTTCCCAAATTTTTTTTCTATTTTTTGTATTCACCCAAATGTATTGTAAAGACGTGTTTTAGATGTAAAATAATGTGAACTTAACGATAAAAATATAAAAAGTATGATTAGTTCAATACAAATGACTTTAAACGATATTTAGCGGAATTATCACCATTTTTTACCAAATTTTTTTTCTATTTTTTGTATTCACCCAAATGTATTGTAAACACGTGTTTTAGATTTAAAATAATGTGAACTTAACGTTAAAAATATAAAAAGTATGATTAGTTTAATAGAAATGACCTAAGACGATATTTAGCGGATTCATCACCTGTATTTCAAAATTTTTTTACGACCTTTTATATTCACCCAAATGTATTGTAAAGACGTGTTTTAGATGTAATATTATGTGAACTTAACGATAAAAATATAAAAAGTATGATTAGTTCAATACAAATGACTTTAAACGATATTTAGCGGAATTATCACCATTTTTTACCAAATTTTTTCCCAAATTTTTTTTCTATTTTTTGTATTCACCCAAATGTATTGTAAACACGTGTTTTAGATGTAAAATAATGTGAACTTAACGATAAAAATATAAAAAGTATGATTAGTTCAATACAAATGACTTTAAACGATATTTAGCGGAATTATCACCATTTTTTACCAAATTTTTTTTCTATTTTTTGTATTCACCCAAATGTATTGTAAACACGTGTTTTAGATGTAAAATAATGTGAACTTAACGTTAAAAATATAAAAAGTATGATTAGTTTAATAGAAATGACTTAAGACGATATTTAGCGGATTCATCACCTGTATTTCAAAATTTTTTTACGACCTTTTATATTCACCCAAATGTATTGTAAATACGTGTTTTAGATGTAAAATAATGTGAACTTAACGATAAAAATATAAAAAGTATGATTAGTTCAATACAAATGACTTTAAACGATATTTAGCGGAATTATCGCCATTTTTTACCAAATTTTTTCCCAAATTTTTTTTCTATTTTTTGTATTCACCCAAATGTATTGTAAAGACGTGTTTTAGATGTAAAATAATGTGAACTTAACGATAAAAATATAAAAAGTATGATTAGTTCAATACAAATGACTTTAAACGATATTTAGCGGAATTATCACCATTTTTTACCAAATTTTTTTTCTATTTTTTGTATTCACCCAAATGTATTGTAAACACGTGTTTTAGATGTAAAATAATGTGAACTTAACGTTGAAAATATAAAAAGTATGATTAGTTTAATAGAAATGACTTAAGACGATATTTAGCGGATTCATCACCTGTATTTCAAAATTTTTTTACGACCTTTTATATTCACCGAAATGTATTGTAAAGACGTGTTTTAGATGTAAAATTATGTGAACTTAACGATAAAAATATAAAAAGTATGATTAGTTCAATACAAATGACTTTAAACGATATTTAGCGGAATTATCACCATTTTTTACCAAATTTTTTCCCAAATTTTTTTTCTATTTTTTGTATTCACCCAAATGTATTGTAAATACGTGTTTTAGATGTAAAATAATGTGAACTTAACGATCAAAATATAAAAAGTATGATTAGTTCAATACAAATGACTTTAAACGATATTTAGTGGAATTATCATCATTTTTTACCAAATTTTTTTTCTATTTTTTGTATTCACCCAAATGTATTGTAAACACGTGTTTTAGATGTAAAATAATGTGAACTTAACGTTAAAAATATAAAAAGTATGATTAGTTTAATAGAAATGACTTAAGACGATATTTAGCGGATTCATCACCTGTATTTCAAAATTTTTTTACGACCTTTTTTATTCACCCAAATGTATTGTAAAGACGTGTTTTAGATGTAAAATAATGTGAACTTAACGATAAAAATATAAAAAGTATGATTAGTTCAATACAAATGACTTTAAACGATATTTAGCGGAATTATCACCATTTTTTACCCAATTTTTTCCCAAATTTTTTTTCTATTTTTTGTATTCACCCAAATGTATTGTAAACACGTGTTTTAGATGTAAAATAATGTGAACTTAACGTTAAAAATATAAAAAGTATGATTAGTTTAATAGAAATGACTTAAGACGATATTTAGCGGATTCATCACCTGTATTTCAAAATTTTTTTACGACCATTTATATTCACCCAAATGTATTGTAAAGACGTGTTTTAGATGTAAAATAATGTGAACTTAACGATAAAAATATAAAAAGTATGATTAGTTCAATACAAATGACTTTAAACGATATTTAGCGGAATTATCACCATTTTTTACCAAATTTTTTCCCAAATTTTTTTTCTATTTTTTGTATTCACCCAAATGTATTGTAAATACGTGTTTTAGATGTAAAATAATGTGAACTTAACGATCAAAATATAAAAAGTATGATTAGTTCAATACAAAGGACTTTAAACGATATTTAGCGGAATTATCACCATTTTTTACCAAATTTTTTTTCTATTTTTTGTATTCACCCAAATGTATTGTAAACACGTGTTTTAGATGTAAAATAATGTGAACTTAACGTTAAAAATATAAAAAGTATGATTAGTTTAATAGAAATGACTTAAGACGATATTTAGCGGATTCATCACCTGTATTTCAAAATTTTTTTACGACCTTTTATATTCACCCAAATGTATTGTAAAGACGTGTTTTAGATGTAAAATAATGTGAACTTAACGATAAAAATATAAAAAGTATGATTAGTTCAATACAAATGACTTTAAACGATATTTAGCGGAATTATCACCATTTTTTACCCAATTTTTTCCCAAATTTTTTTTCTATTTTTTGTATTCACCCAAATGTATTGTAAACACGTGTTTTAGATGTAAAATAATGTGAACTTAACGTTGAAAATATAAAAAGTATGATTAGTTTAATAGAAATGACTTAAGACGATATTTAGCGGATTCATCACCTGTATTTCAAAATTTTTTTACGACCTTTTATATTCACCCAAATGTATTGTAAAGACGTGTTTTAGATGTAAAATTATGTGAACTTAACGATAAAAATATAAAAAGTATGATTAGTTCAATACAAATGACTTTAAACGATATTTAGCGGAATTATCACCATTTTTTACCAAATTTTTTCCCAAATTTTTTTTCTATTTTTTGTATTCACCCAAATGTATTGTAAATACGTGTTTTAGATGTAAAATAATGTGAACTTAACGATCAAAATATAAAAAGTATGATTAGTTCAATACAAATGACTTTAAACGATATTTAGCGGAATTATCACCATTTTTTACCAAATTTTTTTTCTATTTTTTGTATTCACCCAAATGTATTGTAAACACGTGTTTTAGATGTAAAATAATGTGAACTTAACGTTAAAAATATAAAAAGTATGATTAGTTTAATAGAAATGACTTAAGACGATATTTAGCGGATTCATCACCTGTATTTCAAAATTTTTTTACGACCTTTTTTATTCACCCAAATGTATTGTAAAGACGTGTTTTAGATGTAAAATAATGTGAACTTAACGATAAAAATATAAAAAGTATGATTAGTTCAATACAAATGACTTTAAACGATATTTAGCGGAATTATCACCATTTTTTACCAAATTTTTTTTCTATTTTTTGTATTCACCCAAATGTATTGTAAACACGTGTTTTAGATGTAAAATAATGTGAACTTAACGTTGAAAATATAAAAAGTATGATTAGTTTAATAGAAATGACTTAAGACGATATTTAGCGGATTCATCACCTGTATTTCAAAATTTTTTTACGACCTTTTATATTCACCCAAATGTATTGTAAAGACGTGTTTTAGATGTAAAATTATGTGAACTTAACGATAAAAATATAAAAAGTATGATTAGTTCAATACAAATGACTTTAAACGATATTTAGCGGAATTATCACCATTTTTTACCAAATTTTTTCCCAAATTTTTTTTCTATTTTTTGTATTCACCCAAATGTATTGTAAATACGTGTTTTAGATGTAAAATAATGTGAACTTAACGATAAAAATATAAAAAGTATGATTAGTTCAATACAAATGACTTTAAACGATATTTAGCGGAATTATCACCATTTTTTACCCAATTTTTTCCCAAATTTTTTTTCTATTTTTTGTATTCACCCAAATGTATTGTAAATACGTGTTTTAGATGTAAAATAATGTGAACTTAACGTTAAAAACATAAAAAGTATGATTAGTTTAATAGAAATGACTTAAGACGATATTTAGCGGATTCATCACCTGTATTTCAAAATTTTTTTACGACATTTTATATTCACCCAAATGTATTGTAAATACGTGTTTTAGATGTAAAATAATGTGAACTTAACGATAAAAATATAAAAAGTATGATTAGTTCAATACAAATGACTTTAAACGATATTTAGCGGAATTATCACCATTTTTTACCAAATTTTTTCCCAAATTTTTTTTCTATTTTTTGTATTCACCCAAATGTATTGTAAACACGTGTTTTAGATGTAAAATAATGTGAACTTAACGATCAAAATATAAAAAGTATGATTAGTTCAATACAAAGGACTTTAAACGATATTTAGCGGAATTATCACCATTTTTTACCAAATTTTTTTTCTATTTTTTGTATTCACCCAAATGTATTGTAAACACGTGTTTTAGATGTAAAATAATGTGAACTTAACGTTAAAAATATAAAAAGTATGATTAGTTTAATAGAAATGACTTAAGACGATATTTAGCGGATTCATCACCTGTATTTCAAAATTTTTTTACGACCTTTTATATTCACCCAAATGTATTGTAAAGACGTGTTTTAGATGTAAAATAATGTGAACTTAACGATAAAAATATAAAAAGTATGATTAGTTCAATACAAATGACTTTAAACGATATTTAGCGGAATTATCACCATTTTTTACCCAATTTTTTCCCAAATTTTTTTTCTATTTTTTGTATTCACCCAAATGTATTGTAAACACGTGTTTTAGATGTAAAATAATGTGAACTTAACGTTAAAAATATAAAAAGTATGATTAGTTTAATAGAAATGACTTAAGACGATATTTAGCGGATTCATCACCTGTATTTCAAAATTTTTTTACGACCATTTATATTCACCCAAATGTATTGTAAAGACGTGTTTTAGATGTAAAATAATGTGAACTTAACGATAAAAATATAAAAAGTATGATTAGTTCAATACAAATGACTTTAAACGATATTTAGCGGAATTATCACCATTTTTTACCAAATTTTTTCCCAAATTTTTTTTCTATTTTTTGTATTCACCCAAATGTATTGTAAATACGTGTTTTAGATGTAAAATAATGTGAACTTAACGATCAAAATATAAAAAGTATGATTAGTTCAATACAAAGGACTTTAAACGATATTTAGCGGAATTATCACCATTTTTTACCAAATTTTTTTTCTATTTTTTGTATTCACCCAAATGTATTGTAAACACGTGTTTTAGATGTAAAATAATGTGAACTTAACGTTAAAAATATAAAAAGTATGATTAGTTTAATAGAAATGACTTAAGACGATATTTAGCGGATTCATCACCTGTATTTCAAAATTTTTTTACGACCTTTTATATTCACCCAAATGTATTGTAAAGACGTGTTTTAGATGTAAAATAATGTGAACTTAACGATAAAAATATAAAAAGTATGATTAGTTCAATACAAATGACTTTAAACGATATTTAGCGGAATTATCACCATTTTTTACCCAATTTTTTCCCAAATTTTTTTTCTATTTTTTGTATTCACCCAAATGTATTGTAAACACGTGTTTTAGATGTAAAATAATGTGAACTTAACGTTGAAAATATAAAAAGTATGATTAGTTTAATAGAAATGACTTAAGACGATATTTAGCGGATTCATCACCTGTATTTCAAAATTTTTTTACGACCTTTTATATTCACCCAAATGTATTGTAAAGACATGTTTTAGATGTAAAATTATGTGAACTTAACGATAAAAATATAAAAAGTATGATTAGTTCAATACAAATGACTTTAAACGATATTTAGCGGAATTATCACCATTTTTTACCAAATTTTTTCCCAAATTTTTTTTCTATTTTTTGTATTCACCCAAATGTATTGTAAATACGTGTTTTAGATGTAAAATAATGTGAACTTAACGATCAAAATATAAAAAGTATGATTAGTTCAATACAAATGACTTTAAACGATATTTAGCGGAATTATCACCATTTTTTACCAAATTTTTTTTCTATTTTTTGTATTCACCCAAATGTATTGTAAACACGTGTTTTAGATGTAAAATAATGTGAACTTAACGTTAAAAATATAAAAAGTATGATTAGTTTAATAGAAATGACTTAAGACGATATTTAGCGGATTCATCACCTGTATTTCAAAATTTTTTTACGACCTTTTATATTCACCCAAATGTATTGTAAAGACGTGTTTTAGATGTAAAATAATGTGAACTTAACGACAAAAATATAAAAAGTATGATTAGTTCAATACAAATGACTTTAAACGATATTTAGCGGAATTATCACCATTTTTTACCCAATTTTTTCCCAAATTTTTTTTCTATTTTTTGTATTCACCCAAATGTATTGTAAACACGTGTTTTAGATGTAAAATAATGTGAACTTAACGTTGAAAATATAAAAAGTATGATTAGTTTAATAGAAATGACTTAAGACGATATTTAGCGGATTCATCACCTGTATTTCAAAATTTTTTTACGACCTTTTATATTCACCGAAATGTATTGTAAAGACGTGTTTTAGATGTAAAATTATGTGAACTTAACGATAAAAATATAAAAAGTATGATTAGTTCAATACAAATGACTTTAAACGATATTTAGCGGAATTATCACCATTTTTTACCAAATTTTTTCCCAAATTTTTTTTCTATTTTTTGTATTCACCCAAATGTATTGTAAATACGTGTTTTAGATGTAAAATAATGTGAACTTAACGATCAAAATATAAAAAGTATGATTAGTTCAATACAAATGACTTTAAACGATATTTAGTGGAATTATCATCATTTTTTACCAAATTTTTTTTCTATTTTTTGTATTCACCCAAATGTATTGTAAACACGTGTTTTAGATGTAAAATAATGTGAACTTAACGTTAAAAATATAAAAAGTATGATTAGTTTAATAGAAATGACTTAAGACGATATTTAGCGGATTCATCACCTGTATTTCAAAATTTTTTTACGACCTTTTTTATTCACCCAAATGTATTGTAAAGACGTGTTTTAGATGTAAAATAATGTGAACTTAACGATAAAAATATAAAAAGTATGATTAGTTCAATACAAATGACTTTAAACGATATTTAGCGGAATTATCACCATTTTTTACCCAATTTTTTCCCAAATTTTTTTTCTATTTTTTGTATTCACCCAAATGTATTGTAAACACGTGTTTTAGATGTAAAATAATATGAACTTAACGTTGAAAATATAAAAAGTATGATTGGTTTAATAGAAATGACTTAAGACGATATTTAGCGGATTCATCACCTGTATTTCAAAATTTTTTTACGACCTTTTATATTCACCCAAATGTATTGTAAAGACGTGTTTTAGATGTAAAATTATGTGAACTTAACGATAAAAATATAAAAAGTATGATTAGTTCAATACAAATGACTTTAAACGATATTTAGCGGAATTATCACCATTTTTTACCAAATTTTTTCCCAAATTTTTTTTCTATTTTTTGTATTCACCCAAATGTATTGTAAATACGTGTTTTAGATGTAAAATAATGTGAACTTAACGTTAAAAATATAAAAAGTATGATTAGTTTAATAGAAATGACTTAAGACGATATTTAGCGGATTCATCACCTGTATTTCAAAATTTTTTTACGACCATTTATATTCACCCAAATGTATTGTAAAGACGTGTTTTAGATGTAAAATAATGTGAACTTAACGATAAAAATATAAAAAGTATGATTAGTTCAATACAAATGACTTTAAACGATGTTTAGCGGAATTATCACCATTTTTTACCAAATTTTTTCCCAAATTTTTTTTCTATTTTTTGTATTCACCCAAATGTATTGTAAATATGTGTTTTAGATGTAAAATAATGTGAACTTAACGATCAAAATATAAAAAGTATGATTAGTTCAATACAAATGACTTTAAACGATATTTAGCGGAATTATCACCATTTTTTACCAAATTTTTTTTCTATTTTTTGTATTCACCCAAATGTATTGTAAACACGTGTTTTAGATGTAAAATAATGTGAACTTAACGTTAAAAATATAAAAAGTATGATTAGTTTAATAGAAATGACTTAAGACGATATTTAGCGGATTCATCACCTGTATTTCAAAATTTTTTTACGACCTTTTATATTCACCCAAATGTATTGTAAAGACGTGTTTTAGATGTAAAATAATGTGAACTTAACGATAAAAATATAAAAAGTATGATTAGTTCAATACAAATGACTTTAAACGATATTTAGCGGAATTATCACCATTTTTTACCCAATTTTTTCCCAAATTTTTTTTCTATTTTTTGTATTCACCCAAATGTATTGTAAACACGTGTTTTAGATGTAAAATAATGTGAACTTAACGTTGAAAATATAAAAAGTATGATTAGTTTAATAGAAATGACTTAAGACGATATTTAGCGGAATTATCACCTGTATTTCAAAATTTTTTTACGACCTTTTATATTCACCCAAATGTATTGTAAAGACGTGTTTTAGATGTAAAATTATGTGAACTTAACGTTAAAAATATAAAAAGTATGATTAGTTTAATAGAAATGACTTAAGACGATATTTAGCGGATTCATCACCTGTATTTCAAAATTTTTTTACGACCATTTATATTCACCCAAATGTATTGTAAAGACGTGTTTTAGATGTAAAATAATGTGAACTTAACGATAAAAATATAAAAAGTATGATTAGTTCAATACAAATGACTTTAAACGATATTTAGCGGAATTATCACCATTTTTTACCAAATTTTTTCCCAAATTTTTTTTCTATTTTTTGTATTCACCCAAATGTATTGTAAATACGTGTTTTAGATGTAAAATAATGTGAACTTAACGATCAAAATATAAAAAGTATGATTAGTTCAATACAAAGGACTTTAAACGATATTTAGCGGAATTATCACCATTTTTTACCAAATTTTTTTTCTATTTTTTGTATTCACCCAAATGTATTGTAAACACGTGTTTTAGATGTAAAATAATGTGAACTTAACGTTAAAAATATAAAAAGTATGATTAGTTTAATAGAAATGACTTAAGACGATATTTAGCGGATTCATCACCTGTATTTCAAAATTTTTTTACGACCTTTTATATTCACCCAAATGTATTGTAAAGACGTGTTTTAGATGTAAAATAATGTGAACTTAACGATAAAAATATAAAAAGTATGATTAGTTCAATACAAATGACTTTAAACGATATTTAGCGGAATTATCACCATTTTTTACCCAATTTTTTCCCAAATTTTTTTTCTATTTTTTGTATTCACCCAAATGTATTGTAAACACGTGTTTTAGATGTAAAATAATGTGAACTTAACGTTGAAAATATAAAAAGTATGATTAGTTTAATAGAAATGACTTAAGACGATATTTAGCGGATTCATCACCTGTATTTCAAAATTTTTTTACGACCTTTTATATTCACCCAAATGTATTGTAAAGACATGTTTTAGATGTAAAATTATGTGAACTTAACGATAAAAATATAAAAAGTATGATTAGTTCAATACAAATGACTTTAAACGATATTTAGCGGAATTATCACCATTTTTTACCAAATTTTTTCCCAAATTTTTTTTCTATTTTTTGTATTCACCCAAATGTATTGTAAATACGTGTTTTAGATGTAAAATAATGTGAACTTAACGATCAAAATATAAAAAGTATGATTAGTTCAATACAAATGACTTTAAACGATATTTAGCGGAATTATCACCATTTTTTACCAAATTTTTTTTCTATTTTTTGTATTCACCCAAATGTATTGTAAACACGTGTTTTAGATGTAAAATAATGTGAACTTAACGTTAAAAATATAAAAAGTATGATTAGTTTAATAGAAATGACTTAAGACGATATTTAGCGGATTCATCACCTGTATTTCAAAATTTTTTTACGACCTTTTATATTCACCCAAATGTATTGTAAAGACGTGTTTTAGATGTAAAATAATGTGAACTTAACGACAAAAATATAAAAAGTATGATTAGTTCAATACAAATGACTTTAAACGATATTTAGCGGAATTATCACCATTTTTTACCCAATTTTTTCCCAAATTTTTTTTCTATTTTTTGTATTCACCCAAATGTATTGTAAACACGTGTTTTAGATGTAAAATAATGTGAACTTAACGTTGAAAATATAAAAAGTATGATTAGTTTAATAGAAATGACTTAAGACGATATTTAGCGGATTCATCACCTGTATTTCAAAATTTTTTTACGACCTTTTATATTCACCGAAATGTATTGTAAAGACGTGTTTTAGATGTAAAATTATGTGAACTTAACGATAAAAATATAAAAAGTATGATTAGTTCAATACAAATGACTTTAAACGATATTTAGCGGAATTATCACCATTTTTTACCAAATTTTTTCCCAAATTTTTTTTCTATTTTTTGTATTCACCCAAATGTATTGTAAATACGTGTTTTAGATGTAAAATAATGTGAACTTAACGATCAAAATATAAAAAGTATGATTAGTTCAATACAAATGACTTTAAACGATATTTAGTGGAATTATCATCATTTTTTACCAAATTTTTTTTCTATTTTTTGTATTCACCCAAATGTATTGTAAACACGTGTTTTAGATGTAAAATAATGTGAACTTAACGTTAAAAATATAAAAAGTATGATTAGTTTAATAGAAATGACTTAAGACGATATTTAGCGGATTCATCACCTGTATTTCAAAATTTTTTTACGACCTTTTTTATTCACCCAAATGTATTGTAAAGACGTGTTTTAGATGTAAAATAATGTGAACTTAACGATAAAAATATAAAAAGTATGATTAGTTCAATACAAATGACTTTAAACGATATTTAGCGGAATTATCACCATTTTTTACCCAATTTTTTCCCAAATTTTTTTTCTATTTTTTGTATTCACCCAAATGTATTGTAAACACGTGTTTTAGATGTAAAATAATATGAACTTAACGTTGAAAATATAAAAAGTATGATTGGTTTAATAGAAATGACTTAAGACGATATTTAGCGGATTCATCACCTGTATTTCAAAATTTTTTTACGACCTTTTATATTCACCCAAATGTATTGTAAAGACGTGTTTTAGATGTAAAATTATGTGAACTTAACGATAAAAATATAAAAAGTATGATTAGTTCAATACAAATGACTTTAAACGATATTTAGCGGAATTATCACCATTTTTTACCAAATTTTTTCCCAAATTTTTTTTCTATTTTTTGTATTCACCCAAATGTATTGTAAATACGTGTTTTAGATGTAAAATAATGTGAACTTAACGTTAAAAATATAAAAAGTATGATTAGTTTAATAGAAATGACTTAAGACGATATTTAGCGGATTCATCACCTGTATTTCAAAATTTTTTTACGACCATTTATATTCACCCAAATGTATTGTAAAGACGTGTTTTAGATGTAAAATAATGTGAACTTAACGATAAAAATATAAAAAGTATGATTAGTTCAATACAAATGACTTTAAACGATGTTTAGCGGAATTATCACCATTTTTTACCAAATTTTTTCCCAAATTTTTTTTCTATTTTTTGTATTCACCCAAATGTATTGTAAATATGTGTTTTAGATGTAAAATAATGTGAACTTAACGATCAAAATATAAAAAGTATGATTAGTTCAATACAAATGACTTTAAACGATATTTAGCGGAATTATCACCATTTTTTACCAAATTTTTTTTCTATTTTTTGTATTCACCCAAATGTATTGTAAACACGTGTTTTAGATGTAAAATAATGTGAACTTAACGTTAAAAATATAAAAAGTATGATTAGTTTAATAGAAATGACTTAAGACGATATTTAGCGGATTCATCACCTGTATTTCAAAATTTTTTTACGACCTTTTATATTCACCCAAATGTATTGTAAAGACGTGTTTTAGATGTAAAATAATGTGAACTTAACGATAAAAATATAAAAAGTATGATTAGTTCAATACAAATGACTTTAAACGATATTTAGCGGAATTATCACCATTTTTTACCCAATTTTTTCCCAAATTTTTTTTCTATTTTTTGTATTCACCCAAATGTATTGTAAACACGTGTTTTAGATGTAAAATAATGTGAACTTAACGTTGAAAATATAAAAAGTATGATTAGTTTAATAGAAATGACTTAAGACGATATTTAGCGGATTCATCACCTGTATTTCAAAATTTTTTTACGACCTTTTATATTCACCCAAATGTATTGTAAAGACGTGTTTTAGATGTAAAATTATGTGAACTTAACGATAAAAATATAAAAAGTATGATTAGTTCAATACAAATGACTTTAAACGATATTTAGCGGAATTATCACCATTTTTTACCAAATTTTTTCCCAAATTTTTTTTCTATTTTTTGTATTCACCCAAATGTATTGTAAATACGTGTTTTAGATGTAAAATAATGTGAACTTAACGATCAAAATATAAAAAGTATGATTAGTTCAATACAAATGACTTTAAACGATATTTAGCGGAATTATCACCATTTTTTACCAAATTTTTTTTCTATTTTTTGTATTCACCCAAATGTATTGTAAACACGTGTTTTAGATGTAAAATAATGTGAACTTAACGTTAAAAATATAAAAAGTATGATTAGTTTAATAGAAATGACTTAAGACGATATTTAGCGGATTCATCACCTGTATTTCAAAATTTTTTTACGACCTTTTTTATTCACCCAAATGTATTGTAAAGACGTGTTTTAGATGTAAAATAATGTGAACTTAACGATAAAAATATAAAAAGTATGATTAGTTCAATACAAATGACTTTAAACGATATTTAGCGGAATTATCACCATTTTTTACACAATTTTTTCCCAAATTTTTTTTCTATTTTTTGTATTCACCCAAATGTATTGTAAACACGTGTTTTAGATGTAAAATAATATGAACTTAACGTTGAAAATATAAAAAGTATGATTAGTTTAATAGAAATGACTTAAGACGATATTTAGCGGATTCATCACCTGTATTTCAAAATTTTTTTACGACCTTTTATATTCACCCAAATGTATTGTAAAGACGTGTTTTAGATGTAAAATTATGTGAACTTAACGATAAAAATATAAAAAGTATGATTAGTTCAATACAAATGACTTTAAACGATATTTAGCGGAATTATCACCATTTTTTACCAAATTTTTTCCCAAATTTTTTTTCTATTTTTTGTATTCACCCAAATGTATTGTAAATACGTGTTTTAGATGTAAAATAATGTGAACTTAACGTTAAAAATATAAAAAGTATGATTAGTTTAATAGAAATGACTTAAGACGATATTTAGCGGATTCATCACCTGTATTTCAAAATTTTTTTACGACCATTTATATTCACCCAAATGTATTGTAAAGACGTGTTTTAGATGTAAAATAATGTGAACTTAACGATAAAAATATAAAAAGTATGATTAGTTCAATACAAATGACTTTAAACGATATTTAGCGGAATTATCACCATTTTTTACCAAATTTTTTCCCAAATTTTTTACCAAATTTTTTTTCTATTTTTTGTATTCACCCAAATGTAATGTAAACACGTGTTTTAGATGTAAAATAATGTGAACTTAACGTTAAAAATATAAAAAGTATGATTAGTTTAATAGAAATGACTTAAGACGATATTTAGCGGATTCATCACCTGTATTTCAAAATTTTTTTACGACCTTTTATATTCACCCAAATGTATTGTAAATACGTGTTTTAGATGTAAAATAATGTGAACTTAACGATCAAAATATAAAAAGTATGATTAGTTCAATACAAATGACTTTAAACGATATTTAGCAGAATTATCACCATTTTTTACCAAATTTTTTTTCTATTTTTTGTATTCACCCAAATGTATTGTAAACACGTGTTTTAGATGTAAAATAATGTGAACTTAACGTTAAAAATATAAAAAGTATGATTAGTTTAATAGAAATGACTTAAGACGATATTTAGCGGATTCATCACCTGTATTTCAAAATTTTTTTACGACCTTTTATATTCACCCAAATGTATTGTAAAGACGTGTTTTAGATGTAAAATAATATGAACTTAACGATAAAAATATAAAAAGTATGATTAGTTCAATACAAATGACATTAAACGATATTTAGCGGAATTATCACCATTTTTTACCCAATTTTTTCCCAAATTTTTTTTCTATTTTTTGTATTCACCCAAATGTATTGTAAACACGTGTTTTAGATGTAAAATAATGTGAACTTAACGTTGAAAATATAAAAAGTATGATTAGTTTAATAGAAATGACTTAAGACGATATTTAGCGGATTCATCACCTGTATTTCAAAATTTTTTTACGACCTTTTATATTCACCCAAATGTATTGTAAAGACGTGTTTTAGATGTAAAATTATGTGAACTTAACGATAAAAATATAAAAAGTATGATTAGTTCAATACAAATGACTTTAAACGATATTTAGCGGAATTATCACCATTTTTTACCAAATTTTTTCCCAAATTTTTTTTCTATTTTTTGTATTCACCCAAATGTATTGTAAATACGTGTTTTAGATGTAAAATAATGTGAACTTAACGATCAAAATATAAAAAGTATGATTAGTTCAATACAAATGACTTTAAACGATATTTAGCGGAATTATCACCATTTTTTACCAAATTTTTTTTCTATTTTTTGTATTCACCCAAATGTATTGTAAACACGTGTTTTAGATGTAAAATAATGTGAACTTAACGTTAAAAATATAAAAAGTATGATTAGTTTAATAGAAATGACTTAAGACGATATTTAGCGGATTCATCACCTGTATTTCAAAATTTTTTTACGACCTTTTATATTCACCCAAATGTATTGTAAAGACGTGTTTTAGATGTAAAATAATGTGAACTTAACGACAAAAATATAAAAAGTATGATTAGTTCAATACAAATGACTTTAAACGATATTTAGCGGAATTATCACCATTTTTTACCCAATTTTTTCCC
The DNA here is from genome assembly GCF_037042655.1 of Diuraphis noxia. Lineage (NCBI taxonomy): Eukaryota > Metazoa > Arthropoda > Insecta > Hemiptera > Aphididae > Diuraphis > Diuraphis noxia. The sequence continues at coordinate 142,027 of NW_028301726.1, read as the reverse complement.
AAATTTTTTTTCTATTTTTTGTATTCACCCAAATGTATTGTAAACACGTGTTTTAGATGTAAAATAATGTGAACTTAACGTTGAAAATATAAAAAGTATGATTAGTTTAATAGAAATGACTTAAGACGATATTTAGCGGATTCATCACCTGTATTTCAAAATTTTTTTACGACCTTTTATATTCACCGAAATGTATTGTAAAGACGTGTTTTAGATGTAAAATTATGTGAACTTAACGATAAAAATATAAAAAGTATGATTAGTTCAATACAAATGACTTTAAACGATATTTAGCGGAATTATCACCATTTTTTACCAAATTTTTTCCCAAATTTTTTTTCTATTTTTTGTATTCACCCAAATGTATTGTAAATACGTGTTTTAGATGTAAAATAATGTGAACTTAACGATCAAAATATAAAAAGTATGATTAGTTCAATACAAATGACTTTAAACGATATTTAGCGGAATTATCACCATTTTTTACCAAATTTTTTTTCTATTTTTTGTATTCACCCAAATGTATTGTAAACACGTGTTTTAGATGTAAAATAATGTGAACTTAACGTTAAAAATATAAAAAGTATGATTAGTTTAATAGAAATGACGTATGACGATATTTAGCGGATTCATCACCTGTATTTCAAAATTTTTTTACGACCTTTTTTATTCACCCAAATGTATTGTAAAGACGTGTTTTAGATGTAAAATAATGTGAACTTAACGATAAAAATATAAAAAGTATGATTAGTTCAATACAAATGACTTTAAACGATATTTAGCGGAATTATCACCATTTTTTACCCAATTTTTTCCCAAATTTTTTTTCTATTTTTTGTATTCACCCAAATGTATTGTAAACACGTGTTTTAGATGTAAAATAATATGAACTTAACGTTGAAAATATAAAAAGTATGATTAGTTTAATAGAAATGACTTAAGACGATATTTAGCGGATTCATCACCTGTATTTCAAAATTTTTTTACGACCTTTTATATTCACCCAAATGTATTGTAAAGACGTGTTTTAGATGTAAAATTATGTGAACTTAACGATAAAAATATAAAAAGTATGATTAGTTCAATACAAATGACTTTAAACGATATTTAGCGGAATTATCACCATTTTTTACCAAATTTTTTCCCAAATTTTTTTTCTATTTTTTGTATTCACCCAAATGTATTGTAAATACGTGTTTTAGATGTAAAATAATGTGAACTTAACGTTAAAAATATAAAAAGTATGATTAGTTTAATACAAATGACTTTAAACGATATTTAGCGGAATTATCACCATTTTTTACCAAATTTTTTTTCTATTTTTTGTATTCACCCAAATGTATTGTAAACACGTGTTTTAGATGTAAAATAATGTGAACTTAACGTTAAAAATATAAAAAGTATGATTAGTTTAATAGAAATGACTTAAGACGATATTTAGCGGATTCATCACCTGTATTTCAAAATTTTTTTACACCTTTTTTATTCACCCAAATGTATTGTAAAGACGTGTTTTAGATGTAAAATAATGTGAACTTAACGATAAAAATATAAAAAGTATGATTAGTTCAATACAAATGACTTTAAACGATATTTAGCGGAATTATCACCATTTTTTACCCAATTTTTTCCCAAATTTTTTTTCTATTTTTTGTATTCACCCAAATGTATTGTAAACACGTGTTTTAGATGTAAAATAATATGAACTTAACGTTGAAAATATAAAAAGTATGATTAGTTTAATAGAAATGACTTAAGACGATATTTAGCGGATTCATCACCTGTATTTCAAAATTTTTTTACGACCTTTTATATTCACCCAAATGTATTGTAAAGACGTGTTTTAGATGTAAAATTATGTGAACTTAACGATAAAAATATAAAAAGTATGATTAGTTCAATACAAATGAGTTTAAACGATATTTAGCGGAATTATCACCATTTTTTACCAAATTTTTTCCCAAATTTTTTTTCTATTTTTTTTATTCACCCAAATGTATTGTAAATACGTGTTTTAGATGTAAAATAATGTGAACTTAACGATCAAAATATAAAAAGTATGATTAGTTCAATACAAATGACTTTAAACGATATTTAGCGGAATTATCACCATTTTTTACCCAATTTTTTCCCAAATTTTTTTTCTATTTTTTGTATTCACCCAAATGTATTGTAAATACGTGTTTTAGATGTAAAATAATGTGAACTTAACGTTAAAAATATAAAAAGTATGATTAGTTTAATAGAAATGACTTTAAACGATATTTAGCGGAATTATCACCATTTTTTACCCAATTTTTTCCCAAATTTTTTTTCTATTTTTTGTATTCACCCAAATGTATTGTAAACACGTGTTTTAGATGTAAAATAATGTGAACTTAACGTTAAAAATATAAAAAGTATGATTAGTTTAATAGAAATGACTTAAGACGATATTTAGCGGATTCATCACCTGTATTTCAAAATTTTTTTTCTATTTTTTGTATTCACCCAAATGTATTGTAAATACGTGTTTTAGATGTAAAATAATGTGAACTTAACGATAAAAATATAAAAAGTATGATTAGTTCAATACAAATGACTTTAAACGATATTTAGCGGAATTATCACCATTTTTTACCAAATTTTTTCCCAAATTTTTTTTCTATTTTTTGTATTCACCCAAATGTATTGTAAATACGTGTTTTAGATGTAAAATAATGTGAACTTAACGATAAAAATATAAAAAGTATGATTAGTTCAATACAAATGACTTTAAACGATATTTAGCGGAATTATCACCATTTTTTACCCAATTTTTTCCCAAATTTTTTTTCTATTTTTTGTATTCACCCAAATGTATTGTAAACACGTGTTTTAGATGTAAAATAATGTGAACTTAACGTTGAAAATATAAAAAGTATGATTAGTTTAATAGAAATGACTTAAGACGATATTTAGCGGATTCATCACCTGTATTTCAAAATTTTTTTACGACCTTTTATATTCACCCAAATGTATTGTAAAGACGTGTTTTAGATGTAAAATTATGTGAACTTAACGATAAAAATATAAAAAGTATGATTAGTTCAATACAAATGACTTTAAACGATATTTAGCGGAATTATCACCATTTTTTACCAAATTTTTTCCCAAATTTTTTTTCTATTTTTTGTATTCACCCAAATGTATTGTAAATACGTGTTTTAGATGTAAAATAATGTGAACTTAACGATCAAAATATAAAAAGTATGATTAGTTCAATACAAATGACTTTAAACGATATTTAGCGGAATTATCACCATTTTTTACCAAATTTTTTTTCTATTTTTTGTATTCACCCAAATGTATTGTTAACACGTGTTTTAGATGTAAAATAATGTGAACTTAACGATAAAAATATAAAAAGTATGATTAGTTTAATAGAAATGACTTAAGACGATATTTAGCGGATTCATCACCTGTATTTCAAAATTTTTTTACGACCTTTTATATTCACCCAAATGTATTGTAAAGACGTGTTTTAGATGTAAAATAATGTGAACTTAACGATAAAAATATAAAAAGTATGATTAGTTCAATACAAATGACTTTAAACGATATTTAGCGGAATTATCACCATTTTTTACCAAATTTTTTTTCTATTTTTTGTATTCACCCAAATGTATTGTAAACACGTGTTTTAGATGTAAAATAATGTGAACTTAACGTTAAAAATATAAAAAGTATGATTAGTTTAATAGAAATGACTTAAGACGATATTTAGCGGATTCATCACCTGTATTTCAAAATTTTTTTACGACCATTTATATTCACCCAAATGTATTGTAAAGACGTGTTTTAGATGTAAAATAATGTGAACTTAACGATAAAAATATAAAAAGTATGATTAGTTCAATACAAATGACTTTAAACGATATTTAGCGGAATTATCACCATTTTTTACCAAATTTTTTCCCAAATTTTTTTTCTATTTTTTGTATTCACCCAAATGTATTGTAAATACGTGTTTTAGATGTAAAATAATGTGAACTTAACGTTAAAAATATAAAAAGTATGATTAGTTTAATAGAAATGACTTAAGACGATATTTAGCGGATTCATCACCTGTATTTCAAAATTTTTTTACGACCTTTTATATTCACCCAAATGTATTGTAAATACGTGTTTTAGATGTAAAATAATGTGAACTTAACGATCAAAATATAAAAAGTATGATTAGTTCAATACAAATGACTTTAAACGATATTTAGCGGAATTATCACCATTTTTTACCAAATTTTTTTTCTATTTTTTGTATTCACCCAAATGTATTGTAAACACGTGTTTTAGATGTAAAATAATGTGAACTTAACGTTAAAAATATAAAAAGTATGATTAGTTTAATAGAAATGACTTAAGACGATATTTAGCGGATTCATCACCTGTATTTCAAAATTTTTTTACGACCTTTTTTATTCACCCAAATGTATTGTAAAGACGTGTTTTAGATGTAAAATAATGTGAACTTAACGATAAAAATATAAAAAGTATGATTAGTTCAATACAAATGACTTTAAACGATATTTAGCGGAATTATCACCATTTTATACCCAATTTTTTCCCAAATTTTTTTTCTATTTTTTGTATTCACCCAAATGTATTGTAAACACGTGTTTTAGATGTAAAATAATGTGAACTTAACGTTGAAAATATAAAAAGTATGATTAGTTTAATAGAAATGACTTAAGACGATATTTAGCGGATTCATCACCTGTATTTCAAAATTTTTTTACGACCTTTTATATTCACCCAAATGTATTGTAAAGACGTGTTTTAGATGTAAAATTATGTGAACTTAACGATAAAAATATAAAAAGTATGATTAGTTCAATACAAATGACTTTAAACGATATTTAGCGGAATTATCACCATTTTTTACCAAATTTTTTCCCAAATTTTTTTTCTATTTTTTGTATTCACCCAAATGTATTGTAAATACGTGTTTTAGATGTAAAATAATGTGAACTTAACGATCAAAATATAAAAAGTATGATTAGTTCAATACAAATGACTTTAAACGATATTTAGCGGAATTATCACCATTTTTTACCAAATTTTTTTTCTATTTTTTGTATTCACCCAAATGTATTGTTAACACGTGTTTTAGATGTAAAATAATGTGAACTTAACGTTGAAAATATAAAAAGTATGATTAGTTTAATAGAAATGACTTAAGACGATATTTAGCGGATTCATCACCTGTATTTCAAAATTTTTTTACGACCTTTTATATTCACCGAAATGTATTGTAAAAACGTGTTTTAGATGTAAAATTATGTGAACTTAACGATAAAAATATAAAAAGTATGATTAGTTCAATACAAATGACTTTAAACGATATTTAGCGGAATTATCACCATTTTTTACCAAATTTTTTCCCAAATTTTTTTTCTATTTTTTGTATTCACCCAAATGTATTGTAAATACGTGTTTTAGATGTAAAATAATGTGAACTTAACGATCAAAATATAAAAAGTATGATTAGTTCAATACAAATGACTTTAAACGATATTTAGCGGAATTATCACCATTTTTTACCAAATTTTTTTTCTATTTTTTGTATTCACCCAAATGTATTGTAAACACGTGTTTTAGATGTAAAATAATGTGAACTTAACGTTAAAAATATAAAAAGTATGATTAGTTTAATAGAAATGACTTAAGACGATATTTAGCGGATTCATCACCTGTATTTCAAAATTTTTTTACACCTTTTTTATTCACCCAAATGTATTGTAAAGACGTGTTTTAGATGTAAAATAATGTGAACTTAACGATAAAAATATAAAAAGTATGATTAGTTCAATACAAATGACTTTAAACGATATTTAGCGGAATTATCACCATTTTTTACCCAATTTTTTCCCAAATTTTTTTTCTATTTTTTGTATTCACCCAAATGTATTGTAAACACGTGTTTTAGATGTAAAATAATATGAACTTAACGTTGAAAATATAAAAAGTATGATTAGTTTAATAGAAATGACTTAAGACGTTATTTAGCGGATTCATCACCTGTATTTCAAAATTTTTTTACGACCTTTTATATTCACCCAAATGTATTGTAAAGACGTGTTTTAGATGTAAAATTATGTGAACTTAACGATAAAAATATAAAAAGTATGATTAGTTCAATACAAATGACTTTAAACGATATTTAGCGGAATTATCACCATTTTTTACCAAATTTTTTCCCAAATTTTTTTTCTATTTTTTGTATTCACCCAAATGTATTGTAAATACGTGTTTTAGATGTAAAATAATGTGAACTTAACGATAAAAATATAAAAAGTATGATTAGTTCAATACAAATGACTTTAAACGATATTTAGCGGAATTATCACCATTTTTTACCCAATTTTTTCCCAAATTTTTTTTCTATTTTTTGTATTCACCCAAATGTATTGTAAATACGTGTTTTAGATGTAAAATAATGTGAACTTAACGATAAAAATATAAAAAGTATGATTAGTTCAATACAAATGACTTTAAACGATATTTAGCGGAATTATCACCATTTTTTACCAAATTTTTTCCCAAATTTTTTTTCTATTTTTTGTATTCACCCAAATGTATTGTAAATACGTGTTTTAGATGTAAAATAATGTGAACTTAACGATAAAAATATAAAAAGTATGATTAGTTCAATACAAATGACTTTAAACGATATTTAGCGGAATTATCACCATTTTTTACCCAATTTTTTCCCAAATTTTTTTTCTATTTTTTGTATTCACCCAAATGTATTGTAAACACGTGTTTTAGATGTAAAATAATGTGAACTTAACGTTAAAAATATAAAAAGTATGATTAGTTTAATAGAAATGACTTAAGACGATATTTAGCGGATTCATCACCTGTATTTCAAAATTTTTTTACGACCATTTATATTCACCCAAATGTATTGTAAAGACGTGTTTTAGATGTAAAATAATGTGAACTTAACGATAAAAATATAAAAAGTATGATTAGTTCAATACAAATGACTTTAAACGATATTTAGCGGAATTATCACCATTTTTTACCAAATTTTTTCCCAAATTTTTTTTCTATTTTTTGTATTCACCCAAATGTATTGTAAATACGTGTTTTAGATGTAAAATAATGTGAACTTAACGTTAAAAATATAAAAAGTATGATTAGTTTAATAGAAATGACTTAAGACGATATTTAGCGGATTCATCACCTGTATTTCAAAATTTTTTTACGACCTTTTATATTCACCGAAATGTATTGTAAAAACGTGTTTTAGATGTAAAATTATGTGAACTTAACGATAAAAATATAAAAAGTATGATTAGTTCAATACAAATGACTTTAAACGATATTTAGCGGAATTATCACCATTTTTTACCAAATTTTTTCCCAAATTTTTTTTCTATTTTTTGTATTCACCCAAATGTATTGTAAATACGTGTTTTAGATGTAAAATAATGTGAACTTAACGATCAAAATATAAAAAGTATGATTAGTTCAATACAAATGACTTTAAACGATATTTAGCGGAATTATCACCATTTTTTACCAAATTTTTTTTCTATTTTTTGTATTCACCCAAATGTATTGTAAACACGTGTTTTAGATGTAAAATAATGTGAACTTAACGTTAAAAATATAAAAAGTATGATTAGTTTAATAGAAATGACTTAAGACGATATTTAGCGGATTCATCACCTGTATTTCAAAATTTTTTTACACCTTTTTTATTCACCCAAATGTATTGTAAAGACGTGTTTTAGATGTAAAATAATGTGAACTTAACGATAAAAATATAAAAAGTATGATTAGTTCAATACAAATGACTTTAAACGATATTTAGCGGAATTATCACCATTTTTTACCCAATTTTTTCCCAAATTTTTTTTCTATTTTTTGTATTCACCCAAATGTATTGTAAACACGTGTTTTAGATGTAAAATAATATGAACTTAACGTTGAAAATATAAAAAGTATGATTAGTTTAATAGAAATGACTTAAGACGATATTTAGCGGATTCATCACCTGTATTTCAAAATTTTTTTACGACCTTTTATATTCACCCAAATGTATTGTAAAGACGTGTTTTAGATGTAAAATTATGTGAACTTAACGATAAAAATATAAAAAGTATGATTAGTTCAATACAAATGACTTTAAACGATATTTAGCGGAATTATCACCATTTTTTACCAAATTTTTTCCCAAATTTTTTTTCTATTTTTTGTATTCACCCAAATGTATTGTAAATACGTGTTTTAGATGTAAAATAATGTGAACTTAACGATCAAAATATAAAAAGTATGATTAGTTCAATACAAATGACTTTAAACGATATTTAGCGGAATTATCACCATTTTTTACCAAATTTTTTTTCTATTTTTTGTATTCACCCAAATGTATTGTTAACACGTGTTTTAGATGTAAAATAATGTGAACTTAACGTTGAAAATATAAAAAGTATGATTAGTTTAATAGAAATGACTTAAGACGATATTTAGCGGATTCATCACCTGTATTTCAAAATTTTTTTACGACCTTTTATATTCACCGAAATGTATTGTAAAAACGTGTTTTAGATGTAAAATTATGTGAACTTAACGATAAAAATATAAAAAGTATGATTAGTTCAATACAAATGACTTTAAACGATATTTAGCGGAATTATCACCATTTTTTACCAAATTTTTTCCCAAATTTTTTTTCTATTTTTTGTATTCACCCAAATGTATTGTAAATACGTGTTTTAGATGTAAAATAATGTGAACTTAACGATCAAAATATAAAAAGTATGATTAGTTCAATACAAATGACTTTAAACGATATTTAGCGGAATTATCACCATTTTTTACCAAATTTTTTTTCTATTTTTTGTATTCACCCAAATGTATTGTAAACACGTGTTTTAGATGTAAAATAATGTGAACTTAACGTTAAAAATATAAAAAGTATGATTAGTTTAATAGAAATGACTTAAGACGATATTTAGCGGATTCATCACCTGTATTTCAAAATTTTTTTACACCTTTTTTATTCACCCAAATGTATTGTAAAGACGTGTTTTAGATGTAAAATAATGTGAACTTAACGATAAAAATATAAAAAGTATGATTAGTTCAATACAAATGACTTTAAACGATATTTAGCGGAATTATCACCATTTTTTACCAAATTTTTTCCCAAATTTTTTTTCTATTTTTTGTATTCACCCAAATGTATTGTAAATACGTGTTTTAGATGTAAAATAATGTGAACTTAACGATAAAAATATAAAAAGTATGATTAGTTCAATACAAATGACTTTAAACGATATTTAGCGGAATTATCACCATTTTTTACCCAATTTTTTCCCAAATTTTTTTTCTATTTTTTGTATTCACCCAAATGTATTGTAAATACGTGTTTTAGATGTAAAATAATGTGAACTTAACGATAAAAATATAAAAAGTATGATTAGTTCAATACAAATGACTTTAAACGATATTTAGCGGAATTATCACCATTTTTTACCAAATTTTTTCCCAAATTTTTTTTCTATTTTTTGTATTCACCCAAATGTATTGTAAATACGTGTTTTAGATGTAAAATAATGTGAACTTAACGATAAAAATATAAAAAGTATGATTAGTTCAATACAAATGACTTTAAACGATATTTAGCGGAATTATCACCATTTTTTACCCAATTTTTTCCCAAATTTTTTTTCTATTTTTTGTATTCACCCAAATGTATTGTAAACACGTGTTTTAGATGTAAAATAATGTGAACTTAACGTTAAAAATATAAAAAGTATGATTAGTTTAATAGAAATAACTTAAGACGATATTTAGCGGATTCATCACCTGTATTTCAAAATTTTTTTACGACCATTTATATTCACCCAAATGTATTGTAAAGACGTGTTTTAGATGTAAAATAATGTGAACTTAACGATAAAAATATAAAAAGTATGATTAGTTCAATACAAATGACTTTAAACGATATTTAGCGGAATTATCACCATTTTTTACCAAATTTTTTCCCAAATTTTTTTTCTATTTTTTGTATTCACCCAAATGTATTGTAAATACGTGTTTTAGATGTAAAATAATGTGAACTTAACGATAAAAATATAAAAAGTATGATTAGTTCAATACAAATGACTTTAATCGATATTTAGCGGAATTATCACCATTTTTTACCCAATTTTTTCCCAAATTTTTTTTCTATTTTTTGTATTCACCCAAATGTATTGTAAACACGTGTTTTAGATGTAAAATAATATGAACTTAACGTTGAAAATATAAAAAGTATGATTAGTTTAATAGAAATGACTTAAGACGATATTTAGCGGATTCATCACCTGTATTTCAAAATTTTTTTACGACCTTTTATATTCACCCAAATGTATTGTAAAGACGTGTTTTAGATGTAAAATTATGTGAACTTAACGATAAAAATATAAAAAGTATGATTAGTTCAATACAAATGACTTTAAACGATATTTAGCGGAATTATCACCATTTTTTACCCAATTTTTTCCCAAATTTTTTTTCTATTTTTTGTATTCACCCAAATGTATTGTAAACACGTGTTTTAGATGTAAAATAATGTGAACTTAACGTTAAAAATATAAAAAGTATGATTAGTTTAATAGAAATGACTTAAGACGATATTTAGCGGATTCATCACCTGTATTTCAAAATTTTTTTACGACCATTTATATTCACCCAAATGTATTGTAAAGACGTGTTTTAGATGTAAAATAATGTGAACTTAACGATAAAAATATAAAAAGTATGATTAGTTCAATACAAATGACTTTAAACGATATTTAGCGGAATTATCACCATTTTTTACCAAATTTTTTCCCAAATTTTTTTTCTATTTTTTGTATTCACCCAAATGTATTGTAAATACGTGTTTTAGATGTAAAATAATGTGAACTTAACGTTAAAAATATAAAAAGTATGATTAGTTTAATAGAAATGACTTAAGACGATATTTAGCGGATTCATCACCTGTATTTCAAAATTTTTTTACGACCTTTTATATTCACCGAAATGTATTGTAAAAACGTGTTTTAGATGTAAAATTATGTGAACTTAACGATAAAAATATAAAAAGTATGATTAGTTCAATACAAATGACTTTAAACGATATTTAGCGGAATTATCACCATTTTTTACCAAATTTTTTCCCAAATTTTTTTTCTATTTTTTGTATTCACCCAAATGTATTGTAAATACGTGTTTTAGATGTAAAATAATGTGAACTTAACGATCAAAATATAAAAAGTATGATTAGTTCAATACAAATGACTTTAAACGATATTTAGCGGAATTATCACCATTTTTTACCAAATTTTTTTTCTATTTTTTGTATTCACCCAAATGTATTGTAAACACGTGTTTTAGATGTAAAATAATGTGAACTTAACGTTAAAAATATAAAAAGTATGATTAGTTTAATAGAAATGACTTAAGACGATATTTAGCGGATTCATCACCTGTATTTCAAAATTTTTTTACACCTTTTTTATTCACCCAAATGTATTGTAAAGACGTGTTTTAGATGTAAAATAATGTGAACTTAACGATAAAAATATAAAAAGTATGATTAGTTCAATACAAATGACTTTAAACGATATTTAGCGGAATTATCACCATTTTTTACCCAATTTTTTCCCAAATTTTTTTTCTATTTTTTGTATTCACCCAAATGTATTGTAAACACGTGTTTTAGATGTAAAATAATATGAACTTAACGTTGAAAATATAAAAAGTATGATTAGTTTAATAGAAATGACTTAAGACGATATTTAGCGGATTCATCACCTGTATTTCAAAATTTTTTTACGACCTTTTATATTCACCCAAATGTATTGTAAAGACGTGTTTTAGATGTAAAATTATGTGAACTTAACGATAAAAATATAAAAAGTATGATTAGTTCAATACAAATGACTTTAAACGATATTTAGCGGAATTATCACCATTTTTTACCAAATTTTTTCCCAAATTTTTTTTCTATTTTTTGTATTCACCCAAATGTATTGTAAATACGTGTTTTAGATGTAAAATAATGTGAACTTAACGATCAAAATATAAAAAGTATGATTAGTTCAATACAAATGACTTTAAACGATATTTAGCGGAATTATCACCATTTTTTACCAAATTTTTTTTCTATTTTTTGTATTCACCCAAATGTATTGTTAACACGTGTTTTAGATGTAAAATAATGTGAACTTAACGTTGAAAATATAAAAAGTATGATTAGTTTAATAGAAATGACTTAAGACGATATTTAGCGGATTCATCACCTGTATTTCAAAATTTTTTTACGACCTTTTATATTCACCGAAATGTATTGTAAAAACGTGTTTTAGATGTAAAATTATGTGAACTTAACGATAAAAATATAAAAAGTATGATTAGTTCAATACAAATGACTTTAAACGATATTTAGCGGAATTATCACCATTTTTTACCAAATTTTTTCCCAAATTTTTTTTCTATTTTTTGTATTCACCCAAATGTATTGTAAATACGTGTTTTAGATGTAAAATAATGTGAACTTAACGATCAAAATATAAAAAGTATGATTAGTTCAATACAAATGACTTTAAACGATATTTAGCGGAATTATCACCATTTTTTACCAAATTTTTTTTCTATTTTTTGTATTCACCCAAATGTATTGTAAACACGTGTTTTAGATGTAAAATAATGTGAACTTAACGTTAAAAATATAAAAAGTATGATTAGTTTAATAGAAATGACTTAAGACGATATTTAGCGGATTCATCACCTGTATTTCAAAATTTTTTTACACCTTTTTTATTCACCCAAATGTATTGTAAAGACGTGTTTTAGATGTAAAATAATGTGAACTTAACGATAAAAATATAAAAAGTATGATTAGTTCAATACAAATGACTTTAATCGATATTTAGCGGAATTATCACCATTTTTTACCCAATTTTTTCCCAAATTTTTTTTCTATTTTTTGTATTCACCCAAATGTATTGTAAACACGTGTTTTAGATGTAAAATAATATGAACTTAACGTTGAAAATATAAAAAGTATGATTAGTTTAATAGAAATGACTTAAGACGATATTTAGCGGATTCATCACCTGTATTTCAAAATTTTTTTACGACCTTTTATATTCACCCAAATGTATTGTAAAGACGTGTTTTAGATGTAAAATTATGTGAACTTAACGATAAAAATATAAAAAGTATGATTAGTTCAATACAAATGACTTTAAACGATATTTAGCGGAATTATCACCATTTTTTACCAAATTTTTTCCCAAATTTTTTTTCTATTTTTTGTATTCACCCAAATGTATTGTAAATACGTGTTTTAGATGTAAAATAATGTGAACTTAACGTTAAAAATATAAAAAGTATGATTAGTTTAATAGAAATGACTTAAGACGATATTTAGCGGATTCATCACCTGTATTTCAAAATTTTTTTACGACCTTTTATATTCACCGAAATGTATTGTAAAAACGTGTTTTAGATGTAAAATTATGTGAACTTAACGATAAAAATATAAAAAGTATGATTAGTTCAATACAAATGACTTTAAACGATATTTAGCGGAATTATCACCATTTTTTACCAAATTTTTTCCCAAATTTTTTTTCTATTTTTTGTATTCACCCAAATGTATTGTAAATACGTGTTTTAGATGTAAAATAATGTGAACTTAACGATCAAAATATAAAAAGTATGATTAGTTCAATACAAATGACTTTAAACGATATTTAGCGGAATTATCACCATTTTTTACCAAATTTTTTTTCTATTTTTTGTATTCACCCAAATGTATTGTAAACACGTGTTTTAGATGTAAAATAATGTGAACTTAACGTTAAAAATATAAAAAGTATGATTAGTTTAATAGAAATGACTTAAGACGATATTTAGCGGATTCATCACCTGTATTTCAAAATTTTTTTACACCTTTTTTATTCACCCAAATGTATTGTAAAGACGTGTTTTAGATGTAAAATAATGTGAACTTAACGATAAAAATATAAAAAGTATGATTAGTTCAATACAAATGACTTTAAACGATATTTAGCGGAATTATCACCATTTTTTACCCAATTTTTTCCCAAATTTTTTTTCTATTTTTTGTATTCACCCAAATGTATTGTAAACACGTGTTTTAGATGTAAAATAATATGAACTTAACGTTGAAAATATAAAAAGTATGATTAGTTTAATAGAAATGACTTAAGACGATATTTAGCGGATTCATCACCTGTATTTCAAAATTTTTTTACGACCTTTTATATTCACCCAAATGTATTGTAAAGACGTGTTTTAGATGTAAAATTATGTGAACTTAACGATAAAAATATAAAAAGTATGATTAGTTCAATACAAATGACTTTAAACGATATTTAGCGGAATTATCACCATTTTTTACCAAATTTTTTCCCAAATTTTTTTTCTATTTTTTGTATTCACCCAAATGTATTGTAAATACGTGTTTTAGATGTAAAATAATGTGAACTTAACGATCAAAATATAAAAAGTATGATTAGTTCAATACAAATGACTTTAAACGATATTTAGCGGAATTATCACCATTTTTTACCAAATTTTTTTTCTATTTTTTGTATTCACCCAAATGTATTGTTAACACGTGTTTTAGATGTAAAATAATGTGAACTTAACGTTGAAAATATAAAAAGTATGATTAGTTTAATAGAAATGACTTAAGACGATATTTAGCGGATTCATCACCTGTATTTCAAAATTTTTTTACGACCTTTTATATTCACCGAAATGTATTGTAAAAACGTGTTTTAGATGTAAAATTATGTGAACTTAACGATAAAAATATAAAAAGTATGATTAGTTCAATACAAATGACTTTAAACGATATTTAGCGGAATTATCACCATTTTTTACCAAATTTTTTCCCAAATTTTTTTTCTATTTTTTGTATTCACCCAAATGTATTGTAAATACGTGTTTTAGATGTAAAATAATGTGAACTTAACGATCAAAATATAAAAAGTATGATTAGTTCAATACAAATGACTTTAAACGATATTTAGCGGAATTATCACCATTTTTTACCAAATTTTTTTTCTATTTTTTGTATTCACCCAAATGTATTGTAAACACGTGTTTTAGATGTAAAATAATGTGAACTTAACGTTAAAAATATAAAAAGTATGATTAGTTTAATAGAAATGACTTAAGACGATATTTAGCGGATTCATCACCTGTATTTCAAAATTTTTTTACACCTTTTTTATTCACCCAAATGTATTGTAAAGACGTGTTTTAGATGTAAAATAATGTGAACTTAACGATAAAAATATAAAAAGTATGATTAGTTCAATACAAATGACTTTAATCGATATTTAGCGGAATTATCACCATTTTTTACCCAATTTTTTCCCAAATTTTTTTTCTATTTTTTGTATTCACCCAAATGTATTGTAAACACGTGTTTTAGATGTAAAATAATATGAACTTAACGTTGAAAATATAAAAAGTATGATTAGTTTAATAGAAATGACTTAAGACGATATTTAGCGGATTCATCACCTGTATTTCAAAATTTTTTTACGACCTTTTATATTCACCCAAATGTATTGTAAAGACGTGTTTTAGATGTAAAATTATGTGAACTTAACGATAAAAATATAAAAAGTATGATTAGTTCAATACAAATGACTTTAAACGATATTTAGCGGAATTATCACCATTTTTTACCAAATTTTTTCCCAAATTTTTTTTCTATTTTTTGTATTCACCCAAATGTATTGTAAATACGTGTTTTAGATGTAAAATAATGTGAACTTAACGATAAAAATATAAAAAGTATGATTAGTTCAATACAAATGACTTTAAACGATATTTAGCGGAATTATCACCATTTTTTACCCAATTTTTTCCCAAATTTTTTTTCTATTTTTTGTATTCACCCAAATGTATTGTAAATACGTGTTTTAGATGTAAAATAATGTGAACTTAACGATAAAAATATAAAAAGTATGATTAGTTCAATACAAATGACTTTAAACGATATTTAGCGGAATTATCACCATTTTTTACCAAATTTTTTCCCAAATTTTTTTTCTATTTTTTGTATTCACCCAAATGTATTGTAAATACGTGTTTTAGATGTAAAATAATGTGAACTTAACGATAAAAATATAAAAAGTATGATTAGTTCAATACAAATGACTTTAAACGATATTTAGCGGAATTATCACCATTTTTTACCCAATTTTTTCCCAAATTTTTTTTCTATTTTTTGTATTCACCCAAATGTATTGTAAACACGTGTTTTAGATGTAAAATAATGTGAACTTAACGTTAAAAATATAAAAAGTATGATTAGTTTAATAGAAATGACTTAAGACGATATTTAGCGGATTCATCACCTGTATTTCAAAATTTTTTTACGACCATTTATATTCACCCAAATGTATTGTAAAGACGTGTTTTAGATGTAAAATAATGTGAACTTAACGATAAAAATATAAAAAGTATGATTAGTTCAATACAAATGACTTTAAACGATATTTAGCGGAATTATCACCATTTTTTACCAAATTTTTTCCCAAATTTTTTTTCTATTTTTTGTATTCACCCAAATGTATTGTAAATACGTGTTTTAGATGTAAAATAATGTGAACTTAACGTTAAAAATATAAAAAGTATGATTAGTTTAATAGAAATGACTTAAGACGATATTTAGCGGATTCATCACCTGTATTTCAAAATTTTTTTACGACCTTTTATATTCACCCAAATGTATTGTAAATACGTGTTTTAGATGTAAAATAATGTGAACTTAACGATCAAAATATAAAAAGTATGATTAGTTCAATACAAATGACTTTAAACGATATTTAGCGGAATTGTCACCATTTTTTACCAAATTTTTTCCCAAATTTTTTTTCTATTTTTTGTATTCACCCAAATGTATTGTAAATACGTGTTTTAGATGTAAAATAATGTGAACTTAACGATCAAAATATAAAAAGTATGATTAGTTCAATACAAATGACTTTAAACGATATTTAGCGGAATTATCACCATTTTTTACCAAATTTTTTTTCTATTTTTTGTATTCACCCAAATGTATTGTTAACACGTGTTTTAGATGTAAAATAATGTGAACTTAACGTTGAAAATATAAAAAGTATGATTAGTTTAATAGAAATGACTTAAGACGATATTTAGCGGATTCATCACCTGTATTTCAAAATTTTTTTACGACCTTTTATATTCACCGAAATGTATTGTAAAAACGTGTTTTAGATGTAAAATTATGTGAACTTAACGATAAAAATATAAAAAGTATGATTAGTTCAATACAAATGACTTTAAACGATATTTAGCGGAATTATCACCATTTTTTACCAAATTTTTTCCCAAATTTTTTTTCTATTTTTTGTATTCACCCAAATGTATTGTAAATACGTGTTTTAGATGTAAAATAATGTGAACTTAACGATCAAAATATAAAAAGTATGATTAGTTCAATACAAATGACTTTAAATGATATTTAGCGGAATTATCACCATTTTTTACCAAATTTTTTTTCTATTTTTTGTATTCACCCAAATGTATTGTAAACACGTGTTTTAGATGTAAAATAATGTGAACTTAACGTTAAAAATATAAAAAGTATGATTAGTTTAATAGAAATGACTTAAGACGATATTTAGCGGATTCATCACCTGTATTTCAAAATTTTTTTACACCTTTTTTATTCACCCAAATGTATTGTAAAGACGTGTTTTAGATGTAAAATAATGTGAACTTAACGATAAAAATATAAAAAGTATGATTAGTTCAATACAAATGACTTTAAACGATATTTAGCGGAATTATCACCATTTTTTACCCAATTTTTTCCCAAATTTTTTTTCTATTTTTTGTATTCACCCAAATGTATTGTAAACACGTGTTTTAGATGTAAAATAATATGAACTTAACGTTGAAAATATAAAAAGTATGATTAGTTTAATAGAAATGACTTAAGACGATATTTAGCGGATTCATCACCTGTATTTCAAAATTTTTTTACGACCTTTTATATTCACCCAAATGTATTGTAAAGACGTGTTTTAGATGTAAAATTATGTGAACTTAACGATAAAAATATAAAAAGTATGATTAGTTCAATACAAATGACTTTAAACGATATTTAGCGGAATTATCACCATTTTTTACCAAATTTTTTCCCAAATTTTTTTTCTATTTTTTGTATTCACCCAAATGTATTGTAAATACGTGTTTTAGATGTAAAATAATGTGAACTTAACGATAAAAATATAAAAAGTATGATTAGTTCAATACAAATGACTTTAAACGATATTTAGCGGAATTATCACCATTTTTTACCCAATTTTTTCCCAAATTTTTTTTCTATTTTTTGTATTCACCCAAATGTATTGTAAATACGTGTTTTAGATGTAAAATAATGTGAACTTAACGTTAAAAATATAAAAAGTATGATTAGTTTAATAGAAATGACTTTAAACGATATTTAGCGGAATTATCACCATTTTTTACCCAATTTTTTCCCAAATTTTTTTTCTATTTTTTGTATTCACCCAAATGTATTGTAAACACGTGTTTTAGATGTAAAATAATGTGAACTTAACGTTAAAAATATAAAAAGTATGATTAGTTTAATAGAAATGACTTAAGACGATATTTAGCGGATTCATCACCTGTATTTCAAAATTTTTTTTCTATTTTTTGTATTCACCCAAATGTATTGTAAATACGTGTTTTAGATGTAAAATAATGTGAACTTAACGATAAAAATATAAAAAGTATGATTAGTTCAATACAAATGACTTTAAACGATATTTAGCGGAATTATCACCATTTTTTACCCAATTTTTTCCCAAATTTTTTTTCTATTTTTTGTATTCACCCAAATGTATTGTAAACACGTGTTTTAGATGTAAAATAATGTGAACTTAACGTTAAAAATATAAAAAGTATGATTAGTTTAACAGAAATGACTTAAGACGATATTTAGCGGATTCATCACCTGTATTTCAAAATTTTTTTACGACCTTTTATATTCACCCAAATGTATTGTAAAGACGTGTTTTAGATGTAAAATAATGTGAACTTAACGATAAAAATATAAAAAGTATGATTAGTTCAATACAAATGACTTTAAACGATATTTAGCGGAATTATCACCATTTTTTACCCAATTTTTTCCCAAATTTTTTTTCTATTTTTTGTATTCACCCAAATGTATTGTAAACACGTGTTTTAGATGTAAAATAATGTGAACTTAACGTTAAAAATATAAAAAGTATGATTAGTTTAATAGAAATGACTTAAGACGATATTTAGCGGATTCATCACCTGTATTTCAAAATTTTTTTACGACCTTTTATATTCACCCAAATGTATTGTAAATACGTGTTTTAGATGTAAAATAATGTGAACTTAACGATAAAAATATAAAAAGTATGATTAGTTCAATAAAAATGACTTTAAACGATATTTAGCGGAATTATCACCATTTTTTACCCAATTTTTTCCCAAATTTTTTTTCTATTTTTTGTATTCACCCAAATGTATTGTAAACACGTGTTTTAGATGTAAAATAATGTGAACTTAACGTTGAAAATATAAAAAGTATGATTAGTTTAATAGAAATGACTTAAGACGATATTTAGCGGATTCATCACCTGTATTTCAAAATTTTTTTACGACATTTTATATTCACCCAAATGTATTGTAAATACGTGTTTTAGATGTAAAATAATGTGAACTTAACGATAAAAATATAAAAAGTATGATTAGTTCAATACAAATGACTTTAAACGATATTTAGCGGAATTATCACCATTTTTTACCAAATTTTTTTTCTATTTTTTGTATTCACCCAAATGTATTGTAAACACGTGTTTTAGATGTAAAATAATGTGAACTTAACGTTAAAAATATAAAAAGTATGATTAGTTTAATAGAAATGACTTAAGACGATATTTAGCGGATTCATCACCTGTATTTCAAAATTTTTTTACGACCTTTTATATTCACCCAAATGTATTGTAAATACGTGTTTTAGATGTAAAATAATGTGAACTTAACGATAAAAATATAAAAAGTATGATTAGTTCAATACAAATGACTTTAAACGATATTTAGCGGAATTATCACTATTTTTTACCAAATTTTTCCCCAAATTTTTTTTCTATTTTTTGTATTCACCCAAATGTATTGTAAATACGTGTTTTAGATGTAAAATAATGTGAACTTAACGATAAAAATATAAAAAGTATGATTAGTTCAATACAAATGACTTTAATCGATATTTAGCGGAATTATCACCATTTTTTACCCAATTTTTTCCCAAATTTTTTTTCTATTTTTTGTATTCACCCAAATGTATTGTAAACACGTGTTTTAGATGTAAAATAATGTGAACTTAACGTTAAAAATATAAAAAGTATGATTAGTTTAATAGAAATGACTTAAGACGATATTTAGCGGATTCATCACCTGTATTTCAAAATTTTTTTACGACCATTTATATTCACCCAAATGTATTGTAAAGACGTGTTTTAGATGTAAAATAATGTGAACTTAACGATAAAAATATAAAAAGTATGATTAGTTCAATACAAATGACTTTAAACGATATTTAGCGGAATTATCACCATTTTTTACCAAATTTTTTCCCAAATTTTTTTTCTATTTTTTGTATTCACCCAAATGTATTGTAAATACGTGTTTTAGATGTAAAATAATGTGAACTTAACGTTAAAAATATAAAAAGTATGATTAGTTTAATAGAAATGACTTAAGACGATATTTAGCGGATTCATCACCTGTATTTCAAAATTTTTTTACGACCTTTTATATTCACCCAAATGTATTGTAAATACGTGTTTTAGATGTAAAATAATGTGAACTTAACGATAAAAATATAAAAAGTATGATTAGTTCAATACAAATGACTTTAAACGATATTTAGCGGAATTATCACCATTTTTTACCAAATTTTTTTTCAATTTTTTGTATTCACCCAAATGTATTGTAAACACGTGTTTTAGATGTAAAATAATGTGAACTTAACGTTAAAAATATAAAAAGTATGATTAGTTTAATAGAAATGACTTAAGACGATATTTAGCGGATTCATCACCTGTATTTCAAAATTTTTTTTCTATTTTTTGTATTCACCCAAATGTATTGTAAATACGTGTTTTAGATGTAAAATAATGTGAACTTAACGATAAAAATATAAAAAGTATGATTAGTTCAATACAAATGACTTTAAACGATATTTAGCGGAATTATCACCATTTTTTACCCAATTTTTTCCCAAATTTTTTTTCTATTTTTTGTATTCACCCAAATGTATTGTAAACACGTGTTTTAGATGTAAAATAATGTGAACTTAACGTTAAAAATATAAAAAGTATGATTAGTTTAACAGAAATGACTTAAGACGATATTTAGCGGATTCATCACCTGTATTTCAAAATTTTTTTACGACCTTTTATATTCACCCAAATGTATTGTAAAGACGTGTTTTAGATGTAAAATAATGTGAACTTAACGATAAAAATATAAAAAGTATGATTAGTTCAATACAAATGACTTTAAACGATATTTAGCGGAATTATCACCATTTTTTACACAATTTTTTCCCAAATTTTTTTTCTATTTTTTGTATTCACCCAAATGTATTGTAAACACGTGTTTTAGATGTAAAATAATGTGAACTTAACGTTAAAAATATAAAAAGTATGATTAGTTTAATAGAAATGACTTAAGACGATATTTAGCGGATTCATCACCTGTATTTCAAAATTTTTTTACGACCTTTTATATTCACCCAAATGTATTGTAAATACGTGTTTTAGATGTAAAATAATGTGAACTTAACGATAAAAATATAAAAAGTATGATTAGTTCAATAAAAATGACTTTAAACGATATTTAGCGGAATTATCACCATTTTTTACCCAATTTTTTCCCAAATTTTTTTTCTATTTTTTGTATTCACCCAAATGTATTGTAAACACGTGTTTTAGATGTAAAATAATGTGAACTTAACGTTGAAAATATAAAAAGTATGATTAGTTTAATAGAAATGACTTAAGACGATATTTAGCGGATTCATCACCTGTATTTCAAAATTTTTTTACGACATTTTATATTCACCCAAATGTATTGTAAATACGTGTTTTAGATGTAAAATAATGTGAACTTAACGATAAAAATATAAAAAGTATGATTAGTTCAATACAAATGACTTTAAACGATATTTAGCGGAATTATCACCATTTTTTACCAAATTTTTTTTCTATTTTTTGTATTCACCCAAATGTATTGTAAACACGTGTTTTAGATGTAAAATAATGTGAACTTAACGTTAAAAATATAAAAAGTATGATTAGTTTAATAGAAATGACTTAAGACGATATTTAGCGGATTCATCACCTGTATTTCAAAATTTTTTTACGACCTTTTATATTCACCCAAATGTATTGTAAATACGTGTTTTAGATGTAAAATAATGTGAACTTAACGATAAAAATATAAAAAGTATGATTAGTTCAATACAAATGACTTTAAACGATATTTAGCGGAATTATCACTATTTTTTACCAAATTTTTCCCCAAATTTTTTTTCTATTTTTTGTATTCACCCAAATGTATTGTAAATACGTGTTTTAGATGTAAAATAATGTGAACTTAACGATAAAATATAAAAAGTATGATTAGTTCAATACAAATGACTTTAATCGATATTTAGCGGAATTATCACCATTTTTTACCCAATTTTTTCCCAAATTTTTTTTCTATTTTTTGTATTCACCCAAATGTATTGTAAACACGTGTTTTAGATGTAAAATAATGTGAACTTAACGTTAAAAATATAAAAAGTATGATTAGTTTAATAGAAATGACTTAAGACGATATTTAGCGGATTCATCACCTGTATTTCAAAATTTTTTTACGACCATTTATATTCACCCAAATGTATTGTAAAGACGTGTTTTAGATGTAAAATAATGTGAACTTAACGATAAAAATATAAAAAGTATGATTAGTTCAATACAAATGACTTTAAACGATATTTAGCGGAATTATCACCATTTTTTACCAAATTTTTTCCCAAATTTTTTTTCTATTTTTTGTATTCACCCAAATGTATTGTAAATACGTGTTTTAGATGTAAAATAATGTGAACTTAACGTTAAAAATATAAAAAGTATGATTAGTTTAATAGAAATGACTTAAGACGATATTTAGCGGATTCATCACCTGTATTTCAAAATTTTTTTACGACCTTTTATATTCACCCAAATGTATTGTAAATACGTGTTTTAGATGTAAAATAATGTGAACTTAACGATAAAAATATAAAAAGTATGATTAGTTCAATACAAATGACTTTAAACGATATTTAGCGGAATTATCACCATTTTTTACCAAATTTTTTTTCAATATTTTGTATTCACCCAAATGTATTGTAAACACGTGTTTTAGATGTAAAATAATGTGAACTTAACGTTAAAAATATAAAAAGTATGATTAGTTTAATAGAAATGACTTAAGACGATATTTAGCGGATTCATCACCTGTATTTCAAAATTTTTTTACGACCTTTTATATTCACCCAAATGTATTGTAAAGACGTGTTTTAGATGTAAAATTATGTGAACTTAACGATAAAAATATAAAAAGTATGATTAGTTCAATACAAATGACTTTAAACGATATTTAGCGGAATTATCACCATTTTTTACCAAATTTTTTCCCAAATTTTTTTTCTATTTTTTGTATTCACCCAAATGTATTGTAAATACGTGTTTTAGATGTAAAATAATGTGAACTTAACGATAAAAATATAAAAAGTATGATTAGTTCAATACAAATGACTTTAAACGATATTTAGCGGAATTATCACCATTTTTTACCCAATTTTTTCCCAAATTTTTTTTCTATTTTTTGTATTCACCCAAATGTATTGTAAATACGTGTTTTAGATGTAAAATAATGTGAACTTAACGTTAAAAATATAAAAAGTATGATTAGTTTAATAGAAATGACTTTAAACGATATTTAGCGGAATTATCACCATTTTTTACCCAATTTTTTCCCAAATTTTTTTTCTATTTTTTGTATTCACCCAAATGTATTGTAAACACGTGTTTTAGATGTAACATAATGTGAACTTAACGTTAAAAATATAAAAAGTATGATTAGTTTAATAGAAATGACTTAAGACGATATTTAGCGGATTCATCACCTGTATTTCAAAATTTTTTTACGACCTTTTATATTCACCCAAATGTATTGTAAAGACGTGTTTTAGATGTAAAATAATGTGAACTTAACGATAAAAATTTAAAAAGTATGATTAGTTCAATACAAATGACTTTAAACGATATTTAGCGGAATTATCACCATTTTTTACCCAATTTTTTCCCAAATTTTTTTTCTATTTTTTGTATTCACCCAAATGTATTGTAAACACGTGTTTTAGATGTAAAATAATGTGAACTTAACGTTAAAAATATAAAAAGTATGATTAGTTTAATAGAAATGACTTAAGACGATATTTAGCGGATTCATCACCTGTATTTCAAAATTTTTTTACGACCTTTTATATTCACCCAAATGTATTGTAAATACGTGTTTTAGATGTAAAATAATGTGAACTTAACGATAAAAATATAAAAAGTATGATTAGTTCAATAAAAATGACTTTAAACGATATTTAGCGGAATTATCACCATTTTTTACCCAATTTTTTCCCTAATTTTTTTTCTATTTTTTGTATTCACCCAAATGTATTGTAAACACGTGTTTTAGATGTAAAATAATGTGAACTTAACGTTGAAAATATAAAAAGTATGATTAGTTTAATAGAAATGACTTAAGACGATATTTAGCGGATTCATCACCTGTATTTCAAAATTTTTTTACGACATTTTATATTCACCCAAATGTATTGTAAATACGTGTTTTAGATGTAAAATAATGTGAACTTAACGATAAAAATATAAAAAGTATGATTAGTTCAATACAAATGACTTTAAACGATATTTAGCGGAATTATCACCATTTTTTACCAAATTTTTTCCCAAATTTTTTTTCTATTTTTTGTATTCACCCAAATGTATTGTAAATACGTTTTTTAGATGTAAAATAATGTGAACTTAACGATAAAAATATAAAAAGTATGATTAGTTCAATACAAATGACTTTAAACGATATTTAGCGGAATTATCACCATTTTTTACCCAATTTTTTCCCAAATTTTTTTTCTATTTTTTGTATTCACCCAAATGTATTGTAAACACGTGTTTTAGATGTAAAATAATGTGAACTTAACGTTAAAAATATAAAAAGTATGATTAGTTTAATAGAAATGACTTAAGACGATATTTAGCGGATTCATCACCTGTATTTCAAAATTTTTTTACGACCATTTATATTCACCCAAATGTATTGTAAAGACGTGTTTTAGATGTAAAATAATGTGAACTTAACGATGAAAATATAAAAAGTATGATTAGTTCAATACAAATGACTTTAAACGATATTTAGCGGAATTATCACCATTTTTTACCAAATTTTTTCCCAAATTTTTTTTCTATTTTTTGTATTCACCCAAATGTATTGTAAATACGTGTTTTAGATGTAAAATAATGTGAACTTAACGATCAAAATATAAAAAGTATGATTAGTTCAATACAAATGACTTTAAACGATATTTAGCGGAATTATCAGCATTTTTTACCCAATTTTTTCCCAAATTTTTTTTCTATTTTTTGTATTCACCCAAATGTATTGTAAATACGTGTTTTAGATGTAAAATAATGTGAACTTAACGATAAAAATATAAAAAGTATGATTAGTTCAATACAAATGACTTTAAACGATATTTAGCGGAATTATCACCATTTTTTACCAAATTTTTTCCCAAATTTTTTTTCTATTTTTTGTATTCACCCAAATGTATTGTAAATACGTGTTTTAGATGTAAAATAATGTGAACTTAACGATAAAAATATAAAAAGTATGATTAGTTCAATACAAATGACTTTAAACGATATTTAGCGGAATTATCACCATTTTTTACCCAATTTTTTCCCAAATTTTTTTTCTATTTTTTGTATTCACCCAAATGTATTGTAAACACGTGTTTTAGATGTAAAATAATGTGAACTTAACGTTAAAAATATAAAAAGTATGATTAGTTTAATAGAAATGACTTAAGACGATATTTAGCGGATTCATCACCTGTATTTCAAAATTTTTTTACGACCATTTATATTCACCCAAATGTATTGTAAAGACGTGTTTTAGATGTAAAATAATGTGAACTTAACGATAAAAATATAAAAAGTATGATTAGTTCAATACAAATGACTTTAAACGATATTTAGCGGAATTATCACCATTTTTTACCAAATTTTTTTTCTATTTTTTGTATTCACCCAAATGTATTGTAAACACGTGTTTTAGATGTAAAATAATGTGAACTTAACGTTAAAAATATAAAAAGTATGATTAGTTTAATAGAAATGACTTAAGACGATATTTAGCGGATTCATCACCTGTATTTCAAAATTTTTTTACGACCTTTTATATTCACCCAAATGTATTGTAAATACGTGTTTTAGATGTAAAATAATGTGAACTTAACGATAAAAATATAAAAAGTATGATTAGTTCAATACAAATGACTTTAAACGATATTTAGCGGAATTATCACCATTTTTTACCAAATTTTTTCCCAAATTTTTTTTCTATTTTTTGTATTCACCCAAATGTATTGTAAATACGTGTTTTAGATGTAAAATAATGTGAACTTAACGATAAAAATATAAAAAGTATGATTAGTTCAATACAAATGACTTTAAACGATATTTAGCGGAATTATCACCATTTTTTACCCAATTTTTTCCCAAATTTTTTTTCTATTTTTTGTATTCACCCAAATGTATTGTAAACACGTGTTTTAGATGTAAAATAATGTGAACTTAACGTTAAAAATATAAAAAGTATGATTAGTTTAATAGAAATGACTTAAGACGATATTTAGCGGATTCATCACCTGTATTTCAAAATTTTTTTACGACCATTTATATTCACCCAAATGTATTGTAAAGACGTGTTTTAGATGTAAAATAATGTGAACTTAACGATAAAAATATAAAAAGTATGATTAGTTCAATACAAATGACTTTAAACGATATTTAGCGGAATTATCACCATTTTTTACCAAATTTTTTCCCAAATTTTTTTTCTATTTTTTGTATTCACCCAAATGTATTGTAAATACGTGTTTTAGATGTAAAATAATGTGAACTTAACGATCAAAATATAAAAAGTATGATTAGTTCAATACAAATGACTTTAAACGATATTTAGCGGAATTATCAGCATTTTTTACCCAATTTTTTCCCAAATTTTTTTTCTATTTTTTGTATTCACCCAAATGTATTGTAAATACGTGTTTTAGATGTAAAATAATGTGAACTTAACGATAAAAATATAAAAAGTATGATTAGTTCAATACAAATGACTTTAAACGATATTTAGCGGAATTATCACCATTTTTTACCCAATTTTTTCCCAAATTTTTTTTCTATTTTTTGTATTCACCCAAATGTATTGTAAATACGTGTTTTAGATGTAAAATAATGTGAACTTAACGTTTAAAATATAAAAAGTATGATTAGTTCAATACAAATGACTTTAAACGATATTTAGCGGAATTATCACCATTTTTTACCCAATTTTTTCCCAAATTTTTTTTCTATTTTTTGTATTCACCCAAATGTATTGTAAACACGTGTTTTAGATGTAAAATAATGTGAACTTAACGTTAAAAATATAAAAAGTATGATTAGTTTAATAGAAATGACTTAAGACGATATTTAGCGGATTCATCACCTGTATTTCAAAATTTTTTTACGACCATTTATATTCACCCAAATGTATTGTAAAGACGTGTTTTAGATGTAAAATAATGTGAACTTAACGATCAAAATATAAAAAGTATGATTAGTTCAATACAAATGACTTTAAACGATATTTAGCGGAATTATCAGCATTTTTTACCCAATTTTTTCCCAAATTTTTTTTCTATTTTTTGTATTCACCCAAATGTATTGTAAATACGTGTTTTAGATGTAAAATAATGTGAACTTAACGATAAAAATATAAAAAGTATGATTAGTTCAATACAAATGACTTTAAACGATATTTAGCGGAATTATCACCATTTTTTACCAAATTTTTTCCCAAATTTTTTTTCTATTTTTTGTATTCACCCAAATGTATTGTAAATACGTGTTTTAGATGTAAAATAATGTGAACTTAACGATAAAAATATAAAAAGTATGATTAGTTCAATACAAATGACTTTAAACGATATTTAGCGGAATTATCACCATTTTTTACCCAAATTTTTCCCAAATTTTTTTTCTATTTTTTGTATTCACCCAAATATATTGTAAATACGTGTTTTAGATGTAAAATAATGTGAACTTAACAATAAAAATATGAAAAGTATGATTAGTTCAATACAAATGACTTTAAACGATATTTAGCGGATTCATCACCTGTATTTCAAAATTTTTTTACGACCTTTTATATTCACCCAAATGTATTGTAAATACGTGTTTTAGATGTAAAATAATGTGAACTTAACGATAAAAATATGAAAAGTATGATTAGTTCAATACAAATGACTTTAAACGATATTTAGCGGATCCATCACCCGTATTTCAAAATTTTTTTACGACCTTTTATATTCACCCAAATGTATTGTAAAGACGTGTTTTAGATGTAAAATTATGTGAACTTAACGATAAAAATATAAAAAGTATGATTAGTTCAATACAAATGACTTTAAACGATATTTAGCGGAATTATCACCATTTTTTACCCAATTTTTTCCCAAATTTTTTTCTATTTTTTGTATTCACCCAAATGTATTGTAAATACGTGTTTTAGATGTAAAATAATGCGAACTTAACGTTAAAAATATAAAAATTATGATTAGTTTAATAGAAATGACTTAAGACGATATTTAGCGGAATTATCACCATTTTTTACCAAATTTTTTTTCTATTTTTTGTATTCACCCAAATGTATTGTAAATACGTGTTTTAGATGTAAAATAATGTGAACTTAACGTTAAAAATATAAAAAGTATGATTAGTTTAATAGAAATGTCTTAAGACGATATTTAGCGGATTCATCACCCGTATTTCAAAATTTTTTTACGACCTTTTATATTCACCCAAATGTATTGTAAAGACGTGTTTTAGATGTAAAATTATGTGAACTTAACGATAAAAATATAAAAAGTATGATTAGTTCAATACAAATGTCTTTAAACGATATTTAGCGGAATTATCACCATTTTTTACCCAATTTTTTCCCAAATTTTTTTTCTATTTTTTGTATTCACCCAAATGTATTGTAAATACGTGTTTTAGATGTAAAATAATGTGAACTTAACGATAAAAATATAAAAAGTATGATTAATTCAATACAAATGACTTTAAACGATATTTAGCGGAATTATCACCATTTTTTACCAAATTTTTTCCCAAATTTTTTCCCAAATTATTTTTCTATTTTTTGTATTCACCCAAATGTATTGTAAATACGTGTTTTAGATGTAAAATAATGTGAACTTAACAATAAAAATATAAAAAGTATGATTAGTTCAATACAAATGACTTTAAACGATATTTAGTGGAATTATCACCATTTTTTACCCAATTTTTTCCCAAATTTTTTTTCTATTTTTTGTATTCACCCAAATGTATTGTAAATACATGTTTTAGATGTAAAATAATGTGAACTTAACGATAAAAATATAAAAAGTATGATTAGTTCAATACAAATGACTTTAAACGATATTTAGCGGAATTATCACCATTTTTTACCAAATTTTTTTTCAATTTTTTGTATTCACCCAAATGTATTGTAAACACGTGTTTTAGATGTAAAATAATGTGAACTTAACGTTAAAAATATAAAAAGTATGATTAGTTTAATAGAAATGACTTAAGACGATATTTAGCGGATTCATCACCTGTATTTCAAAATTTTTTTACGACGTTTTATATTCACCCAAATGTATTGTAAAGACGTGTTTTAGATGTAAAATAATGTGAACTTAACGATAAAAATATAAAAAGTATGATTAGTTCAATACAAATGACTTTAAACGATATTTAGCGGAATTATCACCATTTTTTACCCAATTTTTTTTCTATTTTTTTTCTATTTTTTGTATTCACCCAAATGTATTGTAAATACGTGTTTTAGATGTAAAATAATATGAACTTAACGATAAAAATATAAAAAGTATGATTAGTTCAATACAAATGACTTTAAACGATATTTAGCGGAATTATCACCATTTTTTACCAAATTTTTTTTCAATTTTTTGTATTCACCCAAATGTATTGTAAACTCGTGTTTTAGATGTAAAATAATGTGAACTTAACGTTAAAAATATAAAAAGTATGATTAGTTTAATAGAAATGACTTAAGACGATATTTAGCGGATTCATCACCTGTATTTCAAAATTTTTTTACGACCTTTTATATTCACCCAAATGTATTGTAAAGACGTGTTTTAGATGTAAAATTATGTGAACTTAACGATAAAAATATAAAAAGTATGATTAGTTCAATACAAATGACTTTAAACGATATTTAGCGGAATTATCACCATTTTTTACCCAATTTTTTCCCAAATTTTTTTTCTATTTTTTGTATTCACCCAAATGTATTGTAAATACGTGTTTTAGATGTAAAATAATGTGAACTTAACGTTAAAAATATAAAAATTATGATTAGTTTAATAGAAATGACTTAAGACGATATTTAGCGGAATTATCACCATTTTTTACCAAATTTTTTTTCTATTTTTTGTATTCACCCAAATGTATTGTAAACACGTTTTTTAGATGTAAAATAATGTGAACTTAACGTTAAAAATATAAAAAGTATGATTAGTTTAATAGAAATGACTTAAGACGATATTTAGCGGATTCATCACCCGTATTTCAAAATTTTTTTACGACCTTTTATATTCACCCAAATGTATTGTAAAGACGTGTTTTAGATATAAAATTATGTGAACTTAACGATAAAAATATAAAAAGTATGATTAGTTCAATACAAATGTCTTTAAACGATATTTAGCGGAATTATCACCATTTTTTACCCAATTTTTTCCCAAATTTTTTTTCTATTTTTTGTATTCACCCAAATATATTGTAAATACGTGTTTTAGATGTAAAATAATGTGAACTTAACAATAAAAATATGAAAAGTATGATTAGTTCAATACAAATGACTTTAAACGATATTTAGCGGAATTATCACCATTTTTTACCAAATTTTTTTTCTATTTTTTGTATTCACCCAAATGTATTGTAAACACGTGTTTTAGATGTAAAATAATGTGAACTTAACGTTAAAAATATAAAAAGTATGATTAGTTTAATAGAAATGACTTAAGACGATATTTAGCGGATCCATCACCCGTATTTCAAAATTTTTTTACGACCTTTTATATTCACCCAAATGTATTGTAAAGATGTGTTTTAGATGTAAAATTATGTGAACTTAACGATAAAAATATAAAAAGTATGATTAGTTCAATACAAATGACTTTAAACGATATTTAGCGGAATTATCACCATTTTTTACCAAATTTTTTTTCAATTTTTTGTATTCACCCAAATTTATTGTAAACTCGTGTTTTAGATGTAAAATAATGTGAACTTAACGTTAAAAATATAAAAAGTATGATTAGTTTAATAGAAATGACTTAAGACGATATTTAGCGGATTCATCACCTGTATTTCAAAATTTTTTTACGACCTTTTATATTCACCCAAATGTATTGTAAATACGTGTTTTAGATGTAAAATTATGTGAACTTAACGATAAAAATATAAAAAGTATGATTAGTTCAATACAAATGACTTTAAACGATATTTAGCGGAATTATCACCATTTTTTACCCAATTTTTTCCCAAATTTTTTTTCTATTTTTTGTATTCACCCAAATGTATTGTAAATACGTGTTTTAGATGTAAAATAATGTGAACTTAACGATAAAAATATAAAAAGTATGATTAGTTCAATACAAATGACTTTAAACGATATTTAGTGGAATTATCACCATTTTTTACCAAATTTTTTCCCAAATTTTTTTTCTATTTTTTGTATTCACCCAAATGTATTGTAAAGATGTGTTTTAGATGTAAAATTATGTGAACTTAACGATAAAAATATAAAAAGTATGATTAGTTCAATACAAATGACTTTAAACGATATTTAGCGGAATTATCACCATTTTTTACCCAATTTTTTCCCAAATTTTTTTTCTATTTTTTGTATTCACCCAAATGTATTGTAAATACGTGTTTTAGATGTAAAATAATGTGAACTTAACGATAAAAATATAAAAAGTATGATTAGTTCAATACAAATGACTTTAAACGATATTTAGTGGAATTATCACCATTTTTTACCAAATTTTTTCCCAAATTTTTTTTCTATTTTTTGTATTCACCCAAATGTATTGTAAAGATGTGTTTTAGATGTAAAATTATGTGAACTTAACGATAAAAATATAAAAAGTATGATTAGTTCAATACAAATGACTTTAAACGATATTTAGCGGAATTATCACCATTTTTTACCAAATTTTTTTTCAATTTTTTGTATTCACCCAAATGTATTGTAAACTCGTGTTTTAGATGTAAAATAATGTGAACTTAACGTTAAAAATATAAAAAGTATGATTAGTTTAATAGAAATGACTTAAGACGATATTTAGCGGATTCATCACCTGTATTTCAAAATTTTTTTACGACCTTTTATATTCACCCAAATGTATTGTAAATACGTGTTTTAGATGTAAAATTATGTGAACTTAACGATAAAAATATAAAAAGTATGATTAGTTCAATACAAATGACTTTAAACGATATTTAGCGGAATTATCACCATTTTTTACCCAATTTTTTCCCAAATTTTTTTTCTATTTTTTGTATTCACCCAAATGTATTGTAAATACGTGTTTTAGATGTAAAATAATGTGAACTTAACGATAAAAATATAAAAAGTATGATTAGTTCAATACAAATGACTTTAAACGATATTTAGTGGAATTATCACCATTTTTTACCAAATTTTTTCCCAAATTTTTTTTCTATTTTTTGTATTCACCCAAATGTATTGTAAAGATGTGTTTTAGATGTAAAATTATGTGAACTTAACGATAAAAATATAAAAAGTATGATTAGTTCAATACAAATGACTTTAAACGATATTTAGCGGAATTATCACCATTTTTTACCCAATTTTTTCCCAAATTTTTTTTCTATTTTTTGTATTCACCCAAATGTATTGTAAATACGTGTTTTAGATGTAAAATAATGTGAACTTAACGATAAAAATATAAAAAGTATGATTAGTTCAATACAAATGACTTTAAACGATATTTAGTGGAATTATCACCATTTTTTACCAAATTTTTTCCCAAATTTTTTTTCTATTTTTTGTATTCACCCAAATGTATTGTAAAGATGTGTTTTAGATGTAAAATTATGTGAACTTAACGATAAAAATATAAAAAGTATGATTAGTTCAATACAAATGACTTTAAACGATATTTAGCGGAATTATCACCATTTTTTACCAAATTTTTTTTCAATTTTTTGTATTCACCCAAATGTATTGTAAACTCGTGTTTTAGATGTAAAATAATGTGAACTTAACGTTAAAAATATAAAAAGTATGATTAGTTTAATAGAAATGACTTAAGACGATATTTAGCGGATTCATCACCTGTATTTCAAAATTTTTTTACGACCTTTTATATTCACCCAAATGTATTGTAAATACGTGTTTTAGATGTAAAATTATGTGAACTTAACGATAAAAATATAAAAAGTATGATTAGTTCAATTCAAATGACTTTAAACGATATTTAGCGGAATTATCACCATTTTTTACCCAATTTTTTCCCAAATTTTTTTTCTATTTTTTGTATTCACCCAAATGTATTGTAAATACGTGTTTTAGATGTAAAATAATGTGAACTTAACGATAAAAATATAAAAAGTATGATTAGTTCAATACAAATGACTTTAAACGATATTTAGTGGAATTATCACCATTTTTTACCAAATTTTTTCCCAAATTTTTTTTCTATTTTTTGTATTCACCCAAATGTATTGTAAATACATGTTTTAGATGTAAAATAATGTGAACTTAACGATAAAAATATAAAAAGTATGATTAGTTCAATACAAATGACTTTAAACGATATTTAGCGGAATTATCACCATTTTTTACCAAATTTTTTTTCAATTTTTTGTATTCACCCAAATGTATTGTAAACACGTGTTTTAGATGTAAAATAATGTGAACTTAACGTTAAAAATATAAAAAGTATGATTAGTTTAATAGAAATGACTTAAGACGATATTTAGCGGATTCATCACCTGTATTTCAAAATTTTTTTACGACGTTTTATATTCACCCAAATATATTGTAAAGACGTGTTTTAGATGTAAAATAATGTGAACTTAACGATAAAAATATAAAAAGTATGATTAGTTCAATACAAATGACTTTAAACGATATTTAGCGGAATTATCACCATTTTTTACCCAATTTTTTTTCTATTTTTTTTCTATTTTTTGTATTCACCCAAATGTATTGTAAATACATGTTTTAGATGTAAAATAATATGAACTTAACGATAAAAATATAAAAATTATGATTAGTTTAATAGAAATGACTTAAGACGATATTTAGCGGAATTATCACCATTTTTTACCAAATTTTTTTTCTATTTTTTGTATTCACCCAAATGTATTGTAAACACGTTTTTTAGATGTAAAATAATGTGAACTTAACGTTAAAAATATAAAAAGTATGATTAGTTTAATAGAAATGACTTAAGACGATATTTAGCGGATTCATCACCCGTATTTCAAAATTTTTTTACGACCTTTTATATTCACCCAAATGTATTGTAAAGACGTGTTTTAGATATAAAATTATGTGAACTTAACGATAAAAATATAAAAAGTATGATTAGTTCAATACAAATGTCTTTAAACGATATTTAGCGGAATTATCACCATTTTTTACCCAATTTTTTCCCAAATTTTTTTTCTATTTTTTGTATTCACCCAAATGTATTGTAAATACGTGTTTTAGATGTAAAATAATGTGAACTTAACGATAAAAATATAAAAAGTATGATTAATTCAATACAAATGACTTTAAACGATATTTAGCGGAATTATCACCATTTTTTACCAAATTTTTTCCCAAATTTTTTCCCAAATTATTTTTCTATTTTTTGTATTCACCCAAATGTATTGTAAATACGTGTTTTAGATGTAAAATAATGTGAACTTAACAATAAAAATATAAAAAGTATGATTAGTTCAATACAAATGACTTTAAACGATATTTAGTGGAATTATCACCATTTTTTACCCAATTTTTTCCCAAATTTTTTTTCTATTTTTTGTATTCACCCAAATGTATTGTAAATACATGTTTTAGATGTAAAATAATGTGAACTTAACGATAAAAATATAAAAAGTATGATTAGTTCAATACAAATGACTTTAAACGATATTTAGCGGAATTATCACCATTTTTTACCAAATTTTTTTTCAATTTTTTGTATTCACCCAAATGTATTGTAAACACGTGTTTTAGATGTAAAATAATGTGAACTTAACGTTAAAAATATAAAAAGTATGATTAGTTTAATAGAAATGACTTAAGACGATATTTAGCGGATTCATCACCTGTATTTCAAAATTTTTTTACGACGTTTTATATTCACCCAAATGTATTGTAAAGACGTGTTTTAGATGTAAAATAATGTGAACTTAACGATAAAAATATAAAAAGTATGATTAGTTCAATACAAATGACTTTAAACGATATTTAGCGGAATTATCACCATTTTTTACCCAATTTTTTTTCTATTTTTTTTCTATTTTTTGTATTCACCCAAATGTATTGTAAATACGTGTTTTAGATGTAAAATAATATGAACTTAACGATAAAAATATAAAAAGTATGATTAGTTCAATACAAATGACTTTAAACGATATTTAGCGGAATTATCACCATTTTTTACCAAATTTTTTTTCAATTTTTTGTATTCACCCAAATGTATTGTAAACTCGTGTTTTAGATGTAAAATAATGTGAACTTAACGTTAAAAATATAAAAAGTATGATTAGTTTAATAGAAATGACTTAAGACGATATTTAGCGGATTCATCACCTGTATTTCAAAATTTTTTTACGACCTTTTATATTCACCCAAATGTATTGTAAAGACGTGTTTTAGATGTAAAATTATGTGAACTTAACGATAAAAATATAAAAAGTATGATTAGTTCAATACAAATGACTTTAAACGATATTTAGCGGAATTATCACCATTTTTTACCCAATTTTTTCCCAAATTTTTTTTCTATTTTTTGTATTCACCCAAATGTATTGTAAATACGTGTTTTAGATGTAAAATAATGTGAACTTAACGTTAAAAATATAAAAATTATGATTAGTTTAATAGAAATGACTTAAGACGATATTTAGCGGAATTATCACCATTTTTTACCAAATTTTTTTTCTATTTTTTGTATTCACCCAAATGTATTGTAAACACGTTTTTTAGATGTAAAATAATGTGAACTTAACGTTAAAAATATAAAAAGTATGATTAGTTTAATAGAAATGACTTAAGACGATATTTAGCGGATTCATCACCCGTATTTCAAAATTTTTTTACGACCTTTTATATTCACCCAAATGTATTGTAAAGACGTGTTTTAGATATAAAATTATGTGAACTTAACGATAAAAATATAAAAAGTATGATTAGTTCAATACAAATGTCTTTAAACGATATTTAGCGGAATTATCACCATTTTTTACCCAATTTTTTCCCAAATTTTTTTTCTATTTTTTGTATTCACCCAAATATATTGTAAATACGTGTTTTAGATGTAAAATAATGTGAACTTAACAATAAAAATATGAAAAGTATGATTAGTTCAATACAAATGACTTTAAACGATATTTAGCGGAATTATCACCATTTTTTACCAAATTTTTTTTCTATTTTTTGTATTCACCCAAATGTATTGTAAACACGTGTTTTAGATGTAAAATAATGTGAACTTAACGTTAAAAATATAAAAAGTATGATTAGTTTAATAGAAATGACTTAAGACGATATTTAGCGGATCCATCACCCGTATTTCAAAATTTTTTTACGACCTTTTATATTCACCCAAATGTATTGTAAAGATGTGTTTTAGATGTAAAATTATGTGAACTTAACGATAAAAATATAAAAAGTATGATTAGTTCAATACAAATGACTTTAAACGATATTTAGCGGAATTATCACCATTTTTTACCAAATTTTTTTTCAATTTTTTGTATTCACCCAAATTTATTGTAAACTCGTGTTTTAGATGTAAAATAATGTGAACTTAACGTTAAAAATATAAAAAGTATGATTAGTTTAATAGAAATGACTTAAGACGATATTTAGCGGATTCATCACCTGTATTTCAAAATTTTTTTACGACCTTTTATATTCACCCAAATGTATTGTAAATACGTGTTTTAGATGTAAAATTATGTGAACTTAACGATAAAAATATAAAAAGTATGATTAGTTCAATACAAATGACTTTAAACGATATTTAGCGGAATTATCACCATTTTTTACCCAATTTTTTCCCAAATTTTTTTTCTATTTTTTGTATTCACCCAAATGTATTGTAAATACGTGTTTTAGATGTAAAATAATGTGAACTTAACGATAAAAATATAAAAAGTATGATTAGTTCAATACAAATGACTTTAAACGATATTTAGTGGAATTATCACCATTTTTTACCAAATTTTTTCCCAAATTTTTTTTCTATTTTTTGTATTCACCCAAATGTATTGTAAAGATGTGTTTTAGATGTAAAATTATGTGAACTTAACGATAAAAATATAAAAAGTATGATTAGTTCAATACAAATGACTTTAAACGATATTTAGCGGAATTATCACCATTTTTTACCCAATTTTTTCCCAAATTTTTTTTCTATTTTTTGTATTCACCCAAATGTATTGTAAATACGTGTTTTAGATGTAAAATAATGTGAACTTAACGATAAAAATATAAAAAGTATGATTAGTTCAATACAAATGACTTTAAACGATATTTAGTGGAATTATCACCATTTTTTACCAAATTTTTTCCCAAATTTTTTTTCTATTTTTTGTATTCACCCAAATGTATTGTAAAGATGTGTTTTAGATGTAAAATTATGTGAACTTAACGATAAAAATATAAAAAGTATGATTAGTTCAATACAAATGACTTTAAACGATATTTAGCGGAATTATCACCATTTTTTACCAAATTTTTTTTCAATTTTTTGTATTCACCCAAATGTATTGTAAACTCGTGTTTTAGATGTAAAATAATGTGAACTTAACGTTAAAAATATAAAAAGTATGATTAGTTTAATAGAAATGACTTAAGACGATATTTAGCGGATTCATCACCTGTATTTCAAAATTTTTTTACGACCTTTTATATTCACCCAAATGTATTGTAAATACGTGTTTTAGATGTAAAATTATGTGAACTTAACGATAAAAATATAAAAAGTATGATTAGTTCAATACAAATGACTTTAAACGATATTTAGCGGAATTATCACCATTTTTTACCCAATTTTTTCCCAAATTTTTTTTCTATTTTTTGTATTCACCCAAATGTATTGTAAATACGTGTTTTAGATGTAAAATAATGTGAACTTAACGATAAAAATATAAAAAGTATGATTAGTTCAATACAAATGACTTTAAACGATATTTAGTGGAATTATCACCATTTTTTACCAAATTTTTTCCCAAATTTTTTTTCTATTTTTTGTATTCACCCAAATGTATTGTAAAGATGTGTTTTAGATGTAAAATTATGTGAACTTAACGATAAAAATATAAAAAGTATGATTAGTTCAATACAAATGACTTTAAACGATATTTAGCGGAATTATCACCATTTTTTACCCAATTTTTTCCCAAATTTTTTTTCTATTTTTTGTATTCACCCAAATGTATTGTAAATACGTGTTTTAGATGTAAAATAATGTGAACTTAACGATAAAAATATAAAAAGTATGATTAGTTCAATACAAATGACTTTAAACGATATTTAGTGGAATTATCACCATTTTTTACCAAATTTTTTCCCAAATTTTTTTTCTATTTTTTGTATTCACCCAAATGTATTGTAAAGATGTGTTTTAGATGTAAAATTATGTGAACTTAACGATAAAAATATAAAAAGTATGATTAGTTCAATACAAATGACTTTAAACGATATTTAGCGGAATTATCACCATTTTTTACCAAATTTTTTTTCAATTTTTTGTATTCACCCAAATGTATTGTAAACTCGTGTTTTAGATGTAAAATAATGTGAACTTAACGTTAAAAATATAAAAAGTATGATTAGTTTAATAGAAATGACTTAAGACGATATTTAGCGGATTCATCACCTGTATTTCAAAATTTTTTTACGACCTTTTATATTCACCCAAATGTATTGTAAATACGTGTTTTAGATGTAAAATTATGTGAACTTAACGATAAAAATATAAAAAGTATGATTAGTTCAATTCAAATGACTTTAAACGATATTTAGCGGAATTATCACCATTTTTTACCCAATTTTTTCCCAAATTTTTTTTCTATTTTTTGTATTCACCCAAATGTATTGTAAATACGTGTTTTAGATGTAAAATAATGTGAACTTAACGATAAAAATATAAAAAGTATGATTAGTTCAATACAAATGACTTTAAACGATATTTAGTGGAATTATCACCATTTTTTACCAAATTTTTTCCCAAATTTTTTTTCTATTTTTTGTATTCACCCAAATGTATTGTAAATACATGTTTTAGATGTAAAATAATGTGAACTTAACGATAAAAATATAAAAAGTATGATTAGTTCAATACAAATGACTTTAAACGATATTTAGCGGAATTATCACCATTTTTTACCAAATTTTTTTTCAATTTTTTGTATTCACCCAAATGTATTGTAAACACGTGTTTTAGATGTAAAATAATGTGAACTTAACGTTAAAAATATAAAAAGTATGATTAGTTTAATAGAAATGACTTAAGACGATATTTAGCGGATTCATCACCTGTATTTCAAAATTTTTTTACGACGTTTTATATTCACCCAAATATATTGTAAAGACGTGTTTTAGATGTAAAATAATGTGAACTTAACGATAAAAATATAAAAAGTATGATTAGTTCAATACAAATGACTTTAAACGATATTTAGCGGAATTATCACCATTTTTTACCCAATTTTTTTTCTATTTTTTTTCTATTTTTTGTATTCACCCAAATGTATTGTAAATACATGTTTTAGATGTAAAATAATATGAACTTAACGATAAAAATATAAAAATTATGATTAGTTTAATAGAAATGACTTAAGACGATATTTAGCGGAATTATCACCATTTTTTACCAAATTTTTTTTCTATTTTTTGTATTCACCCAAATGTATTGTAAACACGTTTTTTAGATGTAAAATAATGTGAACTTAACGTTAAAAATATAAAAAGTATGATTAGTTTAATAGAAATGACTTAAGACGATATTTAGCGGATTCATCACCCGTATTTCAAAATTTTTTTACGACCTTTTATATTCACCCAAATGTATTGTAAAGACGTGTTTTAGATATAAAATTATGTGAACTTAACGATAAAAATATAAAAAGTATGATTAGTTCAATACAAATGTCTTTAAACGATATTTAGCGGAATTATCACCATTTTTTACCCAATTTTTTCCCAAATTTTTTTTCTATTTTTTGTATTCACCCAAATATATTGTAAATACGTGTTT
The DNA here is from genome assembly GCF_037042655.1 of Diuraphis noxia. Classification (NCBI taxonomy): domain Eukaryota; kingdom Metazoa; phylum Arthropoda; class Insecta; order Hemiptera; family Aphididae; genus Diuraphis; species Diuraphis noxia. The sequence continues at coordinate 100,995 of NW_028301726.1, read as the reverse complement.
TAGATGTAAAATAATGTGAACTTAACGATAAAAATATGAAAAGTATGATTAGTTCAATACAAATGACTTTAAACGATATTTAGCGGAATTATCACCATTTTTTACCAAATTTTTTTTCTATTTTTTGTATTCACCCAAATGTATTGTAAACACGTGTTTTAGATGTAAAATAATGTGAACTTAACGTTAAAAATATAAAAAGTATGATTAGTTTAATAGAAATGACTTAAGACGATATTTAGCGGATCCATCACCCGTATTTCAAAATTTTTTTACGACCTTTTATATTCACCCAAATGTATTGTAAAGATGTGTTTTAGATGTAAAATTATGTGAACTTAACGATAAAAATATAAAAAGTATGATTAGTTCAATACAAATGACTTTAAACGATATTTAGCGGAATTATCACCATTTTTTACCAAATTTTTTCCCAAATTTTTTTTCTATTTTTTGTATTCACCCAAATGTATTGTAAATACGTGTTTTAGATGTAAAATAATGTGAACTTAACGATAAAAATATAAAAAGTATGATTAGTTCAATACAAATGACTTTAAACGATATTTAGCGGAATTATTACCATTTTTTACCAAATTTTTTTTCTATTTTTTGTATTCACCCAAATGTATTGTAAACACGTGTATTAGATGTAAAATAATGTGAACTTAACGTTAAAAATATAAAAAGTATGATTAGTTTAATAGAAATGACTTTAATCGATATTTAGCGAAATTATCACCATTTTTTACCAAATTTTTTTTCTATTTTTTGTATTCACCCAAATGTATTGTAAACACGTGTTTTAGATGTAAAATAATGTGAACTTAACGTTAAAAATATAAAAAGTATGATTAGTTTAATAGAAATGACTTAAGACGATATTTAGCGGATTCATCACCTGTATTTCAAAATTTTTTTACGACGTTTTATATTCACCCAAATGTATTGTAAAGACGTGTTTTAGATGTAAAATAATGTGAACTTAACGATAAAAATATAAAAAGTATGATTAGTTCAATACAAATGACTTTAAACGATATTTAGCGGAATTATCACCATTTTTTACCCAATTTTTTTTCTATTTTTTTTCTATTTTTTGTATTCACCCAAATGTATTGTAAATACGTGTTTTAGATGAAAAATAATATGAACTTAACGATAAAAATATAAAAAGTATGATTAGTTCAATACAAATGACTTTAAACGATATTTAGCGGAATTATCACCATTTTTTACCAAATTTTTTTTCAATTTTTTGTATTCACCCAAATGTATTGTAAACTCGTGTTTTAGATGTAAAATAATGTGAACTTAACGTTAAAAATATAAAAAGTATGATTAGTTTAATAGAAATGACTTAAGACGATATTTAGCGGATTCATCACCTGTATTTCAAAATTTTTTTACGACCTTTTATATTCACCCAAATGTATTGTAAAGACGTGTTTTAGATATAAAATTATGTGAACTTAACGATAAAAATATAAAAAGTATGATTAGTTCAATACAAATGACTTTAAACGATATTTAGCGGAATTATCACCATTTTTTACCCAATTTTTTCCCAAATTTTTTTTCTATTTTTTGTATTCACCCAAATGTATTGTAAATACGTGTTTTAGATGTAAAATAATGTGAACTTAACGTTAAAAATATAAAAATTATGATTAGTTTAATAGAAATGACTTAAGACGATATTTAGCGGAATTATCACCATTTTTTACAAAATTTTTTTTCTATTTTTTGTATTCACCCAAATGTATTGTAAACACGTTTTTTAGATGTAAAATAATGTGAACTTAACGTTAAAAATATAAAAAGTATGATTAGTTTAATAGAAATGACTTAAGACGATATTTAGCGGATTCATCACCCGTATTTCAAAATTTTTTTACGACCTTTTATATTCACCCAAATGTATTGTAAAGATGTGTTTTAGATGTAAAATTATGTGAACTTAACGATAAAAATATAAAAAGTATGATTAGTTCAATACAAATGACTTTAAACGATATTTAGCGGAATTATCACCATTTTTTACCCAATTTTTTCCCAAATTTTTTTTCTATTTTTTGTATTCACCCAAATGTATTGTAAATACGTGTTTTAGATGTAAAATAATGTGAACTTAACGATAAAAATATAAAAAGTATGATTAGTTCAATACAAATGACTTTAAACGATATTTAGCGGAATTATCACCATTTTTTACCAAATTTTTTTTCTATTTTTTGTATTCACCCAAATGTATTGTAAACACGTGTTTTAGATGTAAAATAATGTGAACTTAACGTTAAAAATATAAAAAGTATGATTAGTTTAATAGAAATGACTTAAGACGATATTTAGCGGATCCATCACCCGTATTTCAAAATTTTTTTACGACCTTTTATATTCACCCAAATGTATTGTAAAGATGTGTTTTAGATGTAAAATTATGTGAACTTAACGATAAAAATATAAAAAGTATGATTAGTTCAATACAAATGACTTTAAACGATATTTAGCGGAATTATCACCATTTTTTACCAAATTTTTTCCCAAATTTTTTTTCTATTTTTTGTATTCACCCAAATGTATTGTAAATACGTGTTTTAGATGTAAAATAATGTGAACTTAACGATAAAAATATAAAAAGTATGATTAGTTCAATACAAATGACTTTAAACGATATTTAGCGGAATTATTACCATTTTTTACCAAATTTTTTTTCTATTTTTTGTATTCACCCAAATGTATTGTAAACACGTGTATTAGATGTAAAATAATGTGAACTTAACGTTAAAAATATAAAAAGTATGATTAGTTTAATAGAAATGACTTTAATCGATATTTAGCGAAATTATCACCATTTCTTACCAAATTTTTTTTCTATTTTTTGTATTCACCCAAATGTATTGTAAACACGTGTTTTAGATGTAAAATAATGTGAACTTAACGTTAAAAATATAAAAAGTATGATTAGTTTAATAGAAATGACTTAAGACGATATTTAGCGGATTCATCACCTGTATTTCAAAATTTTTTTACGACGTTTTATATTCACCCAAATGTATTGTAAAGACGTGTTTTAGATGTAAAATAATGTGAACTTAACGATAAAAATATAAAAAGTATGATTAATTCAATACAAATGACTTTAAACGATATTTAGCGGAATTATCACCATTTTTTACCCAATTTTTTTTCTATTTTTTTTCTATTTTTTGTATTCACCCAAATGTATTGTAAATACGTGTTTTAGATGTAAAATAATATGAACTTAACGATAAAAATATAAAAAGTATGATTAGTTCAATACAAATGACTTTAAACGATATTTAGCGGAATTATCACCATTTTTTACCAAATTTTTTTTCAATTTTTTGTATTCACCCAAATGTATTGTAAACTCGTGTTTTAGATGTAAAATAATGTGAACTTAACGTTAAAAATATAAAAAGTATGATTAGTTTAATAGAAATGACTTAAGACGATATTTAGCGGATTCATCACCTGTATTTCAAAATTTTTTTACGACCTTTTATATTCACCCAAATGTATTGTAAAGACGTGTTTTAGATGTAAAATTATGTGAACTTAACGATAAAAATATAAAAAGTATGATTAGTTCAATACAAATGACTTTAAACGATATTTAGCGGAATTATCACCATTTTTTACCAAATTTTTTTTCTATTTTTTGTATTCACCCAAATGTATTGTAAACACGTTTTTTAGATGTAAAATAATGTGAACTTAACGTTAAAAATATAAAAAGTATGATTAGTTTAATAGAAATGACTTAAGACGATATTTAGCGGATTCATCACCCGTATTTCAAAATTTTTTTACGACCTTTTATATTCACCCAAATGTATTGTAAAGACGTGTTTTAGATGTAAAATTATGTGAACTTAACGATAAAAATATAAAAAGTATGATTAGTTCAATACAAATGACTTTAAACGATATTTAGCGGAATTATCACCATTTTTTACCCAATTTTTTCCCAAATTTTTTTTCTATTTTTTGTATTCACCCAAATGTATTGTAAATACGTGTTTTAGATGTAAAATAATGTGAACTTAACGTTAAAAATATAAAAATTATGATTAGTTTAATAGAAATGACTTAAGACGATATTTAGCGGAATTATCACCATTTTTTACCAAATTTTTTTTCTATTTTTTGTATTCACCCAAATGTATTGTAAACACGTTTTTTAGATGTAAAATAATGTGAACTTAACGTTAAAAATATAAAAAGTATGATTAGTTTAATAGAAATGACTTAAGACGATATTTAGCGGATTCATCACCCGTATTTCAAAATTTTTTTACGACCTTTTATATTCACCCAAATGTATTGTAAAGACGTGTTTTAGATATAAAATTATGTGAACTTAACGATAAACATATAAAAAGTATGATTAGTTCAATACAAATGTCTTTAAACGATATTTAGCGGAATTATCACCATTTTTTACCCAATTTTTTCCCAAATTTTTTTTCTATTTTTTGTATTCACCCAAATATATTGTAAATACGTGTTTTAGATGTAAAATAATGTGAACTTAACGATAAAAATATGAAAAGTATGATTAGTTCAATACAAATGACTTTAAACGATATTTAGCGGAATTATCACCATTTTTTACCAAATTTTTTTTCTATTTTTTGTATTCACCCAAATGTATTGTAAACACGTGTTTTAGATGTAAAATAATGTGAACTTAACGTTAAAAATATAAAAAGTATGATTAGTTTAATAGAAATGACTTAAGACGATATTTAGCGGATCCATCACCCGTATTTCAAAATTTTTTTACGACCTTTTTTTATTCACCCAAATGTATTGTAAAGATGTGTTTTAGATGTAAAATTATGTGAACTTAACGATAAAAATATAAAAAGTATGATTAGTTCAATACAAATGACTTTAAACGATATTTAGCGGAATTATCACCATTTTTTACCAAATTTTTTCCCAAATTTTTTTTCTATTTTTTGTATTCACCCAAATGTATTGTAAACACGTGTTTTAGATGTAAAATAATGTGAACTTAACGTTAAAAATATAAAAAGTATGATTAGTTTAATAGAAATGACTTAAGACGATATTTAGCGGATTCATCACCTGTATTTCAAAATTTTTTTACGACGTTTTATATTCACCCAAATGTATTGTAAAGACGTGTTTTAGATGTAAAATTATGTGAACTTAACGATAATAATATAAAAAGTATGATTAGTTCAATACAATTGACTTTAAACGATATTTAGCGGAATTATCACCATTTTTTACCCAATTTTTTCCCAAATTTTTTTTCTATTTTTTGTATTCACCCAAATGTATTGTAAATACGTGTTTTAGATGTAAAATAATGTGAACTTAACGTTAAAAATATAAAAATTATGATTAGTTTAATAGAAATGACTTAAGACGATATTTAGCGGAATTATCACCATTTTTTACAAAATTTTTTTTCTATTTTTTGTATTCACCCAAATGTATTGTAAACACGTTATTTAGATGTAAAATAATGTGAACTTAACGTTAAAAATATAAAAAGTATGATTAGTTTAATAGAAATGACTTAAGACGATATTTAGCGGATTCATTACCCGTATTTCAAAATTTTTTTACGACCTTTTATATTCACCCAAATGTATTGTAAAGACGTGTTTTAGATGTAAAATTATGTGAACTTAACGATAAAAATATAAAAAGTATGATTAGTTCAATACAAATGACTTTAAACGATATTTAGCGGAATTATCACCATTTTTTACCCAATTTTTTCCCAAATTTTTTTTCTATTTTTTGTATTCACCCAAATGTATTGTAAATACGTGTTTTAGATGTAAAATAATGTGAACTTAACGTTAAAAATATAAAAATTATGATTAGTTTAATAGAAATGACTTAAGACGATATTTAGCGGAATTATCACCATTTTTTACCAAATTTTTTTTCTATTTTTTGTATTCACCCAAATGTATTGTAAACACGTTTTTTAGATGTAAAATAATGTGAACTTAACGTTAAAAATATAAAAAGTATGATTAGTTTAATAGAAATGACTTAAGACGATATTTAGCGGATTCATCACCCGTATTTCAAAATTTTTTTACGACCTTTTATATTCACCCAAATGTATTGTAAAGATGTGTTTTAGATGTAAAATTATGTGAACTTAACGATAAAATAATAAAAAGTATGATTAGTTCAATACAAATGACTTTAAACGATATTTAGCGGAATTATCACAATTTTTTACCAAATTTTTTCCCAAATTTTTTTTCTATTTTTTGTATTCACCCAAATGTATTGTAAATACGTGTTTTAGATGTAAAATAATGTGAACTTAACGATAAAAATATAAAAAGTATGATTAGTTCAATACAAATGACTTTAAACGATATTTAGCGGAATTATTACCATTTTTTACCAAATTTTTTTTCTATTTTTTGTATTCACCCAAATGTATTGTAAACACGTGTATTAGATGTAAAATAATGTGAACTTAACGTTAAAAATATAAAAAGTATGATTAGTTTAATAGAAATGACTTTAATCGATATTTAGCGAAATTATCACCATTTTTTACCAAATTTTTTTTCTATTTTTTGTATTCACCCAAATGTATTGTAAACACGTGTTTTAGATGTAAAATAATGTAAACTTAACGTTAAAAATATAAAAAGTATGATTAGTTTAATAGAAATGACTTAAGACGATATTTAGCGGATTCATCACCTGTATTTCAAAATTTTTTTACGACGTTTTATATTCACCCAAATGTATTGTAAAGACGTGTTTTAGATGTAAAATAATGTGAACTTAACGATAAAAATATAAAAAGTATGATTAGTTCAATACAAATGACTTTAAACGATATTTAGCGGAATTATCACCATTTTTTACCCAATTTTTTTTCTATTTTTTTTCTATTTTTTGTATTCACCCAAATGTATTGTAAATACGTGTTTTAGATGTAAAATAATATGAACTTAACGATAAAAATATAAAAAGTATGATTAGTTCAATACAAATGACTTTAAACGATATTTAGCGGAATTATCACCATTTTTTACCAAATTTTTTTTCAATTTTTTGTATTCACCCAAATGTATTGTAAACTCGTGTTTTAGATGTAAAATAATGTGAACTTAACGTTAAAAATATAAAAAGTATGATTAGTTTAATAGAAATGACTTAAGACGATATTTAGCGGATTCATCACCTGTATTTCAAAATTTTTTTACGACCTTTTATATTCACCCAAATGTATTGTAAAGACGTGTTTTAGATGTAAAATTATGTGAACTTAACGATAAAAATATAAAAAGTATGATTAGTTCAATACAAATGACTTTAAACGATATTTAGCGGAATTATCACCATTTTTTACCCAATTTTTTCCCAAATTTTTTTTCTATTTTTTGTATTCACCCAAATGTATTGTAAATACGTGTTTTAGATGTAAAATAATGTGAACTTAACGTTAAAAATATGAAAAGTATGATTAGTTCAATACAAATGACTTTAAACGATATTTAGCGGAATTATCACCATTTTTTACCAAATTTTTTTTCTATTTTTTGTATTCACCCAAATGTATTGTAAACACGTGTTTTAGATGTAAAATAATGTGAACATAACGTTAAAAATATAAAAAGTATGATTAGTTTAATAGAAATGACTTAAGACGATATTTAGCGGATCCATCACCCGTATTTCAAAATTGTTTTACGACCTTTTATATTCACCCAAATGTATTGTAAAGATGTGTTTTAGATGTAAAATTATGTGAACTTAACGATAAAAATATAAAAAGTATGATTAGTTCAATACAAATGACTTTAAACGATATTTAGCGGAATTATCACCATTTTTTACCAAATTTTTTCCCAAATTTTTTTTCTATTTTTTGTATTCACCCAAATGTATTGTAAATACGTGTTTTAGATGTAAAATAATGTGAACTTAACGATAAAAATATAAAAAGTATGATTAATTCAATACAAATGACTTTAAACGATATTTAGCGGAATTATCACCATTTTTTACCCAATTTTTTTTCTATTTTTTTTCTATTTTTTGTATTCACCCAAATGTATTGTAAATACGTGTTTTAGATGTAAAATAATATGAACTTAACGATAAAAATATAAAAAGTATGATTAGTTCAATACAAATGACTTTAAACGATATTTAGCGGAATTATCACCATTTTTTACCAAATTTTTTTTCAATTTTTTGTATTCACCCAAATGTATTGTAAACTCGTGTTTTAGATGTAAAATAATGTGAACTTAACGTTAAAAATATAAAAAGTATGATTAGTTTAATAGAAATGACTTAAGACGATATTTAGCGGATTCATCACCTGTATTTCAAAATTTTTTTACGACCTTTTATATTCACCCAAATGTATTGTAAAGACGTGTTTTAGATGTAAAATTATGTGAACTTAACGATAAAAATATAAAAAGTATGATTAGTTCAATACAAATGACTTTAAACGATATTTAGCGGAATTATCACCATTTTTTACCAAATTTTTTTTCTATTTTTTGTATTCACCCAAATGTATTGTAAACACGTTTTTTAGATGTAAAATAATGTGAACTTAACGTTAAAAATATAAAAAGTATGATTAGTTTAATAGAAATGACTTAAGACGATATTTAGCGGATTCATCACCCGTATTTCAAAATTTTTTTACGACCTTTTATATTCACCCAAATGTATTGTAAAGACGTGTTTTAGATGTAAAATTATGTGAACTTAACGATAAAAATATAAAAAGTATGATTAGTTCAATACAAATGACTTTAAACGATATTTAGCGGAATTATCACCATTTTTTACCCAATTTTTTCCCAAATTTTTTTTCTATTTTTTGTATTCACCCAAATGTATTGTAAATACGTGTTTTAGATGTAAAATAATGTGAACTTAACGTTAAAAATATAAAAATTATGATTAGTTTAATAGAAATGACTTAAGACGATATTTAGCGGAATTATCACCATTTTTTACCAAATTTTTTTTCTATTTTTTGTATTCACCCAAATGTATTGTAAACACGTTTTTTAGATGTAAAATAATGTGAACTTAACGTTAAAAATATAAAAAGTATGATTAGTTTAATAGAAATGACTTAAGACGATATTTAGCGGATTCATCACCCGTATTTCAAAATTTTTTTACGACCTTTTATATTCACCCAAATGTATTGTAAAGACGTGTTTTAGATATAAAATTATGTGAACTTAACGATAAACATATAAAAAGTATGATTAGTTCAATACAAATGTCTTTAAACGATATTTAGCGGAATTATCACCATTTTTTACCCAATTTTTTCCCAAATTTTTTTTCTATTTTTTGTATTCACCCAAATATATTGTAAATACGTGTTTTAGATGTAAAATAATGTGAACTTAACGATAAAAATATGAAAAGTATGATTAGTTCAATACAAATGACTTTAAACGATATTTAGCGGAATTATCACCATTTTTTACCAAATTTTTTTTCTATTTTTTGTATTCACCCAAATGTATTGTAAACACGTGTTTTAGATGTAAAATAATGTGAACTTAACGTTAAAAATATAAAAAGTATGATTAGTTTAATAGAAATGACTTAAGACGATATTTAGCGGATCCATCACCCGTATTTCAAAATTTTTTTACGACCTTTTTTTATTCACCCAAATGTATTGTAAAGATGTGTTTTAGATGTAAAATTATGTGAACTTAACGATAAAAATATAAAAAGTATGATTAGTTCAATACAAATGACTTTAAACGATATTTAGCGGAATTATCACCATTTTTTACCAAATTTTTTCCCAAATTTTTTTTCTATTTTTTGTATTCACCCAAATGTATTGTAAACACGTGTTTTAGATGTAAAATAATGTGAACTTAACGTTAAAAATATAAAAAGTATGATTAGTTTAATAGAAATGACTTAAGACGATATTTAGCGGATTCATCACCTGTATTTCAAAATTTTTTTACGACGTTTTATATTCACCCAAATGTATTGTAAAGACGTGTTTTAGATGTAAAATTATGTGAACTTAACGATAATAATATAAAAAGTATGATTAGTTCAATACAATTGACTTTAAACGATATTTAGCGGAATTATCACCATTTTTTACCCAATTTTTTCCCAAATTTTTTTTCTATTTTTTGTATTCACCCAAATGTATTGTAAATACGTGTTTTAGATGTAAAATAATGTGAACTTAACGTTAAAAATATAAAAATTATGATTAGTTTAATAGAAATGACTTAAGACGATATTTAGCGGAATTATCACCATTTTTTACAAAATTTTTTTTCTATTTTTTGTATTCACCCAAATGTATTGTAAACACGTTATTTAGATGTAAAATAATGTGAACTTAACGTTAAAAATATAAAAAGTATGATTAGTTTAATAGAAATGACTTAAGACGATATTTAGCGGATTCATTACCCGTACTTCAAAATTTTTTTACGACCTTTTATATTCACCCAAATGTATTGTAAAGACGTGTTTTAGATGTAAAATTATGTGAACTTAACGATAAAAATATAAAAAGTATGATTAGTTCAATACAAATGACTTTAAACGATATTTAGCGGAATTATCACCATTTTTTACCCAATTTTTTCCCAAATTTTTTTTCTATTTTTTGTATTCACCCAAATGTATTGTAAATACGTGTTTTAGATGTAAAATAATGTGAACTTAACGTTAAAAATATAAAAATTATGATTAGTTTAATAGAAATGACTTAAGACGATATTTAGCGGAATTATCACCATTTTTTACCAAATTTTTTTTCTATTTTTTGTATTCACCCAAATGTATTGTAAACACGTTTTTTAGATGTAAAATAATGTGAACTTAACGTTAAAAATATAAAAAGTATGATTAGTTTAATAGAAATGACTTAAGACGATATTTAGCGGATTCATCACCCGTATTTCAAAATTTTTTTACGACCTTTTATATTCACCCAAATGTATTGTAAAGATGTGTTTTAGATGTAAAATTATGTGAACTTAACGATAAAATAATAAAAAGTATGATTAGTTCAATACAAATGACTTTAAACGATATTTAGCGGAATTATCACAATTTTTTACCAAATTTTTTCCCAAATTTTTTTTCTATTTTTTGTATTCACCCAAATGTATTGTAAATACGTGTTTTAGATGTAAAATAATGTGAACTTAACGATAAAAATATAAAAAGTATGATTAGTTCAATACAAATGACTTTAAACGATATTTAGCGGAATTATTACCATTTTTTACCAAATTTTTTTTCTATTTTTTGTATTCACCCAAATGTATTGTAAACACGTGTATTAGATGTAAAATAATGTGAACTTAACGTTAAAAATATAAAAAGTATGATTAGTTTAATAGAAATGACTTTAATCGATATTTAGCGAAATTATCACCATTTTTTACCAAATTTTTTTTCTATTTTTTGTATTCACCCAAATGTATTGTAAACACGTGTTTTAGATGTAAAATAATGTAAACTTAACGTTAAAAATATAAAAAGTATGATTAGTTTAATAGAAATGACTTAAGACGATATTTAGCGGATTCATCACCTGTATTTCAAAATTTTTTTACGACGTTTTATATTCACCCAAATGTATTGTAAAGACGTGTTTTAGATGTAAAATAATGTGAACTTAACGATAAAAATATAAAAAGTATGATTAGTTCAATACAAATGACTTTAAACGATATTTAGCGGAATTATCACCATTTTTTACCCAATTTTTTTTCTATTTTTTTTCTATTTTTTGTATTCACCCAAATGTATTGTAAATACGTGTTTTAGATGTAAAATAATATGAACTTAACGATAAAAATATAAAAAGTATGATTAGTTCAATACAAATGACTTTAAACGATATTTAGCGGAATTATCACCATTTTTTACCAAATTTTTTTTCAATTTTTTGTATTCACCCAAATGTATTGTAAACTCGTGTTTTAGATGTAAAATAATGTGAACTTAACGTTAAAAATATAAAAAGTATGATTAGTTTAATAGAAATGACTTAAGACGATATTTAGCGGATTCATCACCTGTATTTCAAAATTTTTTTACGACCTTTTATATTCACCCAAATGTATTGTAAAGACGTGTTTTAGATGTAAAATTATGTGATCTTAACGATAAAAATATAAAAAGTATGATTAGTTCAATACAAATGACTTTAAACGATATTTAGCGGAATTATCACCATTTTTTACCCAATTTTTTCCCAAATTTTTTTTCTATTTTTTGTATTCACCCAAATGTATTGTAAATACGTGTTTTAGATGTAAAATAATGTGAACTTAACGTTAAAAATATGAAAAGTATGATTAGTTCAATACAAATGACTTTAAACGATATTTAGCGGAATTATCACCATTTTTTACCAAATTTTTTTTCTATTTTTTGTATTCACCCAAATGTATTGTAAACACGTGTTTTAGATGTAAAATAATGTGAACATAACGTTAAAAATATAAAAAGTATGATTAGTTTAATAGAAATGACTTAAGACGATATTTAGCGGATTCATCACCTGTATTTCAAAATTTTTTTACGACGTTTTATATTCACCCAAATGTATTGTAAAGACGTGTTTTAGATGTAAAATAATGTGAACTTAACCATAAAAATATAAAAAGTATGATTAGTTCAATACAAATGACTTTAAACGATATTTAGCGGAATTATCACCATTTTTTACCCAATTTTTTTTCTATTTTTTTTCTATTTTTTGTATTCACCCAAATGTATTGTAAATACGTGTTTTAGATGTAAAATAATATGAACTTAACGATAAAAATATAAAAAGTATGATTAGTTCAATACAAATGACTTTAAACGATATTTAGCGGAATTATCACCATTTTTTACCAAATTTTTTTTCAATTTTTTGTATTCACCCAAATGTATTGTAAACTCGTGTTTTAGATGTAAAATAATGTGAACTTAACGTTAAAAATATAAAAAGTATGATTAGTTTAATAGAAATGACTTAAGACGATATTTAGCGGATTCATCACCTGTATTTCAAAATTTTTTTACGACCTTTTATATTCACCCAAATGTATTGTAAAGACGTGTTTTAGATGTAAAATTATGTGAACTTAACGATAAAAATATAAAAAGTATGATTAGTTCAATACAAATGACTTTAAACGATATTTAGCGGAATTATCACCATTTTTTACCAAATTTTTTTTCTATTTTTTGTATTCACCCAAATGTATTGTAAACACGTTTTTTAGATGTAAAATAATGTGAACTTAACGTTAAAAATATAAAAAGTATGATTAGTTTAATAGAAATGACTTAAGACGATATTTAGCGGATTCATCACCCGTATTTCAAAATTTTTTTACGACCTTTTATATTCACCCAAATGTATTGTAAAGACGTGTTTTAGATGTAAAATTATGTGAACTTAACGATAAAAATATAAAAAGTATGATTAGTTCAATACAAATGACTTTAAACGATATTTAGCGGAATTATCACCATTTTTTACCCAATTTTTTCCCAAATTTTTTTTCTATTTTTTGTATTCACCCAAATGTATTGTAAATACGTGTTTTAGATGTAAAATAATGTGAACTTAACGTTAAAAATATAAAAATTATGATTAGTTTAATAGAAATGACTTAAGACGATATTTAGCGGAATTATCACCATTTTTTACCAAATTTTTTTTCTATTTTTTGTATTCAACCAAATGTATTGTAAACACGTTTTTTAGATGTAAAATAATGTGAACTTAACGTTAAAAATATAAAAAGTATGATTAGTTTAATAGAAATGACTTAAGACGATATTTAGCGGATTCATCACCTGTATTTCAAAATTTTTTTACGACGTTTTATATTCACCCAAATGTATTGTAAAGACGTGTTTTAGATGTAAAATAATGTGAACTTAACGATAAAAATATAAAAAGTATGATTAATTCAATACAAATGACTTTAAACGATATTTAGCGGAATTATCACCATTTTTTACCCAATTTTTTTTCTATTTTTTTTCTATTTTTTGTATTCACCCAAATGTATTGTAAATACGTGTTTTAGATGTAAAATAATATGAACTTAACGATAAAAATATAAAAAGTATGATTAGTTCAATACAAATGACTTTAAACGATATTTAGCGGAATTATCACCATTTTTTACCAAATTTTTTTTCAATTTTTTGTATTCACCCAAATGTATTGTAAACTCGTGTTTTAGATGTAAAATAATGTGAACTTAACGTTAAAAATATAAAAAGTATGATTAGTTTAATAGAAATGACTTAAGACGATATTTAGCGGATTCATCACCTGTATTTCAAAATTTTTTTACGACCTTTTATATTCACCCAAATGTATTGTAAAGACGTGTTTTAGATGTAAAATTATGTGAACTTAACGATAAAAATATAAAAAGTATGATTAGTTCAATACAAATGACTTTAAACGATATTTAGAGGAATTATCACCATTTTTTACCAAATTTTTTTTCTATTTTTTGTATTCACCCAAATGTATTGTAAACACGTTTTTTAGATGTAAAATAATGTGAACTTAACGTTAAAAATATAAAAAGTATGATTAGTTTAATAGAAATGACTTAAGACGATATTTAGCGGATTCATCACCCGTATTTCAAAATTTTTTTACGACCTTTTATATTCACCCAAATGTATTGTAAAGACGTGTTTTAGATGTAAAATTATGTGAACTTAACGATAAAAATATAAAAAGTATGATTAGTTCAATACAAATGACTTTAAACGATATTTAGCGGAATTATCACCATTTTTTACCCAATTTTTTCCCAAATTTTTTTTCTATTTTTTGTATTCACCCAAATGTATTGTAAATACGTGTTTTAGATGTAAAATAATGTGAACTTAACGTTAAAAATATAAAAATTATGATTAGTTTAATAGAAATGACTTAAGACGATATTTAGCGGAATTATCACCATTTTTTACCAAATTTTTTTTCTATTTTTTGTATTCACCCAAATGTATTGTAAACACGTTTTTTAGATGTAAAATAATGTGAACTTAACGTTAAAAATATAAAAAGTATGATTAGTTTAATAGAAATGACTTAAGACGATATTTAGCGGATTCATCACCCGTATTTCAAAATTTTTTTACGACCTTTTATATTCACCCAAATGTATTGTAAAGACGTGTTTTAGATGTAAAATTATGTGAACTTAACCATAAAAATATAAAAAGTATGATTAGTTCAATACAAATGACTTTAAACGATATTTAGCGGAATTATCACCATTTTTTACCCAATTTTTTTTCTATTTTTTTTCTATTTTTTGTATTCACCCAAATGTATTGTAAATACGTGTTTTAGATGTAAAATAATATGAACTTAACGATAAAAATATAAAAAGTATGATTAGTTCAATACAAATGACTTTAAACGATATTTAGCGGAATTATCACCATTTTTTACCAAATTTTTTTTCAATTTTTTGTATTCACCCAAATGTATTGTAAACTCGTGTTTTAGATGTAAAATAATGTGAACTTAACGTTAAAAATATAAAAAGTATGATTAGTTTAATAGAAATGACTTAAGACGATATTTAGCGGATTCATCACCTGTATTTCAAAATTTTTTTACGACCTTTTATATTCACCCAAATGTATTGTAAAGACGTGTTTTAGATGTAAAATTATGTGAACTTAACGATAAAAATATAAAAAGTATGATTAGTTCAATACAAATGACTTTAAACGATATTTAGCGGAATTATCACCATTTTTTACCAAATTTTTTTTCTATTTTTTGTATTCACCCAAATGTATTGTAAACACGTTTTTTAGATGTAAAATAATGTGAACTTAACGTTAAAAATATAAAAAGTATGATTAGTTTAATAGAAATGACTTAAGACGATATTTAGCGGATTCATCACCCGTATTTCAAAATTTTTTTACGACCTTTTATATTCACCCAAATGTATTGTAAAGACGTGTTTTAGATGTAAAATTATGTGAACTTAACGATAAAAATATAAAAAGTATGATTAGTTCAATACAAATGACTTTAAACGATATTTAGCGGAATTATCACCATTTTTTACCCAATTTTTTCCCAAATTTTTTTTCTATTTTTTGTATTCACCCAAATGTATTGTAAATACGTGTTTTAGATGTAAAATAATGTGAACTTAACGTTAAAAATATAAAAATTATGATTAGTTTAATAGAAATGACTTAAGACGATATTTAGCGGAATTATCACCATTTTTTACCAAATTTTTTTTCTATTTTTTGTATTCAACCAAATGTATTGTAAACACGTTTTTTAGATGTAAAATAATGTGAACTTAACGTTAAAAATATAAAAAGTATGATTAGTTTAATAGAAATGACTTAAGACGATATTTAGCGGATTCATCACCTGTATTTCAAAATTTTTTTACGACGTTTTATATTCACCCAAATGTATTGTAAAGACGTGTTTTAGATGTAAAATAATGTGAACTTAACGATAAAAATATAAAAAGTATGATTAATTCAATACAAATGACTTTAAACGATATTTAGCGGAATTATCACCATTTTTTACCCAATTTTTTTTCTATTTTTTTTCTATTTTTTGTATTCACCCAAATGTATTGTAAATACGTGTTTTAGATGTAAAATAATATGAACTTAACGATAAAAATATAAAAAGTATGATTAGTTCAATACAAATGACTTTAAACGATATTTAGCGGAATTATCACCATTTTTTACCAAATTTTTTTTCAATTTTTTGTATTCACCCAAATGTATTGTAAACTCGTGTTTTAGATGTAAAATAATGTGAACTTAACGTTAAAAATATAAAAAGTATGATTAGTTTAATAGAAATGACTTAAGACGATATTTAGCGGATTCATCACCTGTATTTCAAAATTTTTTTACGACCTTTTATATTCACCCAAATGTATTGTAAAGACGTGTTTTAGATGTAAAATTATGTGAACTTAACGATAAAAATATAAAAAGTATGATTAGTTCAATACAAATGACTTTAAACGATATTTAGCGGAATTATCACCATTTTTTACCAAATTTTTTTTCTATTTTTTGTATTCACCCAAATGTATTGTAAACACGTTTTTTAGATGTAAAATAATGTGAACTTAACGTTAAAAATATAAAAAGTATGATTAGTTTAATAGAAATGACTTAAGACGATATTTAGCGGATTCATCACCCGTATTTCAAAATTTTTTTACGACCTTTTATATTCACCCAAATGTATTGTAAAGACGTGTTTTAGATGTAAAATTATGTGAACTTAACGATAAAAATATAAAAAGTATGATTAGTTCAATACAAATGACTTTAAACGATATTTAGCGGAATTATCACCATTTTTTACCCAATTTTTTCCCAAATTTTTTTTCTATTTTTTGTATTCACCCAAATGTATTGTAAATACGTGTTTTAGATGTAAAATAATGTGAACTTAACGTTAAAAATATAAAAATTATGATTAGTTTAATAGAAATGACTTAAGACGATATTTAGCGGAATTATCACCATTTTTTACCAAATTTTTTTTCTATTTTTTGTATTCACCCAAATGTATTGTAAACACGTTTTTTAGATGTAAAATAATGTGAACTTAACGTTAAAAATATAAAAAGTATGATTAGTTTAATAGAAATGACTTAAGACGATATTTAGCGGATTCATCACCCGTATTTCAAAATTTTTTTACGACCTTTTATATTCACCCAAATGTATTGTAAAGACGTGTTTTAGATGTAAAATTATGTGAACTTAACGATAAAAATATAAAAAGTATGATTAGTTCAATACAAATGACTTTAAACGATATTTAGCGGAATTATCACCATTTTTTACCAAATTTTTTCCCAAATTTTTTTTCTATTTTTTGTATTCACCCAAATGTATTGTAAACACGTGTTTTAGATGTAAAATAATGTGAACTTAACGTTAAAAATATAAAAAGTATGATTAGTTTAATAGAAATGACTTAAGACGATATTTAGCGGATTCATCACCTGTATTTCAAAATTTTTTTACGACGTTTTATATTCACCCAAATGTATTGTAAAGACGTGTTTTAGATGTAAAATTATGTGAACTTAACGATAATAATATAAAAAGTATGATTAGTTCAATACAATTGACTTTAAACGATATTTAGCGGAATTATCACCATTTTTTACCCAATTTTTTCCCAAATTTTTTTTCTATTTTTTGTATTCACCCAAATGTATTGTAAATACGTGTTTTAGATGTAAAATAATGTGAACTTAACGTTAAAAATATAAAAATTATGATTAGTTTAATAGAAATGACTTAAGACGATATTTAGCGGAATTATCACCATTTTTTACAAAATTTTTTTTCTATTTTTTGTATTCACCCAAATGTATTGTAAACACGTTATTTAGATGTAAAATAATGTGAACTTAACGTTAAAAATATAAAAAGTATGATTAGTTTAATAGAAATGACTTAAGACGATATTTAGCGGATTCATTACCCGTATTTCAAAATTTTTTTACGACCTTTTATATTCACCCAAATGTATTGTAAAGACGTGTTTTAGATGTAAAATTATGTGAACTTAACGATAAAAATATAAAAAGTATGATTAGTTCAATACAAATGACTTTAAACGATATTTAGCGGAATTATCACCATTTTTTACCCAATTTTTTCCCAAATTTTTTTTCTATTTTTTGTATTCACCCAAATGTATTGTAAATACGTGTTTTAGATGTAAAATAATGTGAACTTAACGTTAAAAATATAAAAATTATGATTAGTTTAATAGAAATGACTTAAGACGATATTTAGCGGAATTATCACCATTTTTTACCAAATTTTTTTTCTATTTTTTGTATTCACCCAAATGTATTGTAAACACGTTTTTTAGATGTAAAATAATGTGAACTTAACGTTAAAAATATAAAAAGTATGATTAGTTTAATAGAAATGACTTAAGACGATATTTAGCGGATTCATCACCCGTATTTCAAAATTTTTTTACGACCTTTTATATTCACCCAAATGTATTGTAAAGATGTGTTTTAGATGTAAAATTATGTGAACTTAACGATAAAATAATAAAAAGTATGATTAGTTCAATACAAATGACTTTAAACGATATTTAGCGGAATTATCACAATTTTTTACCAAATTTTTTCCCAAATTTTTTTTCTATTTTTTGTATTCACCCAAATGTATTGTAAATACGAGTTTTAGATGTAAAATAATGTGAACTTAACGATAAAAATATAAAAAGTATGATTAGTTCAATACAAATGACTTTAAACGATATTTAGCGGAATTATTACCATTTTTTACCAAATTTTTTTTCTATTTTTTGTATTCACCCAAATGTATTGTAAACACGTGTATTAGATGTAAAATAATGTGAACTTAACGTTAAAAATATAAAAAGTATGATTAGTTTAATAGAAATGACTTTAATCGATATTTAGCGAAATTATCACCATTTTTTACCAAATTTTTTTTCTATTTTTTGTATTCACCCAAATGTATTGTAAACACGTGTTTTAGATGTAAAATAATGTAAACTTAACGTTAAAAATATAAAAAGTATGATTAGTTTAATAGAAATGACTTAAGACGATATTTAGCGGATTCATCACCTGTATTTCAAAATTTTTTTACGACGTTTTATATTCACCCAAATGTATTGTAAAGACGTGTTTTAGATGTAAAATAATGTGAACTTAACGATAAAAATATAAAAAGTATGATTAGTTCAATACAAATGACTTTAAACGATATTTAGCGGAATTATCACCATTTTTTACCCAATTTTTTTTCTATTTTTTTTCTATTTTTTGTATTCACCCAAATGTATTGTAAATACGTGTTTTAGATGTAAAATAATATGAACTTAACGATAAAAATATAAAAAGTATGATTAGTTCAATACAAATGACTTTAAACGATATTTAGCGGAATTATCACCATTTTTTACCAAATTTTTTTTCAATTTTTTGTATTCACCCAAATGTATTGTAAACTCGTGTTTTAGATGTAAAATAATGTGAACTTAACGTTAAAAATATAAAAAGTATGATTAGTTTAATAGAAATGACTTAAGACGATATTTAGCGGATTCATCACCTGTATTTCAAAATTTTTTTACGACCTTTTATATTCACCCAAATGTATTGTAAAGACGTGTTTTAGATGTAAAATTATGTGAACTTAACGATAAAAATATAAAAAGTATGATTAGTTCAATACAAATGACTTTAAACGATATTTAGCGGAATTATCACCATTTTTTACCCAATTTTTTCCCAAATTTTTTTTCTATTTTTTGTATTCACCCAAATGTATTGTAAATACGTGTTTTAGATGTAAAATAATGTGAACTTAACGTTAAAAATATGAAAAGTATGATTAGTTCAATACAAATGACTTTAAACGATATTTAGCGGAATTATCACCATTTTTTACCAAATTTTTTTTCTATTTTTTGTATTCACCCAAATGTATTGTAAACACGTGTTTTAGATGTAAAATAATGTGAACATAACGTTAAAAATATAAAAAGTATGATTAGTTTAATAGAAATGACTTAAGACGATATTTTGCGGATCCATCACCCGTATTTCAAAATTGTTTTACGACCTTTTATATTCACCCAAATGTATTGTAAAGATGTGTTTTAGATGTAAAATTATGTGAACTTAACGATAAAAATATAAAAAGTATGATTAGTTCAATACAAATGACTTTAAACGATATTTAGCGGAATTATCACCATTTTTTACCAAATTTTTTTTCTATTTTTTGTATTCACCCAAATGTATTGTAAACACGTGTTTTAGATGTAAAATAATGTGAACATAACGTTAAAAATATAAAAAGTATGATTAGTTTAATAGAAATGACTTAAGACGATATTTAGCGGATCCATCACCCGTATTTCAAAATTGTTTTACGACCTTTTATATTCACCCAAATGTATTGTAAAGATGTGTTTTAGATGTAAAATTATGTGAACTTAACGATAAAAATATAAAAAGTATGATTAGTTCAATACAATTGACTTTAAACGATATTTAGCGGAATTATCACCATTTTTTACCCAATTTTTTCCCAAATTTTTTTTCTATTTTTTGTATTCACCCAAATGTATTGTAAATACGTGTTTTAGATGTAAAATAATGTGAACTTAACGTTAAAAATATAAAAATTATGATTAGTTTAATAGAAATGACTTAAGACGATATTTAGCGGAATTATCACCATTTTTTACAAAATTTTTTTTCTATTTTTTGTATTCACCCAAATGTATTGTAAACACGTTATTTAGATGTAAAATAATGTGAACTTAACGTTAAAAATATAAAAAGTATGATTAGTTTAATAGAAATGACTTAAGACGATATTTAGCGGATTCATTACCCGTATTTCAAAATTTTTTTACGACCTTTTATATTCACCCAAATGTATTGTAAAGACGTGTTTTAGATGTAAAATTATGTGAACTTAACGATAAAAATATAAAAAGTATGATTAGTTCAATACAAATGACTTTAAACGATATTTAGCGGAATTATCACCATTTTTTACCCAATTTTTTCCCAAATTTTTTTTCTATTTTTTGTATTCACCCAAATGTATTGTAAATACGTGTTTTAGATGTAAAATAATGTGAACTTAACGATAAAAATATAAAAAGTATGATTAGTTCAATACAAATGACTTTAAACGATATTTAGCGGAATTATTACCATTTTTTACCAAATTTTTTTTCTATTTTTTGTATTCACCCAAATGTATTGTAAACACGTGTATTAGATGTAAAATAATGTGAACTTAACGTTAAAAATATAAAAAGTATGATTAGTTTAATAGAAATGACTTTAATCGATATTTAGCGAAATTATCACCATTTTTTACCAAATTTTTTTTCTATTTTTTGTATTCACCCAAATGTATTGTAAACACGTGTTTTAGATGTAAAATAATGTAAACTTAACGTTAAAAATATAAAAAGTATGATTAGTTTAATAGAAATGACTTAAGACGATATTTAGCGGATTCATCACCTGTATTTCAAAATTTTTTTACGACGTTTTATATTCACCCAAATGTATTGTAAAGACGTGTTTTAGATGTAAAATAATGTGAACTTAACGATAAAAATATAAAAAGTATGATTAGTTCAATACAAATGACTTTAAACGATATTTAGCGGAATTATCACCATTTTTTACCCAATTTTTTTTCTATTTTTTTTCTATTTTTTGTATTCACCCAAATGTATTGTAAATACGTGTTTTAGATGTAAAATAATATGAACTTAACGATAAAAATATAAAAAGTATGATTAGTTCAATACAAATGACTTTAAACGATATTTAGCGGAATTATCACCATTTTTTACCAAATTTTTTTTCAATTTTTTGTATTCACCCAAATGTATTGTAAACTCGTGTTTTAGATGTAAAATAATGTGAACTTAACGTTAAAAATATAAAAAGTATGATTAGTTTAATAGAAATGACTTAAGACGATATTTAGCGGATTCATCACCTGTATTTCAAAATTTTTTTACGACCTTTTATATTCACCCAAATGTATTGTAAAGACGTGTTTTAGATGTAAAATTATGTGAACTTAACGATAAAAATATAAAAAGTATGATTAGTTCAATACAAATGACTTTAAACGATATTTAGCGGAATTATCACCATTTTTTACCCAATTTTTTCCCAAATTTTTTTTCTATTTTTTGTATTCACCCAAATGTATTGTAAATACGTGTTTTAGATGTAAAATATTGTGAACTTAACGTTAAAAATATGAAAAGTATGATTAGTTCAATACAAATGACTTTAAACGATATTTAGCGGAATTATCACCATTTTTTACCAAATTTTTTTTCTATTTTTTGTATTCACCCAAATGTATTGTAAATACGTGTTTTAGATGTAAAATAATGTGAACTTAACGATAAAAATATAAAAAGTATGATTAGTTCAATACAAATGACTTTAAACGATATTTAGCGGAATTATTACCATTTTTTACCAAATTTTTTTTCTATTTTTTGTATTCACCCAAATGTATTGTAAACACGTGTATTAGATGTAAAATAATGTGAACTTAACGTTAAAAATATAAAAAGTATGATTAGTTTAATAGAAATGACTTTAATCGATATTTAGCGAAATTATCACCATTTTTTACCAAATTTTTTTTCTATTTTTTGTATTCACCCAAATGTATTGTAAACACGTGTTTTAGATGTAAAATAATGTGAACTTAACGTTAAAAATATAAAAAGTATGATTAGTTTAATAGAAATGACTTAAGACGATATTTAGCGGATTCATCACCTGTATTTCAAAATTTTTTTACGACGTTTTATATTCACCCAAATGTATTGTAAAGACGTGTTTTAGATGTAAAATAATGTGAACTTAACGATAAAAATATAAAAAGTATGATTAGTTCAATACAAATGACTTTAAACGATATTTAGCGGAATTATCACCATTTTTTACCCAATTTTTTTTCTATTTTTTTTCTATTTTTTGTATTCACCCAAATGTATTGTAAATACGTGTTTTAGATGTAAAATAATATGAACTTAACGATAAAAATATAAAAAGTATGATTAGTTCAATACAAATGACTTTAAACGATATTTAGCGGAATTATCACCATTTTTTACCAAATTTTTTTTCAATTTTTTGTATTCACCCAAATGTATTGTAAACTCGTGTTTTAGATGTAAAATAATGTGAACTTAACGTTAAAAATATAAAAAGTATGATTAGTTTAATAGAAATGACTTAAGACGATATTTAGCGGATTCATCACCTGTATTTCAAAATTTTTTTACGACCTTTTATATTCACCCAAATGTATTGTAAAGACGTGTTTTAGATGTAAAATTATGTGAACTTAACGATAAAAATATAAAAAGTATGATTAGTTCAATACAAATGACTTTAAACGATATTTAGCGGAATTATCACCATTTTTTACCAAATTTTTTTTCTATTTTTTGTATTCACCCAAATGTATTGTAAACACGTTTTTTAGATGCAAAATAATGTGAACTTAACGTTAAAAATATAAAAAGTATGATTAGTTTAATAGAAATGACTTAAGACGATATTTAGCGGATTCATCACCCGTATTTCAAAATTTTTTTACGACCTTTTATATTCACCCAAATGTATTGTAAAGACGTGTTTTAGATGTAAAATTATGTGAACTTAACGATAAAAATATAAAAAGTATGATTAGTTCAATACAAATGACTTTAAACGATATTTAGCGGAATTATCACCATTTTTTACCCAATTTTTTCCCAAATTTTTTTTCTATTTTTTGTATTCACCCAAATGTATTGTAAATACGTGTTTTAGATGTAAAATAATGTGAACTTAACGTTAAAAATATAAAAATTATGATTAGTTTAATAGAAATGACTTAAGACGATATTTAGCGGAATTATCACCATTTTTTACCAAATTTTTTTTCTATTTTTTGTATTCAACCAAATGTATTGTAAACACGTTTTTTAGATGTAAAATAATGTGAACTTAACGTTAAAAATATAAAAAGTATGATTAGTTTAATAGAAATGACTTAAGACGATATTTAGCGGATTCATCACCCGTATTTCAAAATTTTTTTACGACCTTTTATATTCACCCAAATGTATTGTAAAGACGTGTTTTAGATATAAAATTATGTGAACTTAACGATAAACATATAAAAAGTATGATTAGTTCAATACAAATGTCTTTAAACGATATTTAGCGGAATTATCACCATTTTTTACCCAATTTTTTCCCAGATTTTTTTTCTATTTTTTGTATTCACCCAAATATATTGTAAATACGTGTTTTAGATGTAAAATAATGTGAACTTAACGATAAAAATATGAAAAGTATGATTAGTTCAATACAAATGACTTTAAACGATATTTAGCGGAATTATCACCATTTTTTACCAAATTTTTTTTCTATTTTTTGTATTCACCCAAATGTATTGTAAACACGTGTTTTAGATGTAAAATAATGTGAACTTAACGTTAAAAATATAAAAAGTATGATTAGTTTAATAGAAATGACTTAAGACGATATTTAGCGGATCCATCACCCGTATTTCAAAATTTTTTTACGACCTTTTATATTCACCCAAATGTATTGTAAAGATGTGTTTTAGATGTAAAATTATGTGAACTTAACGATAAAAATATAAAAAGTATGATTAGTTCAATACAAATGACTTTAAACGATATTTAGCGGAATTATCACCATTTTTTACCAAATTTTTTCCCAAATTTTTTTTCTATTTTTTGTATTCACCCAAATGTATTGTAAATACGTGTTTTAGATGTAAAATAATGTGAACTTAACGATAAAAATATAAAAAGTATGATTAGTTCAATACAAATGACTTTAAACGATATTTAGCGGAATTATTACCATTTTTTACCAAATTTTTTTTCTATTTTTTGTATTCACCCAAATGTATTGTAAACACGTGTTTTAGATGTAAAATAATGTGAACTTAACGTTAAAAATATAAAAAGTATGATTAGTTTAATAGAAATGACTTAAGACGATATTTAGCGGATTCATCACCTGTATTTCAAAATTTTTTTACGACGTTTTATATTCACCCAAATGTATTGTAAAGACGTGTTTTAGATGTAAAATAATGTGAACTTAACGATAAAAATATAAAAAGTATGATTAGTTCAATACAAATGACTTTAAACGATATTTAGCGGAATTATCACCATTTTTTACCCAATTTTTTTTCTATTTTTTTTCTATTTTTTGTATTCACCCAAATGTATTGTAAATACGTGTTTTAGATGTAAAATAATATGAACTTAACGATAAAAATATAAAAAGTATGATTAGTTCAATACAAATGACTTTAAACGATATTTAGCGGAATTATCACCATTTTTTACCAAATTTTTTTTCAATTTTTTGTATTCACCCAAATGTATTGTAAACTCGTGTTTTAGATGTAAAATAATGTGAACTTAACGTTAAAAATATAAAAAGTATGATTAGTTTAATAGAAATGACTTAAGACGATATTTAGCGGATTCATCACCCGTATTTCAAAATTATTTTACGACCTTTTATATTCACCCAAATGTATTGTAAAGACGTGTTTTAGATGTAAAATAATGTGAACTTAACGATAAAAATATAAAAAGTATGATTAGTTCAATACAAATGACTTTAAACGATATTTAGCGGAATTATCACCATTTTTTACCCAATTTTTTTTCTATTTTTTTTCTATTTTTTGTATTCACCCAAATGTATTGTAAATACGTGTTTTAGATGTAAAATAATATGAACTTAACGATAAAAATATAAAAAGTATGATTAGTTCAATACAAATGACTTTAAACGATATTTAGCGGAATTATCACCATTTTTTACCAAATTTTTTTTCTATTTTTTTACGACCTTTTATATTCACCCAAATGTATTGTAAAGACGTGTTTTAGATGTAAAATAATGTGAACTTAACGATAAAAATATAAAAAGTATGATTAGTTTAATAGAAATGACTTAAGACGATATTTAGCGGATTCATCACCTGTATTTCAAAATTTTTTTACGACCTTTTATATTCACCCAAATGTATTGTAAAGACGTGTTTTAGATGTAAAATTATGTGAACTTAACGATAAAAATATAAAAAGTATGATTAGTTTAATAGAAATGACTTAAGACGATATTTAGCGGAATTATCACCATTTTTTACCAAATTTTTTCCCAAATTTTTTTTCTATTTTTTGTATTCACCCAAATGTATTGTAAATACGTGTTTTAGATGTAAAATAATGTGAACTTAACGATAAAAATATAAAAAGTATGATTAGTTCAATACAAATGACTTTAAACGATATTTAGCGGAATTATTACCATTTTTTACCAAATTTTTTTTCTATTTTTTGTATTCACCCAAATGTATTGTAAACACGTGTATTAGATGTAAAATAATGTGAACTTAACGTTAAAAATATAAAAAGTATGATTAGTTTAATAGAAATGACTTTAATCGATATTTAGCGAAATTATCACCATTTTTTACCAAATTTTTTTTCTATTTTTTGTATTCACCCAAATGTATTGTAAACACGTGTTTTAGATGTAAAATAATGTGAACTTAACGTTAAAAATATAAAAAGTATGATTAGTTTAATAGAAATGACTTAAGACGATATTTAGCGGATTCATCACCTGTATTTCAAAATTTTTTTACGACGTTTTATATTCACCCAAATGTATTGTAAAGACGTGTTTTAGATGTAAAATAATGTGAACTTAACGATAAAAATATAAAAAGTATGATTAGTTCAATACAAATGACTTTAAACGATATTTAGCGGAATTATCACCATTTTTTACCAAATTTTTTTTCTATTTTTTGTATTCACCCAAATGTATTGTAAACACGTTTTTTAGATGTAAAATAATGTGAACTTAACGTTAAAAATATAAAAAGTATGATTAGTTTAATAGAAATGACTTAAGACGATATTTAGCGGATTCATCACCCGTATTTCAAAATTTTTTTACGACCTTTTATATTCACCCAAATGTATTGTAAAGAAGTGTTTTAGATGTAAAATTATGTGAACTTAACGATAAAAATATAAAAAGTATGATTAGTTCAATACAAATGACTTTAAACGATATTTAGCGGAATTATCACCATTTTTTACCAAATTTTTTTTCAATTTTTTGTATTCACCCAAATGTATTGTAAACTCGTGTTTTAGATGTAAAATAATTTGAACTTAACGTTAAAAATATAAAAAGTATGATTAGTTTAATAGAAATGACTTAAGACGATATTTAGCGGATTCATCACCTGTATTTCAAAATTTTTTTACGACCTTTTATATTCACCCAAATGTATTGTAAAGACGTGTTTTAGATGTAAAATTATGTGAACTTAACGATAAAAATATAAAAAGTATGATTAGTTCAATACAAATGACTTTAAACGATATTTAGCGGAATTATCACCATTTTTTACCCAATTTTTTCCCAAATTTTTTTTCTATTTTTTGTATTCACCCAAATGTATTGTAAATACGTGTTTTAGATGTAAAATAATGTGAACTTAACGTTAAAAATATAAAAATTATGATTAGTTTAATAGAAATGACTTAAGACGATATTTAGCGGAATTATCACCATTTTTTACCAAATTTTTTTTCTATTTTTTTACGACCTTTTATATTCACCCAAATGTATTGTAAAGACGTGTTTTAGATGTAAAATAATGTGAACTTAACGATAAAAATATAAAAAGTATGATTAGTTTAATAGAAATGACTTAAGACGATATTTAGCGGATTCATCACCTGTATTTCAAAATTTTTTTACGACCTTTTATATTCACCCAAATGTATTGTAAAGACGTGTTTTAGATGTAAAATTATGTGAACTTAACGATAAAAATATAAAAAGTATGATTAGTTTAATAGAAATGACTTAAGACGATATTTAGCGGAATTATCACCATTTTTTACCAAATTTTTTCCCAAATTTTTTTTCTATTTTTTGTATTCACCCAAATGTATTGTAAATACGTGTTTTAGATGTAAAATAATGTGAACTTAACGATAAAAATATAAAAAGTATGATTAGTTCAATACAAATGACTTTAAACGATATTTAGCGGAATTATTACCATTTTTTACCAAATTTTTTTTCTATTTTTTGTATTCACCCAAATGTATTGTAAACACGTGTATTAGATGTAAAATAATGTGAACTTAACGTTAAAAATATAAAAAGTATGATTAGTTTAATAGAAATGACTTTAATCGATATTTAGCGAAATTATCACCATTTTTTACCAAATTTTTTTTCTATTTTTTGTATTCACCCAAATGTATTGTAAACACGTGTTTTAGATGTAAAATAATGTGAACTTAACGTTAAAAATATAAAAAGTATGATTAGTTTAATAGAAATGACTTAAGACGATATTTAGCGGATTCATCACCTGTATTTCAAAATTTTTTTACGACGTTTTATATTCACCCAAATGTATTGTAAAGACGTGTTTTAGATGTAAAATAATGTGAACTTAACGATAAAAATATAAAAAGTATGATTAGTTCAATACAAATGACTTTAAACGATATTTAGCGGAATTATCACCATTTTTTACCAAATTTTTTTTCTATTTTTTGTATTCACCCAAATGTATTGTAAACACGTTTTTTAGATGTAAAATAATGTGAACTTAACGTTAAAAATATAAAAAGTATGATTAGTTTAATAGAAATGACTTAAGACGATATTTAGCGGATTCATCACCCGTATTTCAAAATTTTTTTACGACCTTTTATATTCACCCAAATGTATTGTAAAGAAGTGTTTTAGATGTAAAATTATGTGAACTTAACGATAAAAATATAAAAAGTATGATTAGTTCAATACAAATGACTTTAAACGATATTTAGCGGAATTATCACCATTTTTTACCAAATTTTTTTTCAATTTTTTGTATTCACCCAAATGTATTGTAAACTCGTGTTTTAGATGTAAAATAATTTGAACTTAACGTTAAAAATATAAAAAGTATGATTAGTTTAATAGAAATGACTTAAGACGATATTTAGCGGATTCATCACCTGTATTTCAAAATTTTTTTACGACCTTTTATATTCACCCAAATGTATTGTAAAGACGTGTTTTAGATGTAAAATTATGTGAACTTAACGATAAAAATATAAAAAGTATGATTAGTTCAATACAAATGACTTTAAACGATATTTAGCGGAATTATCACCATTTTTTACCCAATTTTTTCCCAAATTTTTTTTCTATTTTTTGTATTCACCCAAATGTATTGTAAATACGTGTTTTAGATGTAAAATAATGTGAACTTAACGTTAAAAATATAAAAATTATGATTAGTTTAATAGAAATGACTTAAGACGATATTTAGCGGAATTATCACCATTTTTTACCAAATTTTTTTTCTATTTTTTGTATTCACCCAAATGTATTGTAAACACGTTTTTTAGATGTAAAATAATGTGAACTTAACGTTAAAAATATAAAAAGTATGATTAGTTTAATAGAAATGACTTAAGACGATATTTAGCGGATTCATCACCCGTATTTCAAAATTTTTTTACGACCTTTTATATTCACCCAAATGTATTGTAAAGACGTGTTTTAGATATAAAATTATGTGAACTTAACGATAAAAATATAAAAAGTATGATTAGTTCAATACAAATGTCTTTAAACGATATTTAGCGGAATTATCACCATTTTTTACCCAATTTTTTCCCAAATTTTTTTTCTATTTTTTGTATTCACCCAAATATATTGTAAATACGTGTTTTAGATGTAAAATAATGTGAACTTAACGATAAAAATATGAAAAGTATGATTAGTTCAATACAAATGACTTTAAACGATATTTAGCGGAATTATCACCATTTTTTACCAAATTTTTTTTCTATTTTTTGTATTCACCCAAATGTATTGTAAACACGTGTTTTAGATGTAAAATAATGTGAACTTAACGTTAAAAATATAAAAAGTATGATTAGTTTAATAGAAATGACTTAAGACGATATTTAGCGGATCCATCACCCGTATTTCAAAATTTTTTTACGACCTTTTATATTCACCCAAATGTATTGTAAAGATGTGTTTTAGATGTAAAATTATGTGAACTTAACGATAAAAATATAAAAAGTATGATTAGTTCAATACAAATGACTTTAAACGATATTTAGCGGAATTATCACCATTTTTTACCAAATTTTTTCCCAAATTTTTTTTCTATTTTTTGTATTCACCCAAATGTATTGTAAATACGTGTTTTAGATGTAAAATAATGTGAACTTAACGATAAAAATATAAAAAGTATGATTAGTTCAATACAAATGGCTTTAAACGATATTTAGCGGAATTATTACCATTTTTTACCAAATTTTTTTTCTATTTTTTGTATTCACCCAAATGTATTGTAAACACGTGTTTTAGATGTAAAATAATGTGAACTTAACGTTAAAAATATAAAAAGTATGATTAGTTTAATAGAAATGACTTAAGACGATATTTAGCGGATTCATCACCTGTATTTCAAAATTTTTTTACGACGTTTTATATTCACCCAAATGTATTGTAAAGACGTGTTTTAGATGTAAAATAATGTGAACTTAACGATAAAAATATAAAAAGTATGATTAGTTCAATACAAATGACTTTAAACGATATTTAGCGGAATTATCACCATTTTTTACCCAATTTTTTTTCTATTTTTTTTCTATTTTTTGTATTCACCCAAATGTATTGTAAATACGTGTTTTAGATGTAAAATAATATGAACTTAACGATAAAAATATAAAAAGTATGATTAGTTCAATACAAATGACTTTAAACGATATTTAGCGGAATTATCACCATTTTTTACCAAATTTTTTTTCAATTTTTTGTATTCACCCAAATGTATTGTAAACTCGTGTTTTAGATGTAAAATAATGTGAACTTAACGTTAAAAATATAAAAAGTATGATTAGTTTAATAGAAATGACTTAAGACGATATTTAGCGGATTCATCACCCGTATTTCAAAATTATTTTACGACCTTTTATATTCACCCAAATGTATTGTAAAGACGTTTTTTAGATGTAAAATTATGTGAACTTAACGATAAAAATATAAAAAGTATGATTAGTTCAATACAAATGACTTTAAACGATATTTAGCGGAATTATCACCATTTTTTACCAAATTTTTTTTCAATTTTTTGTATTCACCCAAATGTATTGTAAACTCGTGTTTTAGATGTAAAATAATGTGAACTTAACGTTAAAAATATAAAAAGTATGATTAGTTTAATAGAAATGACTTAAGACGATATTTAGCGGATCCATCACCCGTATTTCAAAATTTTTTTACGACCTTTTATATTCACCCAAATGTATTGTAAAGATGTGTTTTAGATGTAAAATTATGTGAACTTAACGATAAAAATATAAAAAGTATGATTAGTTCAATACAAATGACTTTAAACGATATTTAGCGGAATTATCACCATTTTTTACCAAATTTTTTCCCAAATTTTTTTTCTATTTTTTGTATTCACCCAAATGTATTGTAAATACGTGTTTTAGATGTAAAATAATGTGAACTTAACGTTAAAAATATAAAAATTATGATTAGTTTAATAGAAATGACTTAAGACGATATTTAGCGGAATTATCACCATTTTTTACCAAATTTTTTTTCTATTTTTTGTATTCACCCAAATGTATTGTAAACACGTTTTTTAGATGTAAAATAATGTGAACTTAACGTTAAAAATATAAAAAGTATGATTAGTTTAATAGAAATGACTTAAGACGATATTTAGCGGATTCATCACCCGTATTTCAAAATTTTTTTACGACCTTTTATATTCACCCAAATGTATTGTAAAGACGTGTTTTAGATATAAAATTATGTGAACTTAACGATAAAAATATAAAAAGTATGATTAGTTCAATACAAATGTCTTTAAACGATATTTAGCGGAATTATCACCATTTTTTACCCAATTTTTTCCCAAATTTTTTTTCTATTTTTTGTATTCACCCAAATATATTGTAAATACGTGTTTTAGATGTAAAATAATGTGAACTTAACGATAAAAATATGAAAAGTATGATTAGTTCAATACAAATGACTTTAAACGATATTTAGCGGAATTATCACCATTTTTTACCAAATTTTTTTTCTATTTTTTGTATTCACCCAAATGTATTGTAAACACGTGTTTTAGATGTAAAATAATGTGAACTTAACGTTAAAAATATAAAAAGTATGATTAGTTTAATAGAAATGACTTAAGACGATATTTAGCGGATCCATCACCCGTATTTCAAAATTTTTTTACGACCTTTTATATTCACCCAAATGTATTGTAAAGATGTGTTTTAGATGTAAAATTATGTGAACTTAACGATAAAAATATAAAAAGTATGATTAGTTCAATACAAATGACTTTAAACGATATTTAGCGGAATTATCACCATTTTTTACCAAATTTTTTCCCAAATTTTTTTTCTATTTTTTGTATTCACCCAAATGTATTGTAAATACGTGTTTTAGATGTAAAATAATGTGAACTTAACGATAAAAATATAAAAAGTATGATTAGTTCAATACAAATGACTTTAAACGATATTTAGCGGAATTATTACCATTTTTTACCAAATTTTTTTTCTATTTTTTGTATTCACCCAAATGTATTGTAAACACGTGTTTTAGATGTAAAATAATGTGAACTTAACGTTAAAAATATAAAAAGTATGATTAGTTTAATAGAAATGACTTAAGACGATATTTAGCGGATTCATCACCTGTATTTCAAAATTTTTTTACGACGTTTTATATTCACCCAAATGTATTGTAAAGACGTGTTTTAGATGTAAAATAATGTGAACTTAACGATAAAAATATAAAAAGTATGATTAGTTCAATACAAATGACTTTAAACGATATTTAGCGGAATTATCACCATTTTTTACCCAATTTTTTTTCTATTTTTTTTCTATTTTTTGTATTCACCCAAATGTATTGTAAATACGTGTTTTAGATGTAAAATAATATGAACTTAACGATAAAAATATAAAAAGTATGATTAGTTCAATACAAATGACTTTAAACGATATTTAGCGGAATTATCACCATTTTTTACCAAATTTTTTTTCAATTTTTTGTATTCACCCAAATGTATTGTAAACTCGTGTTTTAGATGTAAAATAATGTGAACTTAACGTTAAAAATATAAAAAGTATGATTAGTTTAATAGAAATGACTTAAGACGATATTTAGCGGATTCATCACCCGTATTTCAAAATTATTTTACGACCTTTTATATTCACCCAAATGTATTGTAAAGACGTTTTTTAGATGTAAAATTATGTGAACTTAACGATAAAAATATAAAAAGTATGATTAGTTCAATACAAATGACTTTAAACGATATTTAGCGGAATTATCACCATTTTTTACCAAATTTTTTTTCAATTTTTTGTATTCACCCAAATGTATTGTAAACTCGTGTTTTAGATGTAAAATAATGTGAACTTAACGTTAAAAATATAAAAAGTATGATTAGTTTAATAGAAATGACTTAAGACGATATTTAGCGGATTCATCACCTGTATTTCAAAATTTTTTTACGACCTTTTATATTCACCCAAATGTATTGTAAAGACGTGTTTTAGATGTAAAATTATGTGAACTTAACGATAAAAATATAAAAAGTATGATTAGTTCAATACAAATGACTTTAAACGATATTTAGCGGAATTATCACCATTTTTTACCCAATTTTTTCCCAAATTTTTTTTCTATTTTTTGTATTCACCCAAATGTATTGTAAATACGTGTTTTAGATGTAAAATAATGTGAACTTAACGTTAAAAATATAAAAATTATGATTAGTTTAATAGAAATGACTTAAGACGATATTTAGCGGAATTATCACCATTTTTTACCAAATTTTTTTTCAATTTTTTGTATTCACCCAAATGTATTGTAAACTCGTGTTTTAGATGTAAAATAATGTGAACTTAACGTTAAAAATATAAAAAGTATGATTAGTTTAATAGAAATGACTTAAGACGATATTTAGCGGATTCATCACCTGTATTTCAAAATTTTTTTACGACCTTTTATATTCACCCAAATGTATTGTAAAGACGTGTTTTAGATGTAAAATTATGTGAACTTAACGATAAAAATATAAAAAGTATGATTAGTTCAATACAAATGACTTTAAACGATATTTAGCGGAATTATCACCATTTTTTACCAAATTTTTTTTCTATTTTTTGTATTCACCCAAATGTATTGTAAACACGTTTTTTAGATGTAAAATAATGTGAACTTAACGTTAAAAATATAAAAAGTATGATTAGTTTAATAGAAATGACTTAAGACGATATTTAGCGGATTCATCACCCGTATTTCAAAATTTTTTTACGACCTTTTATATTCACCCAAATGTATTGTAAAGACGTGTTTTAGATGTAAAATTATGTGAACTTAACGATAAAAATATAAAAAGTATGATTAGTTCAATACAAATGACTTTAAACGATATTTAGCGGAATTATCACCATTTTTTACCAAATTTTTTTTCAATTTTTTGTATTCACCCAAATGTATTGTAAACTCGTGTTTTAGATGTAAAATAATTTGAACTTAACGTTAAAAATATAAAAAGTATGATTAGTTTAATAGAAATGACTTAAGACGATATTTAGCGGATTCATCACCTGTATTTCAAAATTTTTTTACGACCTTTTATATTCACCCAAATGTATTGTAAAGACGTGTTTTAGATGTAAAATTATGTGAACTTAACGATAAAAATATAAAAAGTATGATTAGTTCAATACAAATGACTTTAAACGATATTTAGCGGAATTATCACCATTTTTTACCCAATTTTTTCCCAAATTTTTTTTCTATTTTTTGTATTCACCCAAATGTATTGTAAATACGTGTTTTAGATGTAAAATAATGTGAACTTAACGTTAAAAATATAAAAAGTATGATTAGTTTAATAGAAATGACTTAAGACGATATTTAGCGGATTCATCACCTGTATTTCAAAATTTTTTTACGACGTTTTATATTCACCCAAATGTATTGTAAAGACGTGTTTTAGATGTAAAATAATGTGAACTTAACGATAAAAATATAAAAAGTATGATTAGTTCAATACAAATGACTTTAAACGATATTTAGCGGAATTATCACCATTTTTTACCCAATTTTTTTTCTATTTTTTTTCTATTTTTTGTATTCACCCAAATGTATTGTAAATA
The DNA here is from genome assembly GCF_037042655.1 of Diuraphis noxia. Classification (NCBI taxonomy): domain Eukaryota; kingdom Metazoa; phylum Arthropoda; class Insecta; order Hemiptera; family Aphididae; genus Diuraphis; species Diuraphis noxia. The sequence goes on along the minus strand of NW_028301726.1, from coordinate 65,030 downwards.
CGTGTTTTAGATGTAAAATAATATGAACTTAACGATAAAAATATAAAAAGTATGATTAGTTCAATACAAATGACTTTAAACGATATTTAGCGGAATTATCACCATTTTTTACCAAATTTTTTTTCAATTTTTTGTATTCACCCAAATGTATTGTAAACTCGTGTTTTAGATGTAAAATAATGTGAACTTAACGTTAAAAATATAAAAAGTATGATTAGTTTAATAGAAATGACTTAAGACGATATTTAGCGGATTCATCACCCGTATTTCAAAATTATTTTACGACCTTTTATATTCACCCAAATGTATTGTAAAGACGTTTTTTAGATGTAAAATTATGTGAACTTAACGATAAAAATATAAAAAGTATGATTAGTTCAATACAAATGACTTTAAACGATATTTAGCGGAATTATCACCATTTTTTACCAAATTTTTTTTCAATTTTTTGTATTCACCCAAATGTATTGTAAACTCGTGTTTTAGATGTAAAATAATGTGAACTTAACGTTAAAAATATAAAAAGTATGATTAGTTTAATAGAAATGACTTAAGACGATATTTAGCGGATTCATCACCTGTATTTCAAAATTTTTTTACGACCTTTTATATTCACCCAAATGTATTGTAAAGACGTGTTTTAGATGTAAAATTATGTGAACTTAACGATAAAAATATAAAAAGTATGATTAGTTCAATACAAATGACTTTAAACGATATTTAGCGGAATTATCACCATTTTTTACCCAATTTTTTCCCAAATTTTTTTTCTATTTTTTGTATTCACCCAAATGTATTGTAAATACGTGTTTTAGATGTAAAATAATGTGAACTTAACGTTAAAAATATAAAAATTATGATTAGTTTAATAGAAATGACTTAAGACGATATTTAGCGGAATTATCACCATTTTTTACCAAATTTTTTTTCAATTTTTTGTATTCACCCAAATGTATTGTAAACTCGTGTTTTAGATGTAAAATAATGTGAACTTAACGTTAAAAATATAAAAAGTATGATTAGTTTAATAGAAATGACTTAAGACGATATTTAGCGGATTCATCACCTGTATTTCAAAATTTTTTTACGACCTTTTATATTCACCCAAATGTATTGTAAAGACGTGTTTTAGATGTAAAATTATGTGAACTTAACGATAAAAATATAAAAAGTATGATTAGTTCAATACAAATGACTTTAAACGATATTTAGCGGAATTATCACCATTTTTTACCAAATTTTTTTTCTATTTTTTGTATTCACCCAAATGTATTGTAAACACGTTTTTTAGATGTAAAATAATGTGAACTTAACGTTAAAAATATAAAAAGTATGATTAGTTTAATAGAAATGACTTAAGACGATATTTAGCGGATTCATCACCCGTATTTCAAAATTTTTTTACGACCTTTTATATTCACCCAAATGTATTGTAAAGACGTGTTTTAGATGTAAAATTATGTGAACTTAACGATAAAAATATAAAAAGTATGATTAGTTCAATACAAATGACTTTAAACGATATTTAGCGGAATTATCACCATTTTTTACCAAATTTTTTTTCAATTTTTTGTATTCACCCAAATGTATTGTAAACTCGTGTTTTAGATGTAAAATAATTTGAACTTAACGTTAAAAATATAAAAAGTATGATTAGTTTAATAGAAATGACTTAAGACGATATTTAGCGGATTCATCACCTGTATTTCAAAATTTTTTTACGACCTTTTATATTCACCCAAATGTATTGTAAAGACGTGTTTTAGATGTAAAATTATGTGAACTTAACGATAAAAATATAAAAAGTATGATTAGTTCAATACAAATGACTTTAAACGATATTTAGCGGAATTATCACCATTTTTTACCCAATTTTTTCCCAAATTTTTTTTCTATTTTTTGTATTCACCCAAATGTATTGTAAATACGTGTTTTAGATGTAAAATAATGTGAACTTAACGTTAAAAATATAAAAATTATGATTAGTTTAATAGAAATGACTTAAGACGATATTTAGCGGAATTATCACCATTTTTTACCAAATTTTTTTTCTATTTTTTGTATTCACCCAAATGTATTGTAAACACGTTTTTTAGATGTAAAATAATGTGAACTTAACGTTAAAAATATAAAAAGTATGATTAGTTTAATAGAAATGACTTAAGACGATATTTAGCGGATTCATCACCCGTATTTCAAAATTTTTTTACGACCTTTTATATTCACCCAAATGTATTGTAAAGACGTGTTTTAGATATAAAATTATGTGAACTTAACGATAAAAATATAAAAAGTATGATTAGTTCAATACAAATGTCTTTAAACGATATTTAGCGGAATTATCACCATTTTTTACCCAATTTTTTCCCAAATTTTTTTTCTATTTTTTGTATTCACCCAAATATATTGTAAATACGTGTTTTAGATGTAAAATAATGTGAACTTAACGATAAAAATATGAAAAGTATGATTAGTTCAATACAAATGACTTTAAACGATATTTAGCGGAATTATCACCATTTTTTACCAAATTTTTTTTCTATTTTTTGTATTCACCCAAATGTATTGTAAACACGTGTTTTAGATGTAAAATAATGTGAACTTAACGTTAAAAATATAAAAAGTATGATTAGTTTAATAGAAATGACTTAAGACGATATTTAGCGGATCCATCACCCGTATTTCAAAATTTTTTTACGACCTTTTATATTCACCCAAATGTATTGTAAAGATGTGTTTTAGATGTAAAATTATGTGAACTTAACGATAAAAATATAAAAAGTATGATTAGTTCAATACAAATGACTTTAAACGATATTTAGCGGAATTATTACCATTTTTTACCAAATTTTTTTTCTATTTTTTGTATTCACCCAAATGTATTGTAAACACGTGTTTTAGATGTAAAATAATGTGAACTTAACGTTAAAAATATAAAAAGTATGATTAGTTTAATAGAAATGACTTAAGACGATATTTAGCGGATTCATCACCTGTATTTCAAAATTTTTTTACGACGTTTTATATTCACCCAAATGTATTGTAAAGACGTGTTTTAGATGTAAAATAATGTGAACTTAACGATAAAAATATAAAAAGTATGATTAGTTCAATACAAATGACTTTAAACGATATTTAGCGGAATTATCACCATTTTTTACCCAATTTTTTTTCTATTTTTTTTTTTTTTTTTGTATTCACCCAAATGTATTGTAAATACGTGTTTTAGATGTAAAATAATATGAACTTAACGATAAAAATATAAAAAGTATGATTAGTTCAATACAAATGACTTTAAACAATATTTAGCGGAATTATCACCATTTTTTACCAAATTTTTTTTCAATTTTTTGTATTCACCCAAATGTATTGTAAACTCGTGTTTTAGATGTAAAATAATGTGAACTTAACGTTAAAAATATAAAAAGTATGATTAGTTTAATAGAAATGACTTAAGACGATATTTAGCGGATTCATCACCCGTATTTCAAAATTATTTTACGACCTTTTATATTCACCCAAATGTATTGTAAAGACGTGTTTTAGATGTAAAATTATGTGAACTTAACGATAAAAATATAAAAAGTATGATTAGTTCAATACAAATGACTTTAAACGATATTTAGCGGAATTATCACCATTTTTTACCAAATTTTTTTTCAATTTTTTGTATTCACCCAAATGTATTGTAAACTCGTGTTTTAGATGTAAAATAATGTGAACTTAACGTTAAAAATATAAAAAGTATGATTAGTTTAATAGAAATGACTTAAGACGATATTTAGCGGATTCATCACCTGTATTTCAAAATTTTTTTACGACCTTTTATATTCACCCAAATGTATTGTAAAGACGTGTTTTAGATGTAAAATTATGTGAACTTAACGATAAAAATATAAAAAGTATGATTAGTTCAATACAAATGACTTTAAACGATATTTAGCGGAATTATCACCATTTTTTACCAAATTTTTTTTCAATTTTTTGTATTCACCCAAATGTATTGTAAACTCGTGTTTTAGATGTAAAATAATTTGAACTTAACGTTAAAAATATAAAAAGTATGATTAGTTTAATAGAAATGACTTAAGACGATATTTAGCGGATTCATCACCTGTATTTCAAAATTTTTTTACGACGTTTTATATTCACCCAAATGTATTGTAAAGACGTGTTTTAGATGTAAAATAATGTGAACTTAACGATAAAAATATAAAAAGTATGATTAGTTCAATACAAATGACTTTAAACGATATTTAGCGGAATTATCACCATTTTTTACCCAATTTTTTTTCTATTTTTTTTTTTTTTTTTGTATTCACCCAAATGTATTGTAAATACGTGTTTTAGATGTAAAATAATATGAACTTAACGATAAAAATATAAAAAGTATGATTAGTTCAATACAAATGACTTTAAACGATATTTAGCGGAATTATCACCATTTTTTACCAAATTTTTTTTCAATTTTTTGTATTCACCCAAATGTATTGTAAACTCGTGTTTTAGATGTAAAATAATGTGAACTTAACGTTAAAAATATAAAAAGTATGATTAGTTTAATAGAAATGACTTAAGACGATATTTAGCGGATTCATCACCCGTATTTCAAAATTATTTTACGACCTTTTATATTCACCCAAATGTATTGTAAAGACGTGTTTTAGATGTAAAATTATGTGAACTTAACGATAAAAATATAAAAAGTATGATTAGTTCAATACAAATGACTTTAAACGATATTTAGCGGAATTATCACCATTTTTTACCAAATTTTTTTTCAATTTTTTGTATTCACCCAAATGTATTGTAAACTCGTGTTTTAGATGTAAAATAATGTGAACTTAACGTTAAAAATATAAAAAGTATGATTAGTTTAATAGAAATGACTTAAGACGATATTTAGCGGATTCATCACCTGTATTTCAAAATTTTTTTACGACCTTTTATATTCACCCAAATGTATTGTAAAGACGTGTTTTAGATGTAAAATTATGTGAACTTAACGATAAAAATATAAAAAGTATGATTAGTTCAATACAAATGACTTTAAACGATATTTAGCGGAATTATCACCATTTTTTACCAAATTTTTTTTCAATTTTTTGTATTCACCCAAATGTATTGTAAACTCGTGTTTTAGATGTAAAATAATTTGAACTTAACGTTAAAAATATAAAAAGTATGATTAGTTTAATAGAAATGACTTAAGACGATATTTAGCGGATTCATCACCTGTATTTCAAAATTTTTTTACGACCTTTTATATTCACCCAAATGTATTGTAAAGACGTGTTTTAGATGTAAAATTATGTGAACTTAACGATAAAAATATAAAAAGTATGATTAGTTCAATACAAATGACTTTAAACGATATTTAGCGGAATTATCACCATTTTTTACCCAATTTTTTCCCAAATTTTTTTTCTATTTTTTGTATTCACCCAAATGTATTGTAAATACGTGTTTTAGATGTAAAATAATGTGAACTTAACGTTAAAAATATAAAAATTATGATTAGTTTAATAGAAATGACTTAAGACGATATTTAGCGGAATTATCACCATTTTTTACCAAATTTTTTTTCTATTTTTTTACGACCTTTTATATTCACCCAAATGTATTGTAAAGACGTGTTTTAGATGTAAAATAATGTGAACTTAACGATAAAAATATAAAAAGTATGATTAGTTTAATAGAAATGACTTAAGACGATATTTAGCGGATTCATCACCTGTATTTCAAAATTTTTTTACGACCTTTTATATTCACCCAAATGTATTGTAAAGACGTGTTTTAGATGTAAAATTATGTGAACTTAACGATAAAAATATAAAAAGTATGATTAGTTCAATACAAATGACTTTAAACGATATTTAGCGGAATTATCACCATTTTTTACCAAATTTTTTCCCAAATTTTTTTTCTATTTTTTGTATTCACCCAAATGTATTGTAAATACGTGTTTTAGATGTAAAATAATGTGAACTTAACGATAAAAATATAAAAAGTATGATTAGTTCAATACAAATGACTTTAAACGATATTTAGCGGAATTATTACCATTTTTTACCAAATTTTTTTTCTATTTTTTGTATTCACCCAAATGTATTGTAAACACGTGTATTAGATGTAAAATAATGTGAACTTAACGTTAAAAATATAAAAAGTATGATTAGTTTAATAGAAATGACTTTAATCGATATTTAGCGAAATTATCACCATTTTTTACCAAATTTTTTTTCTATTTTTTGTATTCACCCAAATGTATTGTAAACACGTGTTTTAGATGTAAAATAATGTGAACTTAACGTTAAAAATATAAAAAGTATGATTAGTTTAATAGAAATGACTTAAGACGATATTTAGCGGATTCATCACCTGTATTTCAAAATTTTTTTACGACGTTTTATATTCACCCAAATGTATTGTAAAGACGTGTTTTAGATGTAAAATAATGTGAACTTAACGATAAAAATATAAAAAGTATGATTAGTTCAATACAAATGACTTTAAACGATATTTAGCGGAATTATCACCATTTTTTACCCAATTTTTTTTCTATTTTTTTTCTATTTTTTGTATTCACCCAAATGTATTGTAAATACGTGTTTTAGATGTAAAATAATATGAACTTAACGATAAAAATATAAAAAGTATGATTAGTTCAATACAAATGACTTTAAACGATATTTAGCGGAATTATCACCATTTTTTACCAAATTTTTTTTCTATTTTTTTACGACCTTTTATATTCACCCAAATGTATTGTAAAGACGTGTTTTAGATGTAAAATAATGTGAACTTAACGATAAAAATATAAAAAGTATGATTAGTTTAATAGAAATGACTTAAGACGATATTTAGCGGATTCATCACCTGTATTTCAAAAATTTTTTACGACCTTTTATATTCACCCAAATGTATTGTAAAGACGTGTTTTAGATGTAAAATTATGTGAACTTAACGATAAAAATATAAAAAGTATGATTAGTTCAATACAAATGACTTTAAACGATATTTAGCGGAATTATCACCATTTTTTACCAAATTTTTTCCCAAATTTTTTTTTGTATTTTTTGTATTCACCCAAATGTATTGTAAATACGTGTTTTAGATGTAAAATAATGTGAACTTAACGATAAAAATATAAAAAGTATGATTAGTTCAATACAAATGATTTTAAACGATATTTAGCGGAATTATTACCATTTTTTACCAAATTTTTTTTCTATTTTTTGTATTCACCCAAATGTATTGTAAACACGTGTATTAGATGTAAAATAATGTGAACTTAACGTTAAAAATATAAAAAGTATGATTAGTTTAATAGAAATGACTTTAATCGATATTTAGCGAAATTATCACCATTTTTTACCAAATTTTTTTTCTATTTTTTGTATTCACCCAAATGTATTGTAAACACGTGTTTTAGATGTAAAATAATGTGAACTTAACGTTAAAAATATAAAAAGTATGATTAGTTTAATAGAAATGACTTAAGACGATATTTAGCGGATTCATCACCTGTATTTCAAAATTTTTTTACGACGTTTTATATTCACCCAAATGTATTGTAAAGACGTGTTTTAGATGTAAAATAATGTGAACTTAACGATAAAAATATAAAAAGTATGATTAGTTCAATACAAATGACTTTAAACGATATTTAGCGGAATTATCACCATTTTTTACCAAATTTTTTCCCAAATTTTTTTTCTATTTTTTGTATTCACCCAAATGTATTGTAAACACGTGTTTTAGATGTAAAATAATGTGAACTTAACGTTAAAAATATAAAAAGTATGATTAGTTTAATAGAAATGACTTAAGACGATATTTAGCGGATCCATCATCCGTATTTCAAAATTTTTTTACGACCTTTTATATTCACCCAAATGTATTGTAAAGACGTGTTTTAGATGTAAAATTATGTGAACTTAACGATAAAAATATAAAAAGTATGATTAGTTCAATACAAATGACTTTAAACGATATTTAGCGGAATTATCACCATTTTTTACCAAATTTTTTCCCAAATTTTTTTTCTATTTTTTGTATTCACCCAAATGTATTGTAAATACGTGTTTTAGATGTAAAATAATGTGAACTTAACGATAAAAATATAAAAAGTATGATTAGTTCAATACAAATGACTTTAAACGATATTTAGCGGAATTATTACCATTTTTTACCAAATTTTTTTTCTATTTTTTGTATTCACCCAAATGTATTGTAAACACGTGTATTAGATGTAAAATAATGTGAACTTAACGTAAAAAATATAAAAAGTATGATTAGTTTAATAGAAATGACTTTAATCGATATTTAGCGAAATTATCACCATTTTTTACCAAATTTTTTTTCTATTTTTTGTATTCACCCAAATGTATTGTAAACACGTGTTTTAGATGTAAAATAATGTGAACTTAACGTTAAAAATATAAAAAGTATGATTAGTTTAATAGAAATGACTTAAGACGATATTTAGCGGATTCATCACCTGTATTTCAAAATTTTTTTACGACGTTTTATATTCACCCAAATGTATTGTAAAGACGTGTTTTAGATGTAAAATAATGTGAACTTAACGATAAAAATATAAAAAGTATGATTAGTTCAATACAAATGACTTTAAACGATATTTAGCGGAATTATCACCATTTTTTACCAAATTTTTTCCCAAATTTTTTTTCTATTTTTTGTATTCACCCAAATGTATTGTAAATACGTGTTTTAGATGTAAAATAATGTGAACTTAACGATAAAAATATAAAAAGTTTGATTAGTTCAATACAAATGACTTTAAACGATATTTAGCGGAATTATTACCATTTTTTACCAAATTTTTTTTCTATTTTTTGTATTCACCCAAATGTATTGTAAACACGTGTATTAGATGTAAAATAATGTGAACTTAACGTTAAAAATATAAAAAGTATGATTAGTTTAATAGAAATGACTTTAATCGATATTTAGCGAAATTATCACCATTTTTTACCAAATTTTTTTTCTATTTTTTGTATTCACCCAAATGTATTGTAAACACGTGTTTTAGATGTAAAATAATGTGAACTTAACGTTAAAAATATAAAAAGTATGATTAGTTTAATAGAAATGACTTAAGACGATATTTAGCGGATTCATCACCTGTATTTCAAAATTTTTTTACGACGTTTTATATTCACCCAAATGTATTGTAAAGACGTGTTTTAGATGTAAAATAATGTGAACTTAACGATAAAAATATAAAAAGTATGATTAGTTCAATACAAATGACTTTAAACGATATTTAGCGGAATTACCACCATTTTTTACCCAATTTTTTTTCTATTTTTTTTCTATTTTTTGTATTCACCCAAATGTATTGTAAATACGTGTTTTAGATGTAAAATAATATGAACTTAACGATAAAAATATAAAAAGTATGATTAGTTCAATACAAATGACTTTAAACGATATTTAGCGGAATTATCACCATTTTTTACCAAATTTTTTTTCTATTTTTTTACGACCTTTTATATTCACCCAAATGTATTGTAAAGACGTGTTTTAGATGTAAAATAATGTGAACTTAACGATAAAAATATAAAAAGTATGATTAGTTTAATAGAAATGACTTAAGACGATATTTAGCGGATTCATCACCTGTATTTCAAAATTTTTTTACGACCTTTTATATTCACCCAAATGTATTGTAAAGACGTGTTTTAGATGTAAAATTATGTGAACTTAACGATAAAAATATAAAAAGTATGATTAGTTCAATACAAATGACTTTAAACGATATTTAGCGGAATTATCACCATTTTTTACCAAATTTTTTCCCAAATTTTTTTTCTATTTTTTGTATTCACCCAAATGTATTGTAAACACGTGTTTTAGATGTAAAATAATGTGAACTTAACGTTAAAAATATAAAAAGTATGATTAGTTTAATAGAAATGACTTAAGACGATATTTAGCGGATCCATCATCCGTATTTCAAAATTTTTTTACGACCTTTTATATTCACCCAAATGTATTGTAAAGACGTGTTTTAGATGTAAAATTATGTGAACTTAACGATAAAAATATAAAAAGTATGATTAGTTCAATACAAATGACTTTAAACGATATTTAGCGGAATTATCACCATTTTTTACCAAATTTTTTCCCAAATTTTTTTTCTATTTTTTGTATTCACCCAAATGTATTGTAAATACGTGTTTTAGATGTAAAATAATGTGAACTTAACGATAAAAATATAAAAAGTATGATTAGTTCAATACAAATGACTTTAAACGATATTTAGCGGAATTATTACCATTTTTTACCAAATTTTTTTTCTATTTTTTGTATTCACCCAAATGTATTGTAAACACGTGTATTAGATGTAAAATAATGTGAACTTAACGTAAAAAATATAAAAAGTATGATTAGTTTAATAGAAATGACTTTAATCGATATTTAGCGAAATTATCACCATTTTTTACCAAATTTTTTTTCTATTTTTTGTATTCACCCAAATGTATTGTAAACACGTGTTTTAGATGTAAAATAATGTGAACTTAACGTTAAAAATATAAAAAGTATGATTAGTTTAATAGAAATGACTTAAGACGATATTTAGCGGATTCATCACCTGTATTTCAAAATTTTTTTACGACGTTTTATATTCACCCAAATGTATTGTAAAGACGTGTTTTAGATGTAAAATAATGTGAACTTAACGATAAAAATATAAAAAGTATGATTAGTTCAATACAAATGACTTTAAACGATATTTAGCGGAATTATCACCATTTTTTACCAAATTTTTTCCCAAATTTTTTTTCTATTTTTTGTATTCACCCAAATGTATTGTAAATACGTGTTTTAGATGTAAAATAATGTGAACTTAACGATAAAAATATAAAAAGTTTGATTAGTTCAATACAAATGACTTTAAACGATATTTAGCGGAATTATTACCATTTTTTACCAAATTTTTTTTCTATTTTTTGTATTCACCCAAATGTATTGTAAACACGTGTATTAGATGTAAAATAATGTGAACTTAACGTTAAAAATATAAAAAGTATGATTAGTTTAATAGAAATGACTTTAATCGATATTTAGCGAAATTATCACCATTTTTTACCAAATTTTTTTTCTATTTTTTGTATTCACCCAAATGTATTGTAAACACGTGTTTTAGATGTAAAATAATGTGAACTTAACGTTAAAAATATAAAAAGTATGATTAGTTTAATAGAAATGACTTAAGACGATATTTAGCGGATTCATCACCTGTATTTCAAAATTTTTTTACGACGTTTTATATTCACCCAAATGTATTGTAAAGACGTGTTTTAGATGTAAAATAATGTGAACTTAACGATAAAAATATAAAAAGTATGATTAGTTCAATACAAATGACTTTAAACGATATTTAGCGGAATTACCACCATTTTTTACCCAATTTTTTTTCTATTTTTTTTCTATTTTTTGTATTCACCCAAATGTATTGTAAATACGTGTTTTAGATGTAAAATAATATGAACTTAACGATAAAAATATAAAAAGTATGATTAGTTCAATACAAATGACTTTAAACGATATTTAGCGGAATTATCACCATTTTTTACCAAATTTTTTTTCTATTTTTTTACGACCTTTTATATTCACCCAAATGTATTGTAAAGACGTGTTTTAGATGTAAAATAATGTGAACTTAACGATAAAAATATAAAAAGTATGATTAGTTTAATAGAAATGACTTAAGACGATATTTAGCGGATTCATCACCTGTATTTCAAAATTTTTTTACGACCTTTTATATTCACCCAAATGTATTGTAAAGACGTGTTTTAGATGTAAAATTATGTGAACTTAACGATAAAAATATAAAAAGTATGATTAGTTCAATACAAATGACTTTAAACGATATTTAGCGGAATTATCACCATTTTTTACCAAATTTTTTCCCAAATTTTTTTTCTATTTTTTGTATTCACCCAAATGTATTGTAAATACGTGTTTTAGATGTAAAATAATGTGAACTTAACGATAAAAATATAAAAAGTATGATTAGTTCAATACAAATGACTTTAAACGATATTTAGCGGAATTATTACCATTTTTTACCAAATTTTTTTTCTATTTTTTGTATTCACCCAAATGTATTGTAAACACGTGTATTAGATGTAAAATAATGTGAACTTAACGTTAAAAATATAAAAAGTATGATTAGTTTAATAGAAATGACTTTAATCGATATTTAGCGAAATTATCACCATTTTTTACCAAATTTTTTTTCTATTTTTTGTATTCACCCAAATGTATTGTAAACACGTGTTTTAGATGTAAAATAATGTGAACTTAACGTTAAAAATATAAAAAGTATGATTAGTTTAATAGAAATGACTTAAGACGATATTTAGCGGATCCATCACCCGTATTTCAAAATTTTTTTACGACCTTTTATATTCACCCAAATGTATTGTAAAGACGTGTTTTAGATGTAAAATTATGTGAACTTAACGATAAAAATATAAAAAGTATGATTAGTTCAATACAAATGACTTTAAACGATATTTAGCGGAATTATCACCATTTTTTACCAAATTTTTTCCCAAATTTTTTTTCTATTTTTTGTATTCACCCAAATGTATTGTAAATACGTGTTTTAGATGTAAAATAATGTGAACTTAACGATAAAAATATAAAAAGTATGATTAGTTCAATACAAATGACTTTAAACGATATTTAGCGGAATTATTACCATTTTTTACCAAATTTTTTTTCTATTTTTTGTATTCACCCAAATGTATTGTAAACACGTGTATTAGATGTAAAATAATGTGAACTTAACGTTAAAAATATAAAAAGTATGATTAGTTTAATAGAAATGACTTTAATCGATATTTAGCGAAATTATCACCATTTTTTACCAAATTTTTTTTCTATTTTTTGTATTCACCCAAATGTATTGTAAACACGTGTTTTAGATGTAAAATAATGTGAACTTAACGTTAAAAATATAAAAAGTATGATTAGTTTAATAGAAATGACTTAAGACGATATTTAGCGGATTCATCACCTGTATTTCAAAATTTTTTTACGACGTTTTATATTCACCCAAATGTATTGTAAAGACGTGTTTTAGATGTAAAATAATGTGAACTTAACGATAAAAATATAAAAAGTATGATTAGTTCAATACAAATGACTTTAAACGATATTTAGCGGAATTATCACCATTTTTTACCCAATTTTTTTTCTATTTTTTTTCTATTTTTTGTATTCACCCAAATGTATTGTAAATACGTGTTTTAGATGTAAAATAATATGAACTTAACGATAAAAATATAAAAAGTATGATTAGTTCAATACAAATGACTTTAAACGATATTTAGCGGAATGATCACCATTTTTTACCAAATTTTTTTTCTATTTTTTTACGACCTTTTATATTCACCCAAATGTATTGTAAAGACGTGTTTTAGATGTAAAATAATGTGAACTTAACGATAAAAATATAAAAAGTATGATTAGTTTAATAGAAATGACTTAAGACGATATTTAGCGGATTCATCACCTGTATTTCAAAATTTTTTTACGACCTTTTATATTCACCCAAATGTATTGTAAAGACGTGTTTTAGATGTAAAATTATGTGAACTTAACGATAAAAATATAAAAAGTATGATTAGTTCAATACAAATGACTTTAAACGATATTTAGCGGAATTATCACCATTTTTTACCAAATTTTTTCCCAAATTTTTTTTCTATTTTTTGTATTCACCCAAATGTATTGTAAATACGTGTTTTAGATGTAAAATAATGTGAACTTAACGATAAAAATATAAAAAGTATGATTAGTTCAATACAAATGACTTTAAACGATATTTAGCGGAATTATTACCATTTTTTACCAAATTTTTTTTCTATTTTTTGTATTCACCCAAATATATTGTAAACACGTGTATTAGATGTAAAATAATGTGAACTTAACGTTAAAAATATAAAAAGTATGATTAGTTTAATAGAAATGACTTTAATCGATATTTAGCGAAATTATCACCATTTTTTACCAAATTTTTTTTCTATTTTTTGTATTCACCCAAATGTATTGTAAACACGTGTTTTAGATGTAAAATAATGTGAACTTAACGTTAAAAATATAAAAAGTATGATTAGTTTAATAGAAATGACTTAAGACGATATTTAGCGGATTCATCACCTGTATTTCAAAATTTTTTTACGACGTTTTATATTCACCCAAATGTATTGTAAAGACGTGTTTTAGATCTAAAATAATGTGAACTTAACGATAAAAATATAAAAAGTATGATTAGTTCAATACAAATGACTTTAAACGATATTTAGCGGAATTATCACCATTTTTTACCAAATTTTTTCCCAAATTTTTTTTCTATTTTTTGTATTCACCCAAATGTATTGTAAATACGTGTTTTAGATGTAAAATAATTTGAACTTAACGATAAAAATATAAAAAGTATGATTAGTTCAATACAAATGACTTTAAACGATATTTAGCGGAATTATCACCATTTTTTACCAAATTTTTTTTCAATTATTTGTATTCACCCAAATGTATTGTAAACACGTGTTTTAGATGTAAAATAATGTGAACTTAACGTTAAAAATATAAAAAGTATGATTAGTTTAATAGAAATGACTTAAGACGATATTTAGCGGATTCATCACCTGTATTTCAAAATTTTTTTACGACGTTTTATATTCACCCAAATGTATTGTAAAGACGTGTTTTAGATGTAAAATAATGTGAACTTAACGATAAAAATATAAAAAGTATGATTAGTTCAATACAAATGACTTTAAACGATATTTAGCGGAATTATCACCATTTTTTACCAAATTTTTTCCCAAATTTTTTTTCTATTTTTTGTATTCACCCAAATGTATTGTAAACACGTGTATTAGATGTAAAATAATGTGAACTTAACGTTAAAAATATAAAAAGTATGATTAGTTTAATAGAAATGACTTTAATCGATATTTAGCGAAATTATCACCATTTTTTACCAAATTTTTTTTCTATTTTTTGTATTCACCCAAATGTATTGTAAATACGTGTTTTAGATGTAAAATAATATGAACTTAACGATAAAAATATAAAAAGTATGATTAGTTCAATACAAATGACTTTAAACGATATTTAGCGGAATTATCACCATTTTTTACCAAATTTTTTTTCTATTTTTTTACGACCTTTTATATTCACCCAAATGTATTGTAAAGACGTGTTTTAGATGTAAAATAATGTGAACTTAACGATAAAAATATAAAAAGTATGATTAGTTTAATAGAAATGACTTAAGACGATATTTAGCGGATTCATCACCTGTATTTCAAAATTTTTTTACGACGTTTTATATTCACCCAAATGTATTGTAAAGACGTGTTTTAGATGTAAAATAATGTGAACTTAACGATAAAAATATAAAAAGTATGATTAGTTCAATACAAATGACTTTAAACGATATTTAGCGGAATTATCACCATTTTTTACCCAATTTTTTTTCTATTTTTTTTCTATTTTTTGTATTCACCCAAATGTATTGTAAATACGTGTTTTAGATGTAAAATAATATGAACTTAACGATAAAAATTTAAAAAGTATGATTAGTTCAATACAAATGACTTTAAACGATATTTAGCGGAATTATCACCATTTTTTACCAAATTTTTTTTCTATTTTTTTACGACCTTTTATATTCACCCAAATGTATTGTAAAGACGTGTTTTAGATGTAAAATAATGTGAACTTAACGATAAAAATATAAAAAGTATGATTAGTTTAATAGAAATGACTTAAGACGATATTTAGCGGATTCATCACCTGTATTTCAAAATTTTTTTACGACCTTTTATATTCACCCAAATGTATTGTAAAGACGTGTTTTAGATGTAAAATTATGTGAACTTAACGATAAAAATATAAAAAGTATGATTAGTTCAATACAAATGACTTTAAACGATATTTAGCGGAATTATCACCATTTTTTACCAAATTTTTTCCCAAATTTTTTTTCTATTTTTTGTATTCACCCAAATGTATTGTAAACACGTGTATTAGATGTAAAATAATGTGAACTTAACGTTAAAAATATAAAAAGTATGATTAGTTTAATAGAAATGACTTTAATCGATATTTAGCGAAATTATCACCATTTTTTACCAAATTTTTTTTCTATTTTTTGTATTCACCCAAATGTATTGTAAACACGTGTTTTAGATGTAAAATAATGTGAACTTAACGTTAAAAATATAAAAAGTATGATTAGTTTAATAGAAATGACTTAAGACGATATTTAGCGGATTCATCACCTGTATTTCAAAATTTTTTTACGACGTTTTATATTCACCCAAATGTATTGTAAAGACGTGTTTTAGATCTAAAATAATGTGAACTTAACGATAAAAATATAAAAAGTATGATTAGTTCAATACAAATGACTTTAAACGATATTTAGCGGAATTATCACCATTTTTTACCAAATTTTTTCCCAAATTTTTTTTCTATTTTTTGTATTCACCCAAATGTATTGTAAATACGTGTTTTAGATGTAAAATAATTTGAACTTAACGATAAAAATATAAAAAGTATGATTAGTTCAATACAAATGACTTTAAACGATATTTAGCGGAATTATCACCATTTTTTACCAAATTTTTTTTCAATTTTTTGTATTCACCCAAATGTATTGTAAACACGTGTTTTAGATGTAAAATAATGTGAACTTAACGTTAAAAATATAAAAAGTATGATTAGTTTAATAGAAATGACTTAAGACGATATTTAGCGGATTCATCACCTGTATTTCAAAATTTTTTTACGACGTTTTATATTCACCCAAATGTATTGTAAAGACGTGTTTTAGATGTAAAATAATGTGAACTTAACGATAAAAATATAAAAAGTATGATTAGTTCAATACAAATGACTTTAAACGATATTTAGCGGAATTATCACCATTTTTTACCCAATTTTTTTTCTATTTTTTTTCTATTTTTTGTATTCACCCAAATGTATTGTAAATACGTGTTTTAGATGTAAAATAATATGAACTTAACGATAAAAATATAAAAAGTATGATTAGTTCAATACAAATGACTTTAAACGATATTTAGCGGAATTATCACCATTTTTTACCAAATTTTTTTTCTATTTTTTTACGACCTTTTATATTCACCCAAATGTATTGTAAAGACGTGTTTTAGATGTAAAATAATGTGAACTTAACGATAAAAATATAAAAAGTATGATTAGTTTAATAGAAATGACTTAAGACGATATTTAGCGGATTCATCACCTGTATTTCAAAATTTTTTTACGACCTTTTATATTCACCCAAATGTATTGTAAAGACGTGTTTTAGATGTAAAATTATGTGAACTTAACGATAAAAATATAAAAAGTATGATTAGTTCAATACAAATGACTTTAAACGATATTTAGAGGAATTATCACCATTTTTTACCAAATTTTTTCCCAAATTTTTTTTCTATTTTTTGTATTCACCCAAATGTATTGTAAATACGTGTTTTAGATGTAAAATAATGTGAACTTAACGATAAAAATATAAAAAGTATGATTAGTTCAATACAAATGACTTTAAACGATATTTAGCGGAATTATTACCATTTTTTACCAAATTTTTTTTCTATTTTTTGTATTCACCCAAATGTATTGTAAACACGTGTATTAGATGTAAAATAATGTGAACTTAACGTTAAAAATATAAAAAGTATGATTAGTTTAATAGAAATGACTTTAATCGATATTTAGCGAAATTATCACCATTTTTTACCAAATTTTTTTTCTATTTTTTGTATTCACCCAAATGTATTGTAAACACGTGTTTTAGATGTAAAATAATGTGAACTTAACGTTAAAAATATAAAAAGTATGATTAGTTTAATAGAAATGACTTAAGACGATATTTAGCGGATTCATCACCTGTATTTCAAAATTTTATTACGACGTTTTATATTCACCCAAATGTATTGTAAAGACGTGTTTTAGATCTAAAATAATGTGAACTTAACGATAAAAATATAAAAAGTATGATTAGTTCAATACAAATGACTTTAAACGATATTTAGCGGAATTATCACCATTTTTTACCCAATTTTTTTTCTATTTTTTTTCTATTTTTTGTATTCACCCAAATGTATTGTAAATACGTGTTTTAGATGTAAAATAATATGAACTTAACGATAAAAATATAAAAAGTATGATTAGTTCAATACAAATGACTTTAAACGATATTTAGCGGAATTATCACCATTTTTTACCAAATTTTTTTTCTATTTTTTTACGACCTTTTATATTCACCCAAATGTATTGTAAAGACGTGTTTTAGATGTAAAATAATGTGAACTTAACGATAAAAATATAAAAAGTATGATTAGTTTAATAGAAATGACTTAAGACGATATTTAGCGGATTCATCACCTGTATTTCAAAATTTTTTTACGACCTTTTATATTCACCCAAATGTATTGTAAAGACGTGTTTTAGATGTAAAATTATGTGAACTTAACGATAAAAATATAAAAAGTATGATTAGTTCAATACAAATGACTTTAAACGATATTTAGCGGAATTATCACCATTTTTTACCAAATTTTTTCCCAAATTTTTTTTCTATTTTTTGTATTCACCCAAATGTATTGTAAATACGTGTTTTAGATGTAAAATAATGTGAACTTAACGATAAAAATATAAAAAGTATGATTAGTTCAATACAAATGACTTTAAACGATATTTAGCCGAATTATTACCATTTTTTACCAAATTTTTTTTCTATTTTTTGTATTCACCCAAATGTATTGTAAACACGTGTATTAGATGTAAAATAATGTGAACTTAACGTTAAAAATATAAAAAGTATGATTAGTTTAATAGAAATGACTTTAATCGATATTTAGCGAAATTATCACCATTTTTTACCAAATTTTTTTTCTATTTTTTGTATTCACCCAAATGTATTGTAAACACGTGTTTTAGATGTAAAATAATGTGAACTTAACGTTAAAAATATAAAAAGTATGATTAGTTTAATAGAAATGACTTAAGACGATATTTAGCGGATTCATCACCTGTATTTCAAAATTTTTTTACGACGTTTTATATTCACCCAAATGTATTGTAAAGACGTGTTTTAGATGTAAAATAATGTGAACTTAACGATAAAAATATAAAAAGTATGATTAGTTCAATACAAATGACTTTAAACGATATTTAGCGGAATTATCACCATTTTTTACCAAATTTTTTCCCAAATTTTTTTTCTATTTTTTGTATTCACCCAAATGTATTGTAAACACGTGTTTTAGATGTAAAATAATGTGAACTTAACGTTAAAAATATAAAAAGTATGATTAGTTTAATAGAAATGACTTAAGACGATATTTAGCGGATCCATCACCCGTATTTCAAAATTTTTTTACGACCTTTTATATTCACCCAAATGTATTGTAAAGACGTGTTTTAGATGTAAAATAATGTGAACTTAACGATAAAAATATAAAAAGTATGATTAGTTCAATACAAATGACTTTAAACGATATTTAGCGGAATTATCACCATTTTTTACCCAATTTTTTTTCTATTTTTTTTCTATTTTTTGTATTCACCCAAATGTATTGTAAATACGTGTTTTAGATGTAAAATAATATGAACTTAACGATAAAAATATAAAAAGTATGATTAGTTCAATACAAATGACTTTAAACGATATTTAGCGGAATTATCACCATTTTTTACCAAATTTTTTTTCTATTTTTTTACGACCTTTTATATTCACCCAAATGTATTGTAAAGACGTGTTTTAGATGTAAAATAATGTGAACTTAACGATAAAAATATAAAAAGTATGATTAGTTTAATAGAAATGACTTAAGACGATATTTAGCGGATTCATCACCTGTATTTCAAAATTTTTTTACGACCTTTTATATTCACCCAAATGTATTGTAAAGACGTGTTTTAGATGTAAAATTATGTGAACTTAACGATAAAAATATAAAAAGTATGATTAGTTCAATACAAATGACTTTAAACGATATTTAGCGGAATTATCACCATTTTTTACCAAATTTTTTCCCAAATTTTTTTTCTATTTTTTGTATTCACCCAAATGTATTGTAAATACGTGTTTTAGATGTAAAATAATGTGAACTTAACGATAAAAATATAAAAAGTATGATTAGTTCAATACAAATGACTTTAAACGATATTTAGCGGAATTATTACCATTTTTTACCAAATTTTTTTTCTATTTTTTGTATTCACCCAAATGTATTGTAAACACGTGTATTAGATGTAAAATAATGTGAACTTAACGTTAAAAATATAAAAAGTATGATTAGTTTAATAGAAATGACTTAAGACGATATTTAGCGGATTCATCACCTGTATTTCAAAATTTTTTTACGACGTTTTATATTCACCCAAATGTATTGTAAAGACGTGTTTTAGATGTAAAATAATGTGAACTTAACGATAAAAATATAAAAAGTATGATTAGTTTAATAGAAATGACTTAAGACGATATTTAGCGGATTCATCACCTGTATTTCAAAATTTTTTTACGACGTTTTATATTCACCCAAATGTATTGTAAAGACGTGTTTTAGATCTAAAATAATGTGAACTTAACGATAAAAATATAAAAAGTATGATTAGTTCAATACAAATGACTTTAAACGATATTTAGCGGAATTATCACCATTTTTTACCCAATTTTTTTTCTATTTTTTTTCTATTTTTTGTATTCACCCAAATGTATTGTAAATACGTGTTTTAGATGTAAAATAATATGAACTTAACGATAAAAATATAAAAAGTATGATTAGTTCAATACAAATGACTTTAAACGATATTTAGCGGAATTATCACCATTTTTTACCAATTTTTTTTTCTATTTTTTTACGACCTTTTATATTCACCCAAATGTATTGTAAAGACGTGTTTTAGATGTAAAATAATGTGAACTTAACGATAAAAATATAAAAAGTATGATTAGTTTAATAGAAATGACTTAAGACGATATTTAGCGGATTCATCACCTGTATTTCAAAATTTTTTTACGACCTTTTATATTCACCCAAATGTATTGTAAAGACGTGTTTTAGATGTAAAATTATGTGAACTTAACGATAAAAATATAAAAAGTATGATTAGTTCAATACAAATGACTTTAAACGATATTTAGCGGAATTATCACCATTTTTTACCAAATTTTTTCCCAAATTTTTTTTCTATTTTTTGTATTCACCCAAATGTATTGTAAATACGTGTTTTAGATGTAAAATAATGTGAACTTAACGATAAAAATATAAAAAGTATGATTAGTTCAATACAAATGACTTTAAACGATATTTAGCCGAATTATTACCATTTTTTACCAAATTTTTTTTCTATTTTTTGTATTCACCCAAATGTATTGTAAACACGTGTATTAGATGTAAAATAATGTGAACTTAACGTTAAAAATATAAAAAGTATGATTAGTTTAATAGAAATGACTTTAATCGATATTTAGCGAAATTATCACCATTTTTTACCAAATTTTTTTTCTATTTTTTGTATTCACCCAAATGTATTGTAAACACGTGTTTTAGATGTAAAATAATGTGAACTTAACGTTAAAAATATAAAAAGTATGATTAGTTTAATAGAAATGACTTAAGACGATATTTAGCGGATTCATCACCTGTATTTCAAAATTTTTTTACGACGTTTTATATTCACCCAAATGTATTGTAAAGACGTGTTTTAGATCTAAAATAATGTGAACTTAACGATAAAAATATAAAAAGTATGATTAGTTCAATACAAATGACTTTAAACGATATTTAGCGGAATTATCACCATTTTTTACCAAATTTTTTCCCAAATTTTTTTTCTATTTTTTGTATTCACCCAAATGTATTGTAAACACGTGTTTTAGATGTAAAATAATGTGAACTTAACGTTAAAAATATAAAAAGTATGATTAGTTTAATAGAAATGACTTAAGACGATATTTAGCGGATCCATCACCCGTATTTCAAAATTTTTTTACGACCTTTTATGTTCACCCAAATGTATTGTAAAGACGTGTTTTAGATGTAAAATTATGTGAACTTAACGATAAAAATATAAAAAGTATGATTAGTTCAATACAAATGACTTTAAACGATATTTAGCGGAATTATCACCATTTTTTACCAAATTTTTTCCCAAATTTTTTTTCTATTTTTTGTATTCACCCAAATGTATTGTAAATACGTGTTTTAGATGTAAAATAATGTGAACTTAACGATAAAAATATAAAAAGTATGATTAGTTCAATACAAATGACTTTAAACGATATTTAGCGGAATTATTACCATTTTTTACCAAATTTTTTTTCTATTTTTTGTATTCACCCAAATGTATTGTAAACACGTGTATTAGATGTAAAATAATGTGAACTTAACGTTAAAAATATAAAAAGTATGATTAGTTTAATAGAAATGACTTTAATCGATATTTAGCGAAATTATCACCATTTTTTACCAAATTTTTTTTCTATTTTTTGTATTCACCCAAATGTATTGTAAACACGTGTTTTAGATGTAAAATAATGTGAACTTAACGTTAAAAATATAAAAAGTATGATTAGTTTAATAGAAATGACTTAAGACGATATTTAGCGGATTCATCACCTGTATTTCAAAATTTTTTTACGACGTTTTATATTCACCCAAATGTATTGTAAAGACGTGTTTTAGATCTAAAATAATGTGAACTTAACGATAAAAATATAAAAAGTATGATTAGTTCAATACAAATGACTTTAAACGATATTTAGCGGAATTATCACCATTTTTTACCAAATTTTTTCCCAAATTTTTTTTCTATTTTTTGTATTCACCCAAATGTATTGTAAATACTTGTTTTAGATGTAAAATAATTTGAACTTAACGATAAAAATATAAAAAGTATGATTAGTTCAATACAAATGACTTTAAACGATATTTAGCGGAATTATCACCATTTTTTACCAAATTTTTTTTCAATTTTTTGTATTCACCCAAATGTATTGTAAACACGTGTTTTAGATGTAAAATAATGTGAACTTAACGTTAAAAATATAAAAAGTATGATTAGTTTAATAGAAATGACTTAAGACGATATTTAGCGGATTCATCACCTGTATTTCAAAATTTTTTTACGACGTTTTATATTCACCCAAATGTATTGTAAAGACGTGTTTTAGATGTAAAATAATGTGAACTTAACGATAAAAATATAAAAAGTATGATTAGTTCAATACAAATGACTTTAAACGATATTTAGCGGAATTATCACCATTTTTTACCCAATTTTTTTTCTATTTTTTTTCTATTTTTTGTATTCACCCAAATGTATTGTAAATACGTGTTTTAGATGTAAAATAATATGAACTTAACGATAAAAATATAAAAAGTATGATTAGTTCAATACAAATGACTTTAAACGATATTTAGCGGAATTATCACCATTTTTTACCAAATTTTTTTTCTATTTTTTTACGACCTTTTATATTCACCCAAATGTATTGTAAAGACGTGTTTTAGATGTAAAATAAAGTGAACTTAACGATAAAAATATAAAAAGTATGATTAGTTTAATAGAAATGACTTAAGACGATATTTAGCGGATTCATCACCTGTATTTCAAAATTTTTTTATGACCTTTTATATTCACCCAAATGTATTGTAAAGACGTGTTTTAGATGTAAAATTATGTGAACTTAACGATAAAAATATAAAAAGTATGATTAGTTCAATACAAATGACTTTAAACGATATTTAGCGGAATTATCACCATTTTTTACCAAATTTTTTCCCAAATTTTTTTTCTATTTTTTGTATTCACCCAAATGTAATGTAAACACGTGTATTAGATGTAAAATAATGTGAACTTAACGTTAAAAATATAAAAAGTATGATTAGTTTAATAGAAATGACTTTAATCGATATTTAGCGAAATTATCACCATTTTTTACCAAATTTTTTTTCTATTTTTTGTATTCACCCAAATGTATTGTAAACACGTGTATTAGATGTAAAATAATGTGAACTTAACGTTAAAAATATAAAAAGTATGATTAGTTTAATAGAAATGACTTTAATCGATATTTAGCGAAATTATCACCATTTTTTACCAAATTTTTTTTCTATTTTTTGTATTCACCCAAATGTATTGTAAACACGTGTTTTAGATGTAAAATAATGTGAACTTAACGTTAAAAATATAAAAAGTATGATTAGTTTAATAGAAATGACTTAAGACGATATTTAGCGGATTCATCACCTGTATTTCAAAATTTTTTTACGACGTTTTATATTCACCCAAATGTATTGTAAAGACGTGTTTTAGATGTAAAATAATGTGAACTTAACGATAAAAATATAAAAAGTATGATTAGTTCAATACAAATGACTTTAAACGATATTTAGCGGAATTATTACCATTTTTTACCAAATTTTTTTTCTATTTTTTGTATTCACCCAAATGTATTGTAAACACGTGTATTAGATGTAAAATAATGTGAACTTAACGTTAAAAATATAAAAAGTATGATTAGTTTAATAGAAATGACTTTAATCGATATTTAGCGAAATTATCACCATTTTTTACCAAATTTTTTTTCTATTTTTTGTATTCACCCAAATGTATTGTAAACACGTGTTTTAGATGTAAAATAATGTGAACTTAACGTTAAAAATATAAAAAGTATGATTAGTTTAATAGAAATGACTTAAGACGATATTTAGCGGATTCATCACCTGTATTTCAAAATTTTTTTACGACGTTTTATATTCACCCAAATGTATTGTAAAGACGTGTTTTAGATGTAAAATAATGTGAACTTAACGATAAAAATATAAAAAGTATGATTAGTTCAATACAAATGACTTTAAACGATATTTAGCGGAATTATCACCATTTTTTACCAAATTTTTTTTCTATTTTTTTACGACCTTTTATATTCACCCAAATGTATTGTAAAGACGTGTTTTAGATGTAAAATAATGTGAACTTAACGATAAAAATATAAAAAGTATGATTAGTTTAATAGAAATGACTTAAGACGATATTTAGCGGATTCATCACCTGTATTTCAAAATTTTTTTACGACCTTTTATATTCACCCAAATGTATTGTAAAGACGTGTTTTAGATGTAAAATAATGTGAACTTGACGATAAAAATATAAAAAGTATGATTAGTTCAATACAAATGACTTTAAACGATATTTAGCGGAATTATCACCATTTTTTACCAAATTTTTTTTCTATTTTTTTTCTATTTTTTGTATTCACCCAAATGTATTGTAAATACGTGTTTTAGATGTAAAATAATATGAACTTCACGATAAAAATATAAAAAGTATGATTAGTTCAATACAAATGACTTTAAACGATATTTAGCGGAATTATCACCATTTTTTACCAAATTTTTTTCAATTTTTTGTATTCACCCAAATGTATTGTAAACACGTGTTTTAGATGTAAAATAATGTGAACTTAACGTTAAAAATATAAAAAGTATGATTAGTTTAATAGAAATGACTTAAGACGATATTTAGCGGATTCATCACCTGTATTTCAAAATTTTTTTACGACCTTTTATATTCACCCAAATGTATTGTAAAGACGTGTTTTAGATGTAAAATAATGTGAACTTAACGATAAAAATATAAAAAGTATGATTAGTTCAATACAAATGACTTTAAACGATATTTAGCGGAATTATCACCATTTTTTACCCAATTTTTTTTCTATTTTTTTTCTATTTTTTGTATTCACCCAAATGTATTGTAAATACGTGTTTTAGATGTAAAATAATATGAACTTAACGATAAAAATATAAAAAGTATGATTAGTTCAATACAAATGACTTTAAACGATATTTAGCGGAATTATCACCATTTTTTACCAAATTTTTTTTCTATTTTTTTACGACCTTTTATATTCACCCAAATGTATTGTAAAGACGTGTTTTAGATGTAAAATAATGTGAACTTAACGATAAAAATATAAAAAGTATGATTAGTTTAATAGAAATGACTTAAGACGATATTTAGCGGATTCATCACCTGTATTTCAAAATTTTTTTACGACCTTTTATATTCACCCAAATGTATTGTAAAGACGTGTTTTAGATGTAAAATTATGTGAACTTAACGATAAAAATATAAAAAGTATGATTAGTTTAATAGAAATGACTTAAGACGATATTTAGCGGAATTATCACCATTTTTTACCAAATTTTTTCCCAAATTTTTTTTCTATTTTTTGTATTCACCCAAATGTATTGTAAATACGTGTTTTAGATGTAAAATAATGTGAACTTAACGATAAAAATATAAAAAGTATGATTAGTTCAATACAAATGACTTTAAACGATATTTAGCGGAATTATTACCATTTTTTACCAAATTTTTTTTCTATTTTTTGTATTCACCCAAATGTATTGTAAACACGTGTATTAGATGTAAAATAATGTGAACTTAACGTTAAAAATATAAAAAGTATGATTAGTTTAATAGAAATGACTTTAATCGATATTTAGCGAAATTATCACCATTTTTTACCAAATTTTTTTTCTATTTTTTGTATTCACCCAAATGTATTGTAAACACGTGTTTTAGATGTAAAATAATGTGAACTTAACGTTAAAAATATAAAAAGTATGATTAGTTTAATAGAAATGACTTAAGACGATATTTAGCGGATTCATCACCTGTATTTCAAAATTTTTTTACGACGTTTTATATTCACCCAAATGTATTGTAAAGACGTGTTTTAGATGTAAAATAATGTGAACTTAACGATAAAAATATAAAAAGTATGATTAGTTCAATACAAATGACTTTAAACGATATTTAGCGGAATTATCACCATTTTTTACCCAATTTTTTTTCTATTTTTTTTCTATTTTTTGTATTCACCCAAATGTATTGTAAATACGTGTTTTAGATGTAAAATAATATGAACTTAACGATAAAAATATAAAAAGTATGATTAGTTCAATACAAATGACTTTAAACGATATTTAGCGGAATTATCACCATTTTTTACCAAATTTTTTTTCTATTTTTTTACGACCTTTTATATTCACCCAAATGTATTGTAAAGACGTGTTTTAGATGTAAAATAATGTGAACTTAACGATAAAAATATAAAAAGTATGATTAGTTTAATAGAAATGACTTAAGACGATATTTAGCGGATTCATCACCTGTATTTCAAAATTTTTTTACGACCTTTTATATTCACCCAAATGTATTGTAAAGACGTGTTTTAGATGTAAAATTATGTGAACTTAACGATAAAAATATAAAAAGTATGATTAGTTCAATACAAATGACTTTAAACGATATTTAGCGGAATTATCACCATTTTTTACCCAATTTTTTCCCAAATTTTTTTTCTATTTTTTGTATTCACCCAAATGTATTGTAAATACGTGTTTTAGATGTAAAATAATGTGAACTTAACGTTAAAAATATAAAAATTATGATTAGTTTAATAGAAATGACTTAAGACGATATTTAGCGGAATTATCACCATTTTTTACCAAATTTTTTTTCTATTTTTTGTATTCACCCAAATGTATTGTAAACACGTTTTTTAGATGTAAAATAATGTGAACTTAACGTTAAAAATATAAAAAGTATGATTAGTTTAATAGAAATGACTTAAGACGATATTTAGCGGATTCATCACCCGTATTTCAAAATTTTTTTACGACCTTTTATATTCACCCAAATGTATTGTAAAGACGTGTTTTAGATATAAAATTATGTGAACTTAACGATAAAAATATAAAAAGTATGATTAGTTCAATACAAATGTCTTTAAACGATATTTAGCGGAATTATCACCATTTTTTACCCAATTTTTTCCCAAATTTTTTTTCTATTTTTTGTATTCACCCAAATATATTGTAAATACGTGTTTTAGATGTAAAATAATGTGAACTTAACGATAAAAATATGAAAAGTATGATTAGTTCAATACAAATGACTTTAAACGATATTTAGCGGAATTATCACCATTTTTTACCAAATTTTTTTTCTATTTTTTGTATTCACCCAAATGTATTGTAAACACGTGTTTTAGATGTAAAATAATGTGAACTTAACGTTAAAAATATAAAAAGTATGATTAGTTTAATAGAAATGACTTAAGACGATATTTAGCTGATCCATCACCCGTATTTCAAAATTTTTTTACGACCTTTTATATTCACCTAAATGTATTGTAAAGATGTGTTTTAGATGTAAAATTATGTGAACTTAACGATAAAAATATAAAAAGTATGATTAGTTCAATACAAATGACTTTAAACGATATTTAGCGGAATTATCACCATTTTTTACCAAATTTTTTCCCAAATTTTTTCCCAAATTTTTTTTCTATTTTTTGTATTCACCCAAATGTATTGTAAATACGTGTTTTAGATGTAAAATAATGTGAACTTAACGATAAAAATATAAAAAGTATGATTAGTTCAATACAAATGACTTTAAACGATATTTAGCGGAATTATTACCATTTTTTACCAAATTTTTTTTCTATTTTTTGTATTCACCCAAATGTATTGTAAACACGTGTATTAGATGTAAAATAATGTGAACTTAACGTTAAAAATATAAAAAGTATGATTAGTTTAATAGAAATGACTTTAATCGATATTTAGCGAAATTATCACCATTTTTTACCAAATTTTTTTTCTATTTTTTGTATTCACCCAAATGTATTGTAAACACGTGTTTTAGATGTAAAATAATGTGAACTTAACGTTAAAAATATAAAAAGTATGATTAGTTTAATAGAAATGACTTAAGACGATATTTAGCGGATTCATCACCTGTATTTCAAAATTTTTTTACGACGTTTTATATTCACCCAAATGTATTGTAAAGACGTGTTTTAGATCTAAAATAATGTGAACTTAACGATAAAAATATAAAAAGTATGATTAGTTCAATACAAATGACTTTAAACGATATTTAGCGGAATTATCACCATTTTTTACCAAATTTTTTCCCAAATTTTTTTTCTATTTTTTGTATTCACCCAAATGTATTGTAAATACTTGTTTTAGATGTAAAATAATTTGAACTTAACGATAAAAATATAAAAAGTATGATTAGTTCAATACAAATGACTTTAAACGATATTTAGCGGAATTATCACCATTTTTTACCAAATTTTTTTTCAATTTTTTGTATTCACCCAAATGTATTGTAAACACGTGTTTTAGATGTAAAATAATGTGAACTTAACGTTAAAAATATAAAAAGTATGATTAGTTTAATAGAAATGACTTAAGACGATATTTAGCGGATTCATCACCTGTATTTCAAAATTTTTTTACGACGTTTTATATTCACCCAAATGTATTGTAAAGACGTGTTTTAGATGTAAAATAATGTGAACTTAACGATAAAAATATAAAAAGTATGATTAGTTTAATAGAAATGACTTAAGACGATATTTAGCGGATTCATCACCTGTATTTCAAAATTTTTTTACGACCTTTTATATTCACCCAAATGTATTGTAAAGACGTGTTTTAGATGTAAAATTATGTGAACTTAACGATAAAAATATAAAAACTATGATTAGTTCAATACAAATGACTTTAAACGATATTTAGCGGAATTATCACCATTTTTTACCAAATTTTTTCCCAAATTTTTTTTCTATTTTTTGTACTCACCCAAATGTATTGTAAATACGTGTTTTAGATGTAAAATAATGTGAACTTAACGATAAAAATATAAAAAGTATGATTAGTTTAATAGAAATGACTTAAGACGATATTTAGCGGATTCATCACCTGTATTTCAAAATTTTTTTACGACCTTTTATATTCACCCAAATGTATTGTAAAGACGTGTTTTAGATGTAAAATTATGTGAACTTAACGATAAAAATATAAAAAGTATGATTAGTTCAATACAAATGACTTTAAACGATATTTAGCGGAATTATCACCATTTTTTACCAAATTTTTTCCCAAATTTTTTTTCTATTTTTTGTATTCACCCAAATGTATTGTAAATACGTGTTTTAGATGTAAAATAATGTGAACTTAACGATAAAAATATAAAAAGTTTGATTAGTTCAATACAAATGACTTTAAACGATATTTAGCGGAATTATTACCATTTTTTACCAAATTTTTTTTCTATTTTTTGTATTCACCCAAATGTATTGTAAACACGTGTATTAGATGTAAAATAATGTGAACTTAACGTTAAAAATATAAAAAGTATGATTAGTTTAATAGAAATGACTTTAATCGATATTTAGCGAAATTATCACCATTTTTTACCAAATTTTTTTTCTATTTTTTGTATTCACCCAAATGTATTGTAAACACGTGTTTTAGATGTAAAATAATGTGAACTTAACGTTAAAAATATAAAAAGTATGATTAGTTTAATAGAAATGACTTAAGACGATATTTAGCGGATTCATCACCTGTATTTCAAAATTTTTTTACGACGTTTTATATTCACCCAAATGTATTGTAAAGACGTGTTTTAGATGTAAAATAATGTGAACTTAACGATAAAAATATAAAAAGTATGATTAGTTCAATACAAATGACTTTAAACGATATTTAGCGGAATTATTACCATTTTTTACCAAATTTTTTTTCTATTTTTTGTATTCACCCAAATGTATTGTAAACACGTGTATTAGATGTAAAATAATGTGAACTTAACGTTAAAAATATAAAAAGTATGATTAGTTTAATAGAAATGACTTTAATCGATATTTAGCGAAATTATCACCATTTTTTACCAAATTTTTTTTCTATTTTTTGTATTCACCCAAATGTATTGTAAACACGTGTTTTAGATGTAAAATAATGTGAACTTAACGTTAAAAATATAAAAAGTATGATTAGTTTAATAGAAATGACTTAAGACGATATTTAGCGGATTCATCACCTGTATTTCAAAATTTTTTTACGACGTTTTATATTCACCCAAATGTATTGTAAAGACGTGTTTTAGATGTAAAATAATGTGAACTTAACGATAAAAATATAAAAAGTATGATTAGTTCAATACAAATGACTTTAAACGATATTTAGCGGAATTATCACCATTTTTTACCAAATTTTTTTTCTATTTTTTTACGACCTTTTATATTCACCCAAATGTATTGTAAAGACGTGTTTTAGATGTAAAATAATGTGAACTTAACGATAAAAATATAAAAAGTATGATTAGTTTAATAGAAATGACTTAAGACGATATTTAGCGGATTCATCACCTGTATTTCAAAATTTTTTTACGACCTTTTATATTCACCCAAATGTATTGTAAAGACGTGTTTTAGATGTAAAATAATGTGAACTTGACGATAAAAATATAAAAAGTATGATTAGTTCAATACAAATGACTTTAAACGATATTTAGCGGAATTATCACCATTTTTTACCAAATTTTTTTTCAATTTTTTTTCTATTTTTTGTATTCACCCAAATGTATTGTAAATACGTGTTTTAGATGTAAAATAATATGAACTTAACGATAAAAATATAAAAAGTATGATTAGTTCAATACAAATGACTTTAAACGATATTTAGCGGAATTATCACCATTTTTTACCAAATTTTTTTCAATTTTTTGTATTCACCCAAATGTATTGTAAACACGTGTTTTAGATGTAAAATAATGTGAACTTAACGTTAAAAATATAAAAAGTATGATTAGTTTAATAGAAATGACTTAAGACGATATTTAGCGGATTCATCACCTGTATTTCAAAATTTTTTTACGACCTTTTATATTCACCCAAATGTATTGTAAAGACGTGTTTTAGATGTAAAATAATGTGAACTTAACGATAAAAATATAAAAAGTATGATTAGTTCAATACAAATGACTTTAAACGATATTTAGCGGAATTATCACCATTTTTTACCCAATTTTTTTTCTATTTTTTTTCTATTTTTTGTATTCACCCAAATGTATTGTAAATACGTGTTTTAGATGTAAAATAATATGAACTTAACGATAAAAATATAAAAAGTATGATTAGTTCAATACAAATGACTTTAAACGATATTTAGCGGAATTATCACCATTTTTTACCAAATTTTTTTTCTATTTTTTTACGACCTTTTATATTCACCCAAATGTATTGTAAAGACGTGTTTTAGATGTAAAATAATGTGAACTTAACGATAAAAATATAAAAAGTATGATTAGTTTAATAGAAATGACTTAAGACGATATTTAGCGGATTCATCACCTGTATTTCAAAATTTTTTTACGACGTTTTATATTCACCCAAATGTATTGTAAAGACGTGTTTTAGATGTAAAATAATGTGAACTTAACGATAAAAATATAAAAAGTATGATTAGTTCAATACAAATGACTTTAAACGATATTTAGCGGAATTATCACCATTTTTTACCAAATTTTTTTTCTATTTTTTTACGACCTTTTATATTCACCCAAATGTATTGTAAAGACGTGTTTTAGATGTAAAATAATGTGAACTTAACGATAAAAATATAAAAAGTATGATTAGTTTAATAGAAATGACTTAAGACGATATTTAGCGGATTCATCACCTGTATTTCAAAATTTTTTTACGACCTTTTATATTCACCCAAATGTATTGTAAAGACGTGTTTTAGATGTAAAATAATGTGAACTTGACGATAAAAATATAAAAAGTATGATTAGTTCAATACAAATGACTTTAAACGATATTTAGCGGAATTATCACCATTTTTTACCAAATTTTTTTTCAATTTTTTTTCTATTTTTTGTATTCACCCAAATGTATTGTAAATACGTGTTTTAGATGTAAAATAATATGAACTTAACGATAAAAATATAAAAAGTATGATTAGTTCAATACAAATGACTTTAAACGATATTTAGCGGAATTATCACCATTTTTTACCAAATTTTTTTCAATTTTTTGTATTCACCCAAATGTATTGTAAACACGTGTTTTAGA
Source organism: Diuraphis noxia (assembly GCF_037042655.1). Lineage (NCBI taxonomy): Eukaryota > Metazoa > Arthropoda > Insecta > Hemiptera > Aphididae > Diuraphis > Diuraphis noxia. The sequence continues at coordinate 31,984 of NW_028301726.1, read as the reverse complement.
TGTAAAATAATGCGAACTTAACGTTAAAAATATAAAAAGTATGATTAGTTTAATAGAAATGACTTAAGACGATATTTAGCGGATTCATCACCTGTATTTCAAAATTTTTTTACGACCTTTTATATTCACCCAAATGTATTGTAAAGACGTGTTTTAGATGTAAAATAATGTGAACTTAACGATAAAAATATAAAAAGTATGATTAGTTCAATACAAATGACTTTAAACGATATTTAGCGGAATTATCACCATTTTTTACCCAATTTTTTTTCTATTTTTTTTCTATTTTTTGTATTCACCCAAATGTATTGTAAATACGTGTTTTAGATGTAAAATAATATGAACTTAACGATAAAAATATAAAAAGTATGATTAGTTCAATACAAATGACTTTAAACGATATTTAGCGGAATTATCACCATTTTTTACCAAATTTTTTTTCTATTTTTTTACGACCTTTTATATTCACCCAAATGTATTGTAAAGACGTGTTTTAGATGTAAAATAATGTGAACTTAACGATAAAAATATAAAAAGTATGATTAGTTTAATAGAAATGACTTAAGACGATATTTAGCGGATTCATCACCTGTATTTCAAAATTTTTTTACGACCTTTTATATTCACCCAAATGTATTGTAAAGACGTGTTTTAGATGTAAAATTATGTGAACTTAACGATAAAAATATAAAAAGTATGATTAGTTTAATAGAAATGACTTAAGACGATATTTAGCGGATTCATCACCCGTATTTCAAAATTTTTTTACGACCTTTTATATTCACCCAAATGTATTGTAAAGACGTGTTTTAGATATAAAATTATGTGAACTTAACGATAAAAATATAAAAAGTATGATTAGTTCAATACAAATGTCTTTAAACGATATTTAGCGGAATTATCACCATTTTTTACCAAATTTTTTTTCTATTTTTTGTATTCACCCAAATGTATTGTAAACACGTGTTTTAGATGTAAAATAATGTGAACTTAACGTTAAAAATATAAAAAGTATGATTAGTTTAATAGAAATGACTTAAGACGATATTTAGCGGATCCATCACCCGTATTTCAAAATTTTTTTACGACCTTTTATATTCACCCAAATGTATTGTAAAGATGTGTTTTAGATGTAAAATTATGTGAACTTAACGATAAAAATATAAAAAGTATGATTAGTTCAATACAAATGACTTTAAACGATATTTAGCGGAATTATCACCATTTTTTACCAAATTTTTTCCCAAATTTTTTTTCTATTTTTTGTATTCACCCAAATGTATTGTAAATACGTGTTTTAGATGTAAAATAATGTGAACTTAACGATAAAAATATAAAAAGTATGATTAGTTCAATACAAATGACTTTAAACGATATTTAGCGGAATTATTACCATTTTTTACCAAATTTTTTTTCTATTTTTTGTATTCACCCAAATGTATTGTCAACACGTGTATTAGATGTAAAATAATGTGAACTTAACGTTAAAAATATAAAAAGTATGATTAGTTTAATAGAAATGACTTTAATCGATATTTAGCGAAATTATCACCATTTTTTACCAAATTTTTTTTCTATTTTTTGTATTCACCCAAATGTATTGTAAACACGTGTTTTAGATGTAAAATAATGTGAACTTAACGTTAAAAATATAAAAAGTATGATTAGTTTAATAGAAATGACTTAAGACGATATTTAGCGGATTCATCACCTGTATTTCAAAATTTTTTTACGACGTTTTATATTCACCCAAATGTATTGTAAAGACGTGTTTTAGATGTAAAATAATGTGAACTTAACGATAAAAATATAAAAAGTATGATTAGTTCAATACAAATGACTTTAAACGATATTTAGCGGAATTATCACCATTTTTTACCCAATTTTTTTTCTATTTTTTTTCTATTTTTTGTATTCACCCAAATGTATTGTAAATACGTGTTTTAGATGTAAAATAATATGAACTTAACGATAAAAATATAAAAAGTATGATTAGTTCAATACAAATGACTTTAAACGATATTTAGCGGAATTATCACCATTTTTTACCAAATTTTTTTTCTATTTTTTTACGACCTTTTATATTCACCCAAATGTATTGTAAAGACGTGTTTTAGATATAAAATTATGTGAACTTAACGATAAAAATATAAAAAGTATGATTAGTTCAATACAAATGTCTTTAAACGATATTTAGCGGAATTATCACCATTTTTTACCCAATTTTTTCCCAAATTTTTTTTCTATTTTTTGTATTCACCCAAATATATTGTAAATACGTGTTTTAGATGTAAAATAATGTGAACTTAACGATAAAAATATGAAAAGTATGATTAGTTCAATACAAATGACTTTAAACGATATTTAGCGGAATTATCACCATTTTTTACCAAATTTTTTTTCTATTTTTTGTATTCACCCAAATGTATTGTAAACACGTGTTTTAGATGTAAAATAATGTGAACTTAACGTTAAAAATATAAAAAGTATGATTAGTTTAATAGAAATGACTTAAGACGATATTTAGCGGATCCATCACCCGTATTTCAAAATTTTTTTACGACCTTTTATATTCACCCAAATGTATTGTAAAGATGTGTTTTAGATGTAAAATTATGTGAACTTAACGATAAAAATATAAAAAGTATGATTTGTTCAATACAAATGACTTTAAACGATATTTAGCGGAATTATCACCATTTTTTACCAAATTTTTTCCCAAATTTTTTTTCTATTTTTTGTATTCACCCAAATCTATTGTAAATACGTGTTTTAGATGTAAAATAATGTGAACTTAACGATAAAAATATAAAAAGTATGATTAGTTCAATACAAATGACTTTAAACGATATTTAGCGGAATTATTACCATTTTTTACCAAATTTTTTTTCTATTTTTTGTATTCACCCAAATGTATTGTAAACACGTGTATTAGATGTAAAATAATGTGAACTTAACGTTAAAAATATAAAAAGTATGATTAGTTTAATAGAAATGACTTTAATCGATATTTAGCGAAATTATCACCATTTTTTACCAAATTTTTTTTCTATTTTTTGTATTCACCCAAATGTATTGTAAACACGTGTTTTAGATGTAAAATAATGTGAACTTAACGTTAAAAATATAAAAAGTATGATTAGTTTAATAGAAATGACTTAAGACGATATTTAGCGGATTCATCACCTGTATTTCAAAATTTTTTTACGACGTTTTATATTCACCCAAATGTATTGTAAAGACGTGTTTTAGATGTAAAATAATGTGAACTTAACGACAAAAATATAAAAAGTATGATTAGTTCAATACAAATGACTTTAAACGATATTTAGCGGAATTATCACCATTTTTTACCCAATTTTTTTTCTATTTTTTTTCTATTTTTTGTATTCACCCAAATGTATTGTAAATACGTGTTTTAGATGTAAAATAATATGAACTTAACGATAAAAATATAAAAAGTATGATTAGTTCAATACAAATGACTTTAAACGATATTTAGCTGAATTATCACCATTTTTTACCCAATTTTTGTTCTATTTTTTTTCTATTTTTTTTCTATTTTTTGTATTCACCCAAATGTATTGTAAATACGTGTTTTAGATGTAAAATAATAAGAACTTAACGATAAAAATATAAAAAGTATGATTAGTTCAATACAAATGACTTTAAACGATATTTAGCGGAATTATCACCATTTTTTACCAAATTTTTTTTCTATTTTTTTACGACCTTTTATATTCACCCAAATGTATTGTAAAGACGTGTTTTAGATGTAAAATAATGTGAACTTAACGATAAAAATATAAAAAGTATGATTAGTTTAATAGAAATGACTTAAGACGATATTTAGCGGATTCATCACCTGTATTTCAAAATTTTTTTACGACCTTTTATATTCACCCAAATGTATTGTAAAGACGTGATTAAGATGTAAAATTATGTGAACTTAACGATAAAAATATAAAAAGTATGATTAGTTCAATACAAATGACTTTAAACGATATTTAGCGGAATTATCACCATTTTTTACCCAATTTTTTCCCAAATTTTTTTTCTATTTTTTGTATTCACCCAAATGTATTGTAAATACGTGTTTTAGATGTAAAATAATGTGAACTTAACGTTAAAAATATAAAAATTATGATTAGTTTAATAGAAATGACTTAAGACGATATTTAGCGGAATTATCACCATTTTTTACCAAATTTTTTTTCTATTTTTTGTATTCACCCAAATGTATTGTAAACACGTTTTTTAGATGTAAAATAATGTGAACTTAACGTTAAAAATATAAAAAGTATGATTAGTTTAATAGAAATGACTTAAGACGATATTTAGCGGATTCATCACCCGTATTTCAAAATTTTTTTACGACCTTTTATATTCACCCAAATGTATTGTAAAGACGTGTTTTAGATATAAAATTATGTGAACTTAACGATAAAAATATAAAAAGTATGATTAGTTCAATACAAATGTCTTTAAACGATATTTAGCGGAATTATCACCATTTTTTACCCAATTTTTTCCCAAATTATTTTTCTATTTTTTGTATTCACCCAAATATATTGTAAATACGTGTTTTAGATGTAAAATAATGTGAACTTAACGATAAAAATATGAAAAGTATGATTAGTTCAATACAAATGACTTTAAACGATATTTAGCGGAATTATCACCATTTTTTACCAAATTTTTTTTCTATTTTTTGTATTCACCCAAATGTATTGTAAACACGTGTTTTAGATGTAAAATAATGTGAACTTAACGTTAAAAATATAAAAAGTATGATTAGTTTAATAGAAATGACTTAAGACGATATTTAGCGGATCCATCACCCGTATTTCAAAATTTTTTTACGACCTTTTATATTCACCCAAATGTATTGTAAAGATGTGTTTTAGATGTAAAATTATGTGAACTTAACGATAAAAATATAAAAAGTATGATTAGTTCAATACAAATGACTTTAAACGATATTTAGCGGAATTATCACCATTTTTTACCAAATTTTTTCCCAAATTTTTTTTCTATTTTTTGTATTCACCCAAATGTATTGTAAATACGTGTTTTAGATGTAAAATAATGTGAACTTAACGATAAAAATATAAAAAGTATGATTAGTTCAATACAAATGACTTTAAACGATATTTAGCGGAATTATTACCATTTTTTACCAAATTTTTTTTCTATTTTTTGTATTCACCCAAATGTATTGTAAACACGTGTATTAGATGTAAAATAATGTGAACTTAACGTTAAAAATATAAAAAGTATGATTAGTTTAATAGAAATGACTTTAATCGATATTTAGCGAAATTATCACCATTTTTTACCAAATTTTTTTTCTATTTTTTGTATTCACCCAAATGTATTGTAAATACGTGTTTTAGATGTAAAATAATGTGAACTTAACGATAAAAATATAAAAAGTATGATTAGTTCAATACAAATGACTTTAAACGATATTTAGCGGAATTATTACCATTTTTTACCAAATTTTTTTTCTATTTTTTGTATTCACCCAAATGTATTGTAAACACGTGTATTAGATGTAAAATAATGTGAACTTAACGTTAAAAATATAAAAAGTATGATTAGTTTAATAGAAATGACTTTAATCGATATTTAGCGAAATTATCACCATTTTTTACCAAATTTTTTTTCTATTTTTTGTATTCACCCAAATGTATTGTAAACACGTGTTTTAGATGTAAAATAATGTGAACTTAACGTTAAAAATATAAAAAGTATGATTAGTTTAATAGAAATGACTTAAGACGATATTTAGCGGATTCATCACCTGTATTTCAAAATTTTTTTACGACGTTTTATATTCACCCAAATGTATTGTAAAGACAAGTTTTAGATGTAAAATAATGTGAACTTAACGATAAAAATATAAAAAGTATGATTAGTTCAATACAAATGACTTTAAACGATATTTAGCGGAATTATCACCATTTTTTACCCAATTTTTTTTCTATTTTTTTTCTATTTTTTGTATTCACCCAAATGTATTGTAAATACGTGTTTTAGATGTAAAATAATATGAACTTAACGATAAAAATATAAAAAGTATGATTAGTTTAATAGAAATGACTTAAGACGATATTTAGCGGATTCATCACCTGTATTTCAAAATTTTTTTACGACCTTTTATATTCACCCAAATGTATTGTAAAGACGTGTTTTAGATGTAAAATTATGTGAACTTAACGATAAAAATATAAAAAGTATGATTAGTTCAATACAAATGACTTTAAACGATATTTAGCGGAATTATCACCATTTTTTACCAAATTTTTTCCCAAATTTTTTTTCTATTTTTTGTATTCACCCAAATGTATTGTAAATACGTGTTTTAGATGTAAAATAATGTGAACTTAACGATAAAAATATAAAAAGTATGATTAGTTCAATACAAATGACTTTAAACGATATTTAGCGGAATTATTACCATTTTTTACCAAATTTTTTTTCTATTTTTTGTATTCACCCAAATGTATTGTAAACACGTGTATTAGATGTAAAATAATGTGAACTTAACGTTAAAAATATAAAAAGTATGATTAGTTTAATAGAAATGACTTTAATCGATATTTAGCGAAATTATCACCATTTTTTACCAAATTTTTTTTCTATTTTTTGTATTCACCCAAATGTATTGTAAACACGTGTTTTAGATGTAAAATAATGTGAACTTAACGTTAAAAATATAAAAAGTATGATTAGTTTAATAGAAATGACTTAAGACGATATTTAGCGGATTCATCACCTGTATTTCAAAATTTTTTTACGACGTTTTATATTCACCCAAATGTATTGTAAAGACGTGTTATAGATGTAAAATAATGTGAACTTAACGATAAAAATATAAAAAGTATGATTAGTTCAATACAAATGACTTTAAACGATATTTAGCGGAATTATCACCATTTTTTACCCAATTTTTTTTCTATTTTTTTTCTATTTTTTGTATTCACCCAAATGTATTGTAAATACGTGTTTTAGATGTAAAATAATATGAACTTAACGATAAAAATATAAAAAGTATGATTAGTTCAATACAAATGACTTTAAACGATATTTAGCGGAATTATCACCATTTTTTACCAAATTTTTTCCCAAATTTTTTTTCTATTTTTTGTATTCACCCAAATGTATTGTAAATACGTGTTTTAGATGTAAAATAATGTGAACTTAACGATAAAAATATAAAAAGTATGATTAGTTCAATACAAATGACTTTAAACGATATTTAGCGGAATTATTACCATTTTTTACCAAATTTTTTTTCTATTTTTTGTATTCACCCAAATGTATTGTAAACACGTGTATTAGATGTAAAATAATGTGAACTTAACGTTAAAAATATAAAAAGTATGATTAGTTTAATAGAAATGACTTTAATCGATATTTAGCGAAATTATCACCATTTTTTACCAAATTTTTTTTCTATTTTTTGTATTCACCCAAATGTATTGTAAACACGTGTTTTAGATGTAAAATAATGTGAACTTAACGTTAAAAATATAAAAAGTATGATTAGTTTAATAGAAATGACTTAAGACGATATTTAGCGGATTCATCACCTGTATTTCAAAATTTTTTTACGACGTTTTATATTCACCCAAATGTATTGTAAAGACGTGTTTTAGATGTAAAATAATGTGAACTTAACGATAAAAATATAAAAAGTATGATTAGTTCAATACAAATGACTTTAAACGATATTTAGCGGAATTATCACCATTTTTTACCCAATTTTTTTTCTATTTTTTTTTCTATTTTTTGTATTCACCCAAATGTATTGTAAATACGTGTTTTAGATGTAAAATAATATGAACTTAACGATAAAAATATAAAAAGTATGATTAGTTTAATAGAAATGACTTAAGACGATATTTAGCGGATTCATCACCTGTATTTCAAAATTTTTTTACGACCTTTTATATTCACCCAAATGTATTGTAAAGACGTGTTTTAGATGTAAAATTATGTGAACTTAACGATAAAAATATAAAAAGTATGATTAGTTCAATACAAATGACTTTAAACGATATTTAGCGGAATTATTACCATTTTTTACCAAATTTTTTTTCTATTTTTTGTATTCACCCAAATGTATTGTAAACACGTGTATTAGATGTAAAATAATGTGAACTTAACGTTAAAAATATAAAAAGTATGATTAGTTTAATAGAAATGACTTTAATCGATATTTAGCGAAATTATCACCATTTTTTACCAAATTTTTTTTCTATTTTTTGTATTCACCCAAATGTATTGTAAACACGTGTTTTAGATGTAAAATAATGTGAACTTAACGTTAAAAATATAAAAAGTATGATTAGTTTAATAGAAATGACTTAAGACGATATTTAGCGGATTCATCACCTGTATTTCAAAATTTTTTTACGACGTTTTATATTCACCCAAATGTATTGTAAAGACGTGTTATAGATGTAAAATAATGTGAACTTAACGATAAAAATATAAAAAGTATGATTAGTTCAATACAAATGACTTTAAACGATATTTAGCGGAATTATCACCATTTTTTACCCAATTTTTTTTCTATTTTTTTTCTATTTTTTGTATTCACCCAAATGTATTGTAAATACGTGTTTTAGATGTAAAATAATATGAACTTAACGATAAAAATATAAAAAGTATGATTAGTTCAATACAAATGACTTTAAACGATATTTAGCGGAATTATCACCATTTTTTACCAAATTTTTTTTCTATTTTTTTACGACCTTTTATATTCACCCAAATGTATTGTAAAGACGTGTTTTAGATGTAAAATAATGTGAACTTAACGATAAAAATATAAAAAGTATGATTAGTTTAATAGAAATGACTTAAGACGATATTTAGCGGATTCATCACCTGTATTTCAAAATTTTTTTACGACCTTTTATATTCACCCAAATGTATTGTAAAGACGTGTTTTAGATGTAAAATTTTGTGAACTTAACGATAAAAATATAAAAAGTATGATTAGTTCAATACAAATGACTTTAAACGATATTTAGCGGAATTATTACCATTTTTTACCAAATTTTTTTTCTATTTTTTGTATTCACCCAAATGTATTGTAAATACGTGTTTTAGATGTAAAATAATGTGAACTTAACGTTAAAAATATAAAAAGTATGATTAGTTCAATACAAATGACTTTAAACGATATTTAGCGGAATTATCACCATTTTTTACCAAATTTTTTTTCAATTTGTTGTATTCACCCAAATGTATTGTAAACACGTGTTTTAGATGTAAAATAATGTGAACTTAACGTTAAAAATATAAAAAGTATGATTAGTTTAATAGAAATGACTTAAGACGATATTTAGCGGATTCATCACCTGTATTTCAAAATTTTTTTACGACCTTTTATATTCACCCAAATGTATTGTAAAGACGTGTTTTAGATGTAAAATAATGTGAACTTAACGATAAAAATATAAAAAGTATGATTAGTTCAATACAAATGACTTTAAACGATATTTAGCGGAATTATTACCATTTTTTACCAAATTTTTTCCCAAATTTTTTTTCTATTTTTTGTACTCACCCAAATGTATTGTAAATACGTGTTTTAGATGTAAAATAATGTGAACTTAACGATAAAAATATAAAAAGTATGATTAGTTCAATACAAATGACTTTAAACGATATTTAGCGGAATTATCACCATTTTTTACCAAATTTTTTCCCAAATTTTTTTTCTATTTTTTGTATTCACCCAAATGTATTGTAAATACGTGTTTTAGATGTAAAATAATGTGAACTTAACGATAAAAATATAAAAAGTATGATTAGTTTAATAGAAATGACTTAAGACGATATTTAGCGGAATTATCACCATTTTTTACCAAATTTTTTTTCTATTTTTTGTATTCACCCAAATGTATTGTAAACACGTGTTTTAGATGTAAAATAATGTGAACTTAACGTTAAAAATATAAAAAGTATGATTAGTTTAATAGAAATGACTTAAGACGATATTTAGCGGATCCATCACCCGTATTTCAAAATTTTTTTACGACCTTTTATATTCACCCAAATGTATTGTAAAGACGTGTTTTAGATGTAAAATTATGTGAACTTAACGATAAAAATATAAAAAGTATGATTAGTTCAATACAAATGACTTTAAACGATATTTAGCGGAATTATCACCATTTTTTACCAAATTTTTTCCCAAATTTTTTTTCTATTTTTTGTATTCACCCAAATGTATTGTAAATACGTGTTTTAGATGTAAAATAATGTGAACTTAACGATAAAAATATAAAAAGTATGATTAGTTCAATACAAATGACTTTAAACGATATTTAGTGGAATTATCACCATTTTTTACCAAATTTTTTTTCAATTTTTTGTATTCACCCAAATGTATTGTAAACACGTGTTTTAGATGTAAAATAATGTGAACTTAACGTTAAAAATATAAAAAGTATGATTAGTTTAATAGAAATGACTTAAGACGATATTTAGCGGATCCATCACCCGTATTTCAAAATTTTTTTACGACCTTTTATATTCACCCAAATGTATTGTAAAGACGTGTTTTAGATGTAAAATAATGTGAACTTAACGATAAAAATATAAAAAGTATGATTAGTTCAATACAAATGTCTTTAAACGATATTTAGCGGAATTATCACCATTTTTTACCCAATTTTTTTTCTATTTTTTTTCTATTTTTTGTATTCACCCAAATGTATTGTAAATACGTGTTTTAGATGTAAAATAATATGAACTTAACGATAAAAATATAAAAAGTATGATTAGTTCAATACAAATGACTTTAAACGATATTTAGCGGAATTATCACCATTTTTTACCAAATTTTTTTTCTATTTTTTGTATTCACCCAAATGTATTGTAAACACGTGTTTTAGATGTAAAATAATGTGAACTTAACGTTAAAAATATAAAAAGTATGATTAGTTTAATAGAAATGACTTAAGACGATATTTAGCGGATTCATCACCTGTATTTCAAAATTTTTTTACGACGTTTTATATTCACCCAAATGTATTGTAAAGACGTGTTTTAGATGTAAAATTATGTGAACTTAACGATAAAAATATAAAAAGTATGATTAGTTCAATACAAATGACTTTAAACGATATTTAGCGGAATTATCACCATTTTTTACCAAATTTTTTCCCAAATTTTTTTTCTATTTTTTGTATTCACCCAAATGTATTGTAAATACGTGTTTTAGATGTAAAATAATGTGAACTTAACGATAAAAATATAAAAAGTATGATTAGTTCAATACAAATGACTTTAAACGATATTTAGCGGAATTATCACCATTTTTTACCAAATTTTTTTTCAATTTTTTGTATTCACCCAAATGTATTGTAAACTCGTGTTTTAGATGTAAAATAATGTGAACTTAACGTTAAAAATATAAAAAGTATGATTAGTTTAATAGAAATGACTTAAGACGATATTTAGCGGATTCATCACCTGTATTTCAAAATTTTTTTACGACCTTTTATATTCACCCAAATGTATTGTAAAGACGTGTTTTAGATGTAAAATAATGTGAACTTGACGATAAAAATATAAAATGTATGATTAGTTCAATACAAATGACTTTAAACGATATTTAGCGGAATTATCACCATTTTTTACCAAATTTTTTCCCAAATTTTTTTTCTATTTTTTGTATTCACCCAAATGTATTGTAAATACGTGTTTTAGATGTAAAATAATGTGAACTTAACGATAAAAATATAAAAAGTATGATTAGTTCAATACAAATGACTTTAAACGATATTTAGCGGAATTATTACCATTTTTTACCAAATTTTTTCCCAAATTTTTTTTCTATTTTTTGTACTCACCCAAATGTATTGTAAATACGTGTTTTAGATGTAAAATAATGTGAACTTAACGATAAAAATATAAAAAGTATGATTAGTTCAATACAAATGACTTTAAACGATATTTAGCGGAATTATCACCATTTTTTACCAAATTTTTTTTCTATTTTTTGTATTCACCCAAATGTATTGTAAATACGTGTTTTAGATGTAAAATAATGTGAACTTAACGTTAAAAATATAAAAAGTATGATTAGTTTAATAGAAATGACTTAAGACGATATTTAGCGGAATTATCACCATTTTTTACCAAATTTTTTTTCTATTTTTTGTATTCACCCAAATGTATTGTAAACACGTGTTTTAGATGTAAAATAATGTGAACTTAACGTTAAAAATATAAAAAGTATGATTAGTTTAATAGAAATGACTTAAGACGATATTTAGCGGATCCATCACCCGTATTTCAAAATTTTTTTACGACCTTTTATATTCACCCAAATGTATTGTAAAGACGTGTTTTAGATGTAAAATTATGTGAACTTAACGATAAAAATATAAAAAGTATGATTAGTTCAATACAAATGACTTTAAACGATATTTAGCGGAATTATCACCATTTTTTACCAAATTTTTTCCCAAATTTTTTTTCTATTTTTTGTATTCACCCAAATGTATTGTAAATACGTGTTTTAGATGTAAAATAATGTGAACTTAACGATAAAAATATAAAAAGTATGATTAGTTCAATACAAATGACTTTAAACGATATTTAGTGGAATTATCACCATTTTTTACCAAATTTTTTTTCAATTTTTTGTATTCACCCAAATGTATTGTAAACACGTGTTTTAGATGTAAAATAATGTGAACTTAACGTTAAAAATATAAAAAGTATGATTAGTTTAATAGAAATGACTTAAGACGATATTTAGCGGATCCATCACCCGTATTTCAAAATTTTTTTACGACCTTTTATATTCACCCAAATGTATTGTAAAGACGTGTTTTAGATGTAAAATAATGTGAACTTAACGATTAAAATATAAAAAGTATGATTAGTTCAATACAAATGTCTTTAAACGATATTTAGCGGAATTATCACCATTTTTTACCCAATTTTTTTTCTATTTTTTGTATTCACCCAAATGTATTGTAAATACGTGTTTTAGATGTAAAATAATATGAACTTAACGATAAAAATATAAAAAGTATGATTAGTTCAATACAAATGACTTTAAACGATATTTAGCGGAATTATCACCATTTTTTACCAAATTTTTTTTCTATTTTTTGTATTCACCCAAATGTATTGTAAACACGTGTTTTAGATGTAAAATAATGTGAACTTAACGTTAAAAATATAAAAAGTATGATTAGTTTAATAGAAATGACTTAAGACGATATTTAGCGGATTCATCACCTGTATTTCAAAATTTTTTTACGACGTTTTATATTCACCCAAATGTATTGTAAAGACGTGTTTTAGATGTAAAATTATGTGAACTTAACGATAAAAATATAAAAAGTATGATTAGTTCAATACAAATGACTTTAAACGATATTTAGCGGAATTATCACCATTTTTTACCAAATTTTTTCCCAAATTTTTTTTCTATTTTTTGTATTCACCCAAATGTATTGTAAATACGTGTTTTAGATGTAAAATAATGTGAACTTAACGATAAAAATATAAAAAGTATGATTAGTTCAATACAAATGACTTTAAACGATATTTAGCGGAATTATCACCATTTTTTACCAAATTTTTTTTCTATTTTTTTTCTATTTTTTGTATTCACCCAAATGTATTGTAAATACGTGTTTTAGATGTAAAATAATATGAACTTAACGATAAAAATATAAAAAGTATGATTAGTTCAATACAAATGACTTTAAACGATATTTAGCGGAATTATCACCATTTTTTACCAAATTTTTTTTCTATTTTTTGTATTCACCCAAATGTATTGTAAATACGTGTTTTAGATGTAAAATAATGTGAACTTAACGATAAAAATATAAAAAGTATGATTAGTTTAATAGAAATGACTTAAGACGATATTTAGCGGAATTATCACCATTTTTTACCAAATTTTTTTTCTATTTTTTGTATTCACCCAAATGTATTGTAAACACGTGTTTTAGATGTAAAATAATGTGAACTTAACGTTAAAAATATAAAAAGTATGATTAGTTTAATAGAAATGACTTAAGACGATATTTAGCGGATCCATCACCCGTATTTCAAAATTTTTTTACGACCTTTTATATTCACCCAAATGTATTGTAAAGACGTGTTTTAGATGTAAAATTATGTGAACTTAACGATAAAAATATAAAAAGTATGATTAGTTCAATACAAATGACTTTAAACGATATTTAGTGGAATTATCACCATTTTTTACCAAATTTTTTTTCAATTTTTTGTATTCACCCAAATGTATTGTAAACACGTGTTTTAGATGTAAAATAATGTGAACTTAACGTTAAAAATATAAAAAGTATGATTAGTTTAATAGAAATGACTTAAGACGATATTTAGCGGATCCATCACCCGTATTTCAAAATTTTTTTACGACCTTTTATATTCACCCAAATGTATTGTAAAGACGTGTTTTAGATGTAAAATAATGTGAACTTAACGATAAAAATATAAAAAGTATGATTAGTTCAATACAAATGTCTTTAAACGATATTTAGCGGAATTATCACCATTTTTTACCCAATTTTTTTTCTATTTTTTTTCTATTTTTTGTATTCACTCAAATGTATTGTAAATACGTGTTTTAGATGTAAAATAATATGAACTTAACGTTAAAAATATAAAAAGTATGATTAGTTCAATACAAATGACTTTAAACGATATTTAGCGGAATTATCACCATTTTTTACCAAATTTTTTTTCTATTTTTTGTATTCACCCAAATGTATTGTAAACACGTGTTTTAGATGTAAAATAATGTGAACTTAACGTTAAAAATATAAAAAGTATGATTAGTTTAATAGAAATGACTTAAGACGATATTTAGCGGATTCATCACCTGTATTTCAAAATTTTTTTACGACGTTTTATATTCACCCAAATGTATTGTAAAGACGTGTTTTAGATGTAAAATTATGTGAACTTAACGATAAAAATATAAAAAGTATGATTAGTTCAATACAAATGACTTTAAACGATATTTAGCGGAATTATCACCATTTTTTACCAAATTTTTTCCCAAATTTTTTTTCTATTTTTTGTATTCACCCAAATGTATTGTAAATACGTGTTTTAGATGTAAAATAATGTGAACTTAACGATAAAAATATAAAAAGTATGATTAGTTCAATACAAATGACTTTAAACGATATTTAGCGGAATTATCACCATTTTTTACCAAATTTTTTTTCAATTTTTTGTATTCACCCAAATGTATTGTAAACTCGTGTTTTAGATGTAAAATAATGTGAACTTAACGTTAAAAATATAAAAAGTATGATTAGTTTAATAGAAATGACTTAAGACGATATTTAGCGGATTCATCACCTGTATTTCAAAATTTTTTTACGACCTTTTATATTCACCCAAATGTATTGTAAAGACGTGTTTTAGATGTAAAATAATGTGAACTTGACGATAAAAATATAAAAAGTATGATTAGTTCAATACAAATGACTTTAAACGATATTTAGCGGAATTATCACCATTTTTTACCAAATTTTTTCCCAAATTTTTTTTCTATTTTTTGTATTCACCCAAATGTATTGTAAATACGTGTTTTAGATGTAAAATAATGTGAACTTAACGATAAAAATATAAAAAGTATGATTAGTTCAATACAAATGACTTTAAACGATATTTAGCGGAATTATCACCATTTTTTACCAAATTTTTTCCCAAATTTTTTTTCTATTTTTTGTATTCACCCAAATGTATTGTAAATACGTGTTTTAGATGTAAAATAATGTGAACTTAACGATAAAAATATAAAAAGTATGATTAGTTCAATACAAATGACTTTAAACGATATTTAGCGGAATTATCACCATTTTTTACCAAATTTTTTTTCAATTTTTTGTATTCACCCAAATGTATTGTAAACTCGTGTTTTAGATGTAAAATAATGTGAACTTAACGTTAAAAATATAAAAAGTATGATTAGTTTAATAGAAATGACTTAAGACGATATTTAGCGGATTCATCACCTGTATTTCAAAATTTTTTTACGACCTTTTATATTCACCCAAATGTATTGTAAAGACGTGTTTTAGATGTAAAATTATGTGAACTTAACGATAAAAATATAAAAAGTATGATTAGTTCAATACAAATGACTTTAAACGATATTTAGCGGAATTATCACCATTTTTTACCCAATTTTTTCCCAAATTTTTTTTCTATTTTTTGTATTCACCCAAATGTATTGTAAATACGTGTTTTAGATGTAAAATAATGTGAACTTAACGATAAAAATATAAAAAGTATGATTAGTTCAATACAAATGACTTTAAACGATATTTAGCGGAATTATCACCATTTTTTACCAAATTTTTTTTCAATTTTTTGTATTCACCCAAATGTATTGTAAACTCGTGTTTTAGATGTAAAATAATGTGAACTTAACGTTAAAAATATAAAAAGTATGATTAGTTTAATAGAAATGACTTAAGACGATATTTAGCGGATTCATCACCTGTATTTCAAAATTTTTTTACGACCTTTTATATTCACCCAAATGTATTGTAAAGACGTGTTTTAGATGTAAAATAATGTGAACTTGACGATAAAAATATAAAAAGTATGATTAGTTCAATACAAATGACTTTAAACGATATTTAGCGGAATTATCACCATTTTTTACCAAATTTTTTCCCAAATTTTTTTTCTATTTTTTGTATTCACCCAAATGTATTGTAAATACGTGTTTTAGATGTAAAATAATGTGAACTTAACGATAAAAATATAAAAAGTATGATTAGTTCAATACAAATGACTTTAAACGATATTTAGCGGAATTATCACCATTTTTTACCAAATTTTTTCCCAAATTTTTTTTCTATTTTTTGTATTCACCCAAATGTATTGTAAATACGTGTTTTAGATGTAAAATAATGTGAACTTAACGTTAAAAATATAAAAAGTATGATTAGTTCAATACAAATGACTTTAAACGATATTTAGCGGAATTATTACCATTTTTTACCAAATTTTTTTTCTATTTTTTGTGTTCACCCAAATGTATTGTAAACACGTGTATTAGATGTAAAATAATGTGAACTTAACGTTAAAAATATAAAAAGTATGATTAGTTTAATAGAAATGACTTTAATCGATATTTAGCGAAATTATCACCATTTTTTACCAAATTTTTTTTCTATTTTTTGTATTCACCCAAATGTATTGTAAACACGTGTTTTAGATGTAAAATAATGTGAACTTAACGTTAAAAATATAAAAAGTATGATTAGTTTAATAGAAATGACTTAAGACGATATTTAGCGGATTCATCACCTGTATTTCAAAATTTTTTTACGACGTTTTATATTCACCCAAATGTATTGTAAAGACGTGTTTTAGATGTAAAATAATGTGAACTTAACGATAAAAATATAAAAAGTATGATTAGTTCAATACAAATGACTTTAAACGATATTTAGCGGAATTATCACCATTTTTTACCAAATTTTTTCCCAAATTTTTTTTCTATTTTTTGTATTCACCCAAATGTATTGTAAATACGTGTTTTAGATGTAAAATAATGTGAACTTAACGATAAAAATATAAAAAGTATGATTAGTTCAATACAAATGACTTTAAACGATATTTAGCGGAATTATCACCATTTTTTACCAAATTTTTTTTCAATTTTTTGTATTCACCCAAATGTATTGTAAACACGTGTTTTAGATGTAAAATAATGTGAACTTAACGTTAAAAATATAAAAAGTATGATTAGTTTAATAGAAATGACTTAAGACGATATTTAGCGGATTCATCACCTGTATTTCAAAATTTTTTTACGACGTTTTATATTCACCCAAATGTATTGTAAAGACGTGTTTTAGATGTAAAATAATGTGAACTTAACGATAAAAATATAAAAAGTATGATTAGTTCAATACAAATGACTTTAAACGATATTTAGCGGAATTATCACCATTTTTTACCAAATTTTTTCCCAAATTTTTTTTCTATTTTTTGTATTCACCCAAATGTATTGTAAATACGTGTTTTAGATGTAAAATAATGTGAACTTAACGATAAAAATATAAAAAGTATGATTAGTTCAATACAAATGACTTTAAACGATATTTAGCGGAATTATCACCATTTTTTACCAAATTTTTTCCCAAATTTTTTTTCTATTTTTTATATTCACCCAAATGTATTGTAAAGACGTGTTTTAGATGTAAAATAATGTGAACTTAACGATAAAAATATAAAAAGTATGATTAGTTCAATACAAATGACTTTAAACGATATTTAGCGGAATTATTACCATTTTTTACCAAATTTTTTCCCAAATTTTTTTTCTATTTTTTGTACTCACCCAAATGTATTGTAAATACGTGTTTTAGATGTAAAATAATGTGAACTTAACGATAAAAATATAAAAAGTATGATTAGTTCAATACAAATGACTTTAAACGATATTTAGCGGAATTATCACAATTTTTTACCAAATTTTTTTTCTATTTTTTTTTCTATTTTTTGTATTCACCCAAATGTATTGTAAATACGTGTTTTAGATGTAAAATAATATGAACTTAACGATAAAAATATAAAAAGTATGATTAGTTCAATACAAATGACTTTAAACGATATTTAGCGGAATTATCACCATTTTTTACCAAATTTTTTTTCAATTTTTTGTATTCACCCAAATGTATTGTAAACTCGTGTTTTAGATGTAAAATAATGTGAACTTAACGTTAAAAATATAAAAAGTATGATTAGTTTAATAGAAATGACTTAAGACGATATTTAGCGGATTCATCACCTGTATTTCAAAATTTTTTTACGACCTTTTATATTCACCCAAATGTATTGTAAAGACGTGTTTTAGATGTAAAATTATGTGAACTTAACGATAAAAATATAAAAAGTATGATTAGTTCAATACAAATGACTTTAAACGATATTTAGCGGAATTATCACCATTTTTTACCCAATTTTTTCCCAAATTTTTTTTCTATTTTTTGTATTCACCCAAATGTATTGTAAATACGTGTTTTAGATGTAAAATAATGTGAACTTAACGATAAAAATATGAAAAGTATGATTAGTTCAATACAAATGACTTTAAACGATATTTAGCGGAATTATCACCATTTTTTACCAAATTTTTTTTCAATTTTTTGTATTCACCCAAATGTATTGTAAACACGTGTTTTAGATGTAAAATAATGTGAACTTAACGTTAAAAATATAAAAAGTATGATTAGTTTAATAGAAATGACTTAAGACGATATTTAGCGGATTCATCACCTGTATTTCAAAATTTTTTTACGACCTTTTATATTCACCCAAATGTATTGTAAAGACGTGTTTTAGATGTAAAATAATGTGAACTTAACGATAAAAATATAAAAAGTATGAATAGTTCAATACAAATGAATTTAAACGATATTTAGCGGAATTATCACCATTTTTTACCAAATTTTTTCCCAAATTTTTTTTCTATTTTTTGTATTCACTCAAATGTATTTTAAATACGTGTTTTAGATGTAAAATAATGTGAACTTAACGATAAAAATATAAAAAGTATGATTAGTTCAATACAAATGACTTTAAACGATATTTAGCGGAATTATCACCATTTTTTACCAAATTTTTTTTCTATTTTTTGTATTCACCCAAATGTATTGTAAACTCGTGTTTTAGATGTAAAATAATGTGAACTTAACGTTAAAAATATAAAAAGTATGATTAGTTTAATAGAAATGACTTAAGACGATATTTAGCGGATTCATCACCTGTATTTCAAAATTTTTTTACGACCT
Organism: Diuraphis noxia; assembly: GCF_037042655.1. Classification (NCBI taxonomy): domain Eukaryota; kingdom Metazoa; phylum Arthropoda; class Insecta; order Hemiptera; family Aphididae; genus Diuraphis; species Diuraphis noxia. Next base: position 12,137 of record NW_028301726.1, on the reverse strand, counting down.
TTTATATTCACCCAAATGTATTGTAAAGACGTGTTTTAGATGTAAAATAATGTGAACTTGACGATAAAAATATAAAAAGTATGATTAGTTCAATACAAATGACTTTAAACGATATTTAGCGGAATTATCACCATTTTTTACCAAATTTTTTCCCAAATTTTTTTTCTATTTTTTGTATTCACCCAAATGTATTGTAAATACGTGTTTTAGATGTAAAATAATGTGAACTTAACGATAAAAATATAAAAAGTATGATTAGTTCAATACAAATGACTTTAAACGATATTTAGCGGAATTATCACCATTTTTTACCAAATTTTTTCCCAAATTTTTTTTCTATTTTTTGTATTCACCCAAATGTATTGTAAATACGTGTTTTAGATGTAAAATAATGTGAACTTAACGTTAAAAATATAAAAAGTATGATTAGTTCAATACAAATGACTTTAAACGATATTTAGCGGAATTATTACCATTTTTTACCAAATTTTTTTTCTATTTTTTGTGTTCACCCAAATGTATTGTAAACACGTGTATTAGATGTAAAATAATGTGAACTTAACGTTAAAAATATAAAAAGTATGATTAGTTTAATAGAAATGACTTTAATCGATATTTAGCGAAATTATCACCATTTTTTACCAAATTTTTTTTCTATTTTTTGTATTCACCCAAATGTATTGTAAACACGTGTTTTAGATGTAAAATAATGTGAACTTAACGTTAAAAATATAAAAAGTATGATTAGTTTAATAGAAATGACTTAAGACGATATTTAGCGGATTCATCACCTGTATTTCAAAATTTTTTTACGACGTTTTATATTCACCCAAATGTATTGTAAAGACGTGTTTTAGATGTAAAATAATGTGAACTTAACGATAAAAATATAAAAAGTATGATTAGTTCAATACAAATGACTTTAAACGATATTTAGCGGAATTATCACCATTTTTTACCAAATTTTTTCCCAAATTTTTTTTCTATTTTTTGTATTCACCCAAATGTATTGTAAATACGTGTTTTAGATGTAAAATAATGTGAACTTAACGATAAAAATATAAAAAGTATGATTAGTTCAATACAAATGACTTTAAACGATATTTAGCGGAATTATCACCATTTTTTACCAAATTTTTTTTCAATTTTTTGTATTCACCCAAATGTATTGTAAACACGTGTTTTAGATGTAAAATAATGTGAACTTAACGTTAAAAATATAAAAAGTATGATTAGTTTAATAGAAATGACTTAAGACGATATTTAGCGGATTCATCACCTGTATTTCAAAATTTTTTTACGACGTTTTATATTCACCCAAATGTATTGTAAAGACGTGTTTTAGATGTAAAATAATGTGAACTTAACGATAAAAATATAAAAAGTATGATTAGTTCAATACAAATGACTTTAAACGATATTTAGCGGAATTATCACCATTTTTTACCAAATTTTTTCCCAAATTTTTTTTCTATTTTTTGTATTCACCCAAATGTATTGTAAATACGTGTTTTAGATGTAAAATAATGTGAACTTAACGATAAAAATATAAAAAGTATGATTAGTTCAATACAAATGACTTTAAACGATATTTAGCGGAATTATCACCATTTTTTACCAAATTTTTTCCCAAATTTTTTTTCTATTTTTTATATTCACCCAAATGTATTGTAAAGACGTGTTTTAGATGTAAAATAATGTGAACTTAACGATAAAAATATAAAAAGTATGATTAGTTCAATACAAATGACTTTAAACGATATTTAGCGGAATTATTACCATTTTTTACCAAATTTTTTCCCAAATTTTTTTTCTATTTTTTGTACTCACCCAAATGTATTGTAAATACGTGTTTTAGATGTAAAATAATGTGAACTTAACGATAAAAATATAAAAAGTATGATTAGTTCAATACAAATGACTTTAAACGATATTTAGCGGAATTATCACAATTTTTTACCAAATTTTTTTTCTATTTTTTTTTCTATTTTTTGTATTCACCCAAATGTATTGTAAATACGTGTTTTAGATGTAAAATAATATGAACTTAACGATAAAAATATAAAAAGTATGATTAGTTCAATACAAATGACTTTAAACGATATTTAGCGGAATTATCACCATTTTTTACCAAATTTTTTTTCAATTTTTTGTATTCACCCAAATGTATTGTAAACTCGTGTTTTAGATGTAAAATAATGTGAACTTAACGTTAAAAATATAAAAAGTATGATTAGTTTAATAGAAATGACTTAAGACGATATTTAGCGGATTCATCACCTGTATTTCAAAATTTTTTTACGACCTTTTATATTCACCCAAATGTATTGTAAAGACGTGTTTTAGATGTAAAATTATGTGAACTTAACGATAAAAATATAAAAAGTATGATTAGTTCAATACAAATGACTTTAAACGATATTTAGCGGAATTATCACCATTTTTTACCCAATTTTTTCCCAAATTTTTTTTCTATTTTTTGTATTCACCCAAATGTATTGTAAATACGTGTTTTAGATGTAAAATAATGTGAACTTAACGATAAAAATATGAAAAGTATGATTAGTTCAATACAAATGACTTTAAACGATATTTAGCGGAATTATCACCATTTTTTACCAAATTTTTTTTCAATTTTTTGTATTCACCCAAATGTATTGTAAACACGTGTTTTAGATGTAAAATAATGTGAACTTAACGTTAAAAATATAAAAAGTATGATTAGTTTAATAGAAATGACTTAAGACGATATTTAGCGGATTCATCACCTGTATTTCAAAATTTTTTTACGACCTTTTATATTCACCCAAATGTATTGTAAAGACGTGTTTTAGATGTAAAATAATGTGAACTTAACGATAAAAATATAAAAAGTATGAATAGTTCAATACAAATGAATTTAAACGATATTTAGCGGAATTATCACCATTTTTTACCAAATTTTTTCCCAAATTTTTTTTCTATTTTTTGTATTCACTCAAATGTATTTTAAATACGTGTTTTAGATGTAAAATAATGTGAACTTAACGATAAAAATATAAAAAGTATGATTAGTTCAATACAAATGACTTTAAACGATATTTAGCGGAATTATCACCATTTTTTACCAAATTTTTTTTCTATTTTTTGTATTCACCCAAATGTATTGTAAATACGTGTTTTAGATGTAAAATAATATGAACTTAACGATAAAAATATAAAAAGTATGATTAGTTCAATACAAATGACTTTAAACGATATTTAGCGGAATTATCACCATTTTTTACCAAATTTTTTCCCAAATTTTTTCCCAAATTTTTTTTCTATTTTTTGTATTCACCCAAATGTATTGTAAATACGTGTTTTAGATGTAAAATAATGTGAACTTAACGATAAAAATATAAAAAGTATGATTAGTTCAATACAAATGACTTTAAACGATATTTAGCGGAATTATCACCATTTTTTACCAAATTTTTTTTCAATTTTTTGTATTCACCCAAATGTATTGTAAACACGTGTTTTAGATTTAAAATAATGTGAACTTAACGTTAAAAATATAAAAAGTATGATTAGTATAATAGAAATGACTTAAGACGATATTTAGCGGATCCATCACCCGTATTTCAAAATTTTTTTACGACCTTTTATATTCACCCAAATGTATTGTAAAGACGTGTTTTAGATGTAAAATTATGTGAACTTAACGATAAAAATATAAAAAGTATGATTAGTTCAATACAAATGACTTTAAACGATATTTAGCGGAATTATCACCATTTTTTACCAAATTTTTTCCCAAATTTTTTTTCTATTTTTTGTATTCACCCAAATGTATTGTAAATACGTGTTTTAGATGTAAAATAATGTGAACTTAACGATAAAAATATAAAAAGTATGATTAGTTTAATAGAAATGACTTAAGACGATATTTAGCGGATTCATCACCTGTATTTCAAAATTTTTTTACGACCTTTTATATTCACCCAAATGTATTGTAAAGACGTGTTTTAGATGTAAAATAATGTGAACTTGACGATAAAAATATAAAAAGTATGATTAGTTCAATACAAATGACTTTAAACGATATTTAGCGGAATTATCACCATTTTTTACCAAATTTTTTCCCAAATTTTTTCCCAAATTTTTTTTCTATTTTTTGTATTCACCCAAATGTATTGTAAATACGTGTTTTAGATGTAAAATAATGTGAACTTAACGATAAAAATATAAAAAGTATGATTAGTTCAATACAAATGACTTTAAACGATATTTAGCGGAATTATCACCATTTTTTACCAAATTTTTTTTCAATTTTTTGTATTCACCCAAATGTATTGTAAACACGTGTTTTAGATGTAAAATAATGTGAACTTAACGTTAAAAATATAAAAAGTATGATTAGTTTAATAGAAATGACTTAAGACGATATTTAGCGGATCCATCACCCGTATTTCAAAATTTTTTTACGACCTTTTATATTCACCCAAATGTATTGTAAAGACGTGTTTTAGATGTAAAATTATGTGAACTTAACGATAAAAATATAAAAAGTATGATTAGTTCAATACAAATGACTTTAAACGATATTTAGCGGAATTATCACCATTTTTTACCAAATTTTTTCCCAAATTTTTTTTCTATTTTTTGTATTCACCCAAATGTATTGTAAATACGTGTTTTAGATGTAAAATAATGTGAACTTAACGATAAAAATATAAAAAGTATGATTAGTTCAATACAAATGACTTTAAACGATATTTAGCGGAATTATCACCATTTTTTACCAAATTTTTTTTCAATTTTTTGTATTCACCCAAATGTATTGTAAACACGTGTTTAAGATGTAAAATAATGTGAACTTAACGTTAAAAATATAAAAAGTATGATTAGTTTAATAGAAATGACTTAAGACGATATTTAGCGGATTCATCACCTGTATTTCAAAATTTTTTTACGACCTTTTATATTCACCCAAATGTATTGTAAAGACGTGTTTTAGATGTAAAATAATGTGAACTTAACGATAAAAATATAAAAAGTATGATTAGTTCAATACAAATGACTTTAAACGATATTTAGCGGAATTATCACCATTTTTTACCAAATTTTTTCCCAAATTTTTTTTCTATTTTTTGTATTCACCCAAATGTATTGTAAATACGTGTTTTAGATGTAAAATAATATGAACTTAACGATAAAAATATAAAAAGTATGATTAGTTCAATACAAATGACTTTAAACGATATTTAGCGGAATTATCACCATTTTTTACCAAATTTTTTTTCTATTTTTTTACGACCTTTTATATTCACCCAAATGTATTGTAAAGACGTGTTTTAGATGTAAAATAATGTGAACTTAACGAAAAAATATAAAAAGTATGATTAGTTTAATAGAAATGACTTAAGACGATATTTAGCGGATTCATCACCTGTATTTCAAAATTTTTTTACGACCTTTTATATTCACCCAAATGTATTGTAAAGACGTGTTTTAGATGTAAAATAATGTGAACTTGACGATAAAAATATAAAAAGTATGATTAGTTCAATACAAATGACTTTAAACGATATTTAGCGGAATTATCACCATTTTTTACCAAATTTTTTTTCTATTTTTTTTCTATTTTTTGTATTCACCCAAATGTATTGTAATTACGTGTTTTAGATGTAAAATAATATGAACTTAACGATAAAAATATAAAAAGTATGATTAGTTCAATACAAATGACTTTAAACGATATTTAGCGGAATTATCACCATTTTTTACCAAATTTTTTTTCTATTTTTTTACGACCTTTTATATTCACCCAAATGTATTGTAAATACGTGTTTTAGATGTAAAATAATATGAACTTAACGATAAAAATATAAAAAGTATGATTAGTTCAATACAAATGACTTTAAACGATATTTAGCGGAATTATCACCATTTTTTACCAAATTTTTTTTCTATTTTTTTACGACCTTTTATATTCACCCAAATGTATTGTAAAGACGTGTTTTAGATGTAAAATAATGTGAACTTAACGTTAAAAATATAAAAAGTATGATTAGTTTAATAGAAATGACTTAAGACGATATTTAGCGGATTCATCACCTGTATTTCAAAATTTTTTTACGACCTTTTATATTCACCCAAATGTATTGTAAAGACGTGTTTTAGATGTAAAATAATATGAACTTAACGATAAAAATATAAAAAGTATGATTAGTTCAATACAAATGACTTTAAACGATATTTAGCGGAATTATCACCATTTTTTACCAAATTTTTTTCTATTTTTTTACGACCTTTTATATTCACCCAAATGTATTGTAAAGACGTGTTTTAGATGTAAAATAATGTGAACTTAACGATAAAAATATAAAAAGTATGATTAGTTTAATAGAAATGACTTAAGACGATATTTAGCGGATTCATCACCTGTATTTCAAAATTTTTTTACGACCTTTTATATTCACCCAAATGTATTGTAAAGACGTGTTTTAGATGTAAAATAATGTGAACTTAACGATAAAAATATAAAAAGTATGATTAGTTTAATAGAAATGACTTAAGACGATATTTAGCGGATTCATCACCTGTATTTCAAAATTTTTTTACGACCTTTTATATTCACCCAAATGTATTGTAAAGACGTGTTTTAGATGTAAAATAATGTGAACTTGACGATAAAAATATAAAAAGTATGATTAGTTCAATACAAATGACTTTAAACGATATTTAGCGGAATTATCACCATTTTTTACCAAATTTTTTTTCTATTTTTTTTCTATTTTTTGTATTCACCCAAATGTATTGTAAATACGTGTTTTAGATGTAAAATAATATGAACTTAACGATAAAAATATAAAAAGTATGATTAGTTCAATACAAATGACTTTAAACGATATTTAGCGGAATTATCACCATTTTTTACCAAATTTTTTTTCTATTTTTTTACGACCTTTTATATTCACCCAAATGTATTGTAAAGACGTGTTTTAGATGTAAAATAATGTGAACTTAACGTTAAAAATATAAAAAGTATGATTAGTTTAATAGAAATGACTTAAGACGATATTTAGCGGATTCATCACCTGTATTTCAAAATTTTTTTACGACCTTTTATATTCACCCAAATGTATTGTAAAGACGTGTTTTAGATGTAAAATAATATGAACTTAACGATAAAAATATAAAAAGTATGATTAGTTCAATACAAATGACTTTAAACGATATTTAGCGGAATTATCACCATTTTTTACCAAATTTTTTTTCTATTTTTTTACGACCTTTTATATTCACCCAAATGTATTGTAAAGACGTGTTTTAGATGTAAAATAATGTGAACTTAACAATAAAAATATAAAAAGTATGATTAGTTTAATAGAAATGACTTAAGACGATATTTAGCGGATTCATCACCTGTATTTCAAAATTTTTTTACGACCTTTTATATTCACCCAAATGTATTGTAAAGACGTGTTTTAGATGTAAAATAATGTGAACTTGACGATAAAAATATAAAAAGTATGATTAGTTCAATACAAATGACTTTAAACGATATTTAGCGGAATTATCACCATTTTTTACCAAATTTTTTTTCTATTTTTTGTATTCACCCAAATGTATTGTAAACACGTGTTTTAGATGTAAAATAATGTGAACTTAACGTTAAAAATATAAAAAGTATGATTAGTTTAATAGAAATGACTTAAGACGATATTTAGCGGATCCATCACCCGTATTTCAAAATTTTTTTACGACCTTTTATATTCACCCAAATGTATTGTAAAGACGTGTTTTAGATGTAAAATTTTGTGAACTTAACGATAAAAATATAAAAAGTATGATTAGTTCAATACAAATGACTTTAAACGATATTTAGCGGAATTATCACCATTTTTTACAAAATTTTTTCCCAAATTTTTTTTCTATTTTTTGTATTCACCCAAATGTATTGTAAATACGTGTTTTAGATGTAAAATAATGTGAACTTAACGATGAAAATATAAAAAGTATGATTAGTTCAATACAAATGACTTTAAACGATATTTAGCGGAATTATCACCATTTTTTACCAAATTTTTTTTCAATTTTTTGTATTCACCCAAATGTATTGTAAACACGTGTTTTAGATGTAAAATAATGTGAACTTAACGTTAAAAATATAAAAAGTATGATTAGTTTAATAGAAATGACTTAAGACGATATTTAGCGGATTCATCACCTGTATTTCAAAATTTTTTTACGACCTTTTATATTCACCCAAATGTATTGTAAAGACGTGTTTTAGATGTAAAATAATGTGAACTTAACGATAAAAATATAAAAAGTATGATTAGTTCAATACAAATGAATTTAAACGATATTTAGCGGAATTATCACCATTTTTTACCAAATTTTTTCCCAAATTTTTTTTCTATTTTTTGTATTCACTCAAATGTATTTTAAATACGTGTTTTAGATGTAAAATAATGTGAACTTAACGATAAAAATATAAAAAGTATGATTAGTTCAATACAAATGACTTTAAACGATATTTAGCGGAATTATCACCATTTTTTACCAAATTTTTTTTCTATTTTTTTTCTATTTTTTGTATTCACCCAAATGTATTGTAAATACGTGTTTTAGATGTAAAATAATATGAACTTAACGATAAAAATATAAAAAGTATGATTAGTTCAATACAAATGACTTTAAACGATATTTAGCGGAATTATCACCATTTTTTACCAAATTTTTTCCCAAATTTTTTCCCAAATTTTTTTTCTATTTTTTGTATTCACCCAAATGTATTGTAAATACGTGTTTTAGATGTAAAATAATGTGAACTTAACGATAAAAATATAAAAAGTATGATTAGTTCAATACAAATGACTTTAAACGATATTTAGCGGAATTATCACCATTTTTTACCAAATTTTTTTTCAATTTTTTGTATTCACCCAAATGTATTGTAAACACGTGTTTTAGATGTAAAATAATGTGAACTTAACGTTAAAAATATAAAAAGTATGATTAGTTTAATAGAAATGACTTAAGACGATATTTAGCGGATCCATCACCCGTATTTCAAAATTTTTTTACGACCTTTTATATTCACCCAAATGTATTGTAAAGACGTGTTTTAGATGTAAAATTATGTGAACTTAACGATGAAAATATAAAAAGTATGATTAGTTCAATACAAATGACTTTAAACGATATTTAGCGGAATTATCACCATTTTTTACCAAATTTTTTCCCAAATTTTTTTTCTATTTTTTGTATTCACCCAAATGTATTGTAAATACGTGTTTTAGATGTAAAATAATGTGAACTTAACGATAAAAATATAAAAAGTATGATTAGTTCAATACAAATGACTTTAAACGATATTTAGCGGAATTATCACCATTTTTTACCAAATTTTTTCCCAAATTTTTTTTCTATTTTTTGTATTCACCCAAATGTATTGTAAATACGTGTTTTAGATGTAAAATAATGTGAACTTAACGATAAAAATATAAAAAGTATGATTAGTTCAATACAAATGACTTTAAACGATATTTAGCGGAATTATCACCATTTTTTACCAAATTTTTTTTCTATTTTTTTTCTATTTTTTGTATTCACCCAAATGTATTGTAAATACGTGTTTTAGATGTAAAATAATATGAACTTAACGATAAAAATATAAAAAGTATGATTAGTTCAATACAAATGACTTTAAACGATATTTAGCGGAATTATCACCATTTTTTACCAAATTTTTTCCCAAATTTTTTTTCTATTTTTTGTATTCACCCAAATGTATTGTAAATTCGTGTTTTAGATGTAAAATAATGTGAACTTAACGATAAAAATATAAAAAGTATGATTAGTTCAATACAAATGACTTTAAACGATATTTAGCGGAATTATCACCATTTTTTACCAATTTTTTTTTCAATTTTTTGTATTCACCCAAATGTATTGTAAACACGTGTTTTAGATGTAAAATAATGTGAACTTAACGTTAAAAATATAAAAAGTATGATTAGTTTAATAGAAATGACTTAAGACGATATTTAGCGGATCCATCACCCGTATTTCAAAATTTTTTTACGACCTTTTATATTCACCCAAATGTATTGTAAAGACGTGTTTTAGATGTAAAATTATGTGAACTTAACGATAAAAATATAAAAAGTATGATTAGTTCAATACAAATGACTTTAAACGATATTTAGCGGAATTATCACCATTTTTTACCAAATTTTTTCCCAAATTTTTTTTCTATTTTTTGTATTCACCCAAATGTATTGTAAATACGTGTTTTAGATGTAAAATAATATGAACTTAACGATAAAAATATAAAAAGTATGATTAGTTCAATACAAATGACTTTAAACGACGTAAATGACCTAAAGACGATATTTAGCGGATTCATCACCTGTATTTCAAAATTTTTTTACGACCTTTTATATTCACCCAAATGTATTGTAAAGACGTGTTTTAGATGTAAAATAATGTGAACTTAACGATAAAAATATAAAAAGTATGATTAGTTCAATACAAATGAATTTAAACGATATTTAGCGGAATTATCACCATTTTTTACCAAATTTTTTCCCAAATTTTTTTTCTATTTTTTGTATTCACTCAAATGTATTTTAAATACGTGTTTTAGATGTAAAATAATGTGAACTTAACGATAAAAATATAAAAAGTATGATTAGTTCAATACAAATGACTTTAAACGATATTTAGCGGAATTATCACCATTTTTTACCAAATTTTTTTTCTATTTTTTTTCTATTTTTTGTATTCACCCAAATGTATTGTAAATACGTGTTTTAGATGTAAAATAATATGAACTTAACGATAAAAATATAAAAAGTATGATTAGTTCAATACAAATGACTTTAAACGATATTTAGCGGAATTATCACCATTTTTTACCAAATTTTTTCCCAAATTTTTTCCCAAATTTTTTTTCTATTTTTTGTATTCACCCAAATGTATTGTAAATACGTGTTTTAGATGTAAAATAATGTGAACTTAACGATAAAAATATAAAAAGTATGATTAGTTCAATACAAATGACTTTAAACGATATTTAGCGGAATTATCACCATTTTTTACCAAATTTTTTTTCAATTTTTTGTATTCACCCAAATGTATTGTAAACACGTGTTTTAGATGTAAAATAATGTGAACTTAACGTTAAAAATATAAAAAGTATGATTAGTTTAATAGAAATGACTTAAGACGATATTTAGCGGATCCATCACCCGTATTTCAAAATTTTTTTACGACCTTTTATATTCACCCAAATGTATTGTAAAGACGTGTTTTAGATGTAAAATTATGTGAACTTAACGATAAAAATATAAAAAGTATGATTAGTTCAATACAAATGACTTTAAACGATATTTAGCGGAATTATCACCATTTTTTACCAAATTTTTTCCCAAATTTTTTTTCTATTTTTTGTATTCACCCAAATGTATTGTAAATACGTGTTTTAGATGTAAAATAATGTGAACTTAACGATAAAAATATAAAAAGTATGATTAGTTCAATACAAATGACTTTAAACGATATTTAGCGGAATTATCACCATTTTTTACCAAATTTTTTCCCAAATTTTTTCCCAAATTTTTTTTCTATTTTTTGTATTCACCCAAATGTATTGTAAATACGTGTTTTAGATGTAAAATAATGTGAACTTAACGATAAAAATATAAAAAGTATGATTAGTTCAATACAAATGACTTTAAACGATATTTAGCGGAATTATCACCATTTTTTACCAAATTTTTTTTCAATTTTTTGTATTCACCCAAATGTATTGTAAACACGTGTTTTAGATGTAAAATAATGTGAACTTAACGTTAAAAATATAAAAAGTATGATTAGTTTAATAGAAATGACTTAAGACGATATTTAGCGGATCCATCACCCGTATTTCAAAATTTTTTTACGACCTTTTATATTCACCCAAATGTATTGTAAAGACGTGTTTTAGATGTAAAATTATGTGAACTTAACGATAAAAATATAAAAAGTATGATTAGTTCAATACAAATGACTTTAAACGATATTTAGCGGAATTATCACCATTTTTTACCCAATTTTTTCCCAAATTTTTTTTCTATTTTTTGTATTCACCCAAATGTATTGTAAATACGTGTTTTAGA